>NW_026652281.1:280796-410271 GCF_009828535.3 Hylobates moloch
CTCGTGATCCGCCCGCCTCGGCCTCCCAAAGTGCTGGGATTACAGGCGTGAGCCACCGCGCCCGGCCTTCTATGTTGTTTTCTTCTTGTTTTTTTTTTTAAACAATTAATCTCACTTGAGCATGAAAAACTGTTTTACAAAAGACAGAAGATACTCGGGAGGCTGAGGCAGGAGAATTGCTTGAACCCAGGAGGCGGTGGTTGCAGTGAGCAGAGATCACGCCACTGGACTCCCCCCGGGGCAACAAGAGTGTAGATCTAAAAAAAAAAAAAAAAAAAAAAAAAGGCCGGGCGTGGTGGCTCACGCCTGTAATCCCAGCACTTTGGTCGGCTGAGGTGAGTGAATCATGAGGTCGGGAGTTTGAGACCATCCTGGCCAACATGGTGAAACCCCATTTCTACTAAAAATACAAAAATTAGCCGGGCGTGGTGGCGGGCGCCTGTAGTCCCAGCTACTTGAGAGGCTGAGGCAGGAGAATTGCTTGAACCTGGGGGGCGGAGGTTGCAGTGAGCCAATATCACACCACTGCACTCCAGCCTGATGACAGAGAGAGATCGTGCCACTGCACTCCAGCCTGGGCAACACAGCGAGACCCCGTCTCAAAAAAATAAAATAAAATAAAATAAAATGAACAAAAGCAAACAAACAAAGAAAACTAAAATGGCAGTAGAAAGTGAAAACGTGAAGTTCCAGACATGACTTCAGGGCAGGTGAGTGGGAGAGGAAGGCCCTGCCCTGTGGTGAGGTTCGAGTTTTGGTCGGGTGGGGTTTCTGGGCACTGGTCACCAGGCTGATTTTTCCTGTTTGCACCTGAAGTCCTCTCCCTGACCCCGGCTCTGTGTCTGGGAGGCCGGCCCTGTAGACATCACCTGTGCTCCTCATCTGTCCAGCTGTGGAAGGAGGTAACACCACTGCCTCCACTTCTCCAGGCCGGACGCACCACGGGGACCCTCCCCACCCCGTGGCCTCCTCCACATCTACTCTCCGTGAACGGCGTTTCATCAAGTCCCTGCAGTTAAGCCTGCTGGGTATTTTATCTACCCTGCCTGCCCGAAACAACTGTGTAACTATATATGCTTTATAATTTACATTTTAAGATGCAGGTACGTTTTAATACACATCAAGTAATATTTGGAATTTTTTAAGAAGTACCTGGGCTTCCGAGCTGGCTAGTGGCACGACCATGGTTGCGGGTTCTGTAAGAGAAGAGAGAGTTAACGTATTTGTCAGCATCCCCAGGACCCCGATAAACACTGTGGTCCACCCACCTCCCCCTCAAGGACACACACCACAGCCCCAGTCTCCGCCGGAACACCAGAAAGCTCACAGCAGGCCCAGCCACTCTGTCATTTGGACGCACACCCATGAGGCCCATCTCGAGCTGGCTCTAAGCAGGACACCCAGGTACATGGGCCGGGAGAGCAAGGCAACCCCTGCTTGCAGAAGGATGATGGTCAGCTGGTGGACAGACCCCCAGTGCCCCACGCAGCAGCCCCTCCATGGTGACCACTCAGAGGCGAGTCAGGGCTGGAGAGCAGCCAACAGGTCCCACCATCTGTTCCGGGCACTGCAGGGGGCTGCCCCTAGGGAAACATGGCTGCAAGTAAGAGTGAAGGAGGAGGAGGAGGCGGCGGCCAGATGTGGTGGCTCACTCCTATAATCCCAGCACTTTGAGATGCCAAGCTGGGAGAACTGCTAGCAGCCAGTTCAAAACCAGCCTGGACAACATAGTAAGACCCTGTGGCTACAAAAAATTTTAAAATTACTTTGGGAGGGCCGGGCGCGGTGGCTCACGCCTGTAATCCCAGCACTTTGGGAGGCCGAGGCGGGCGGATTACAAGGTCAGGAGATCAGGGCCATCCTGGCTAACACAGTGAAACCCCGTCTCTACTAAAAATACAAAAAATTAGCCGGGCGTGGTGGCGGGCACCTGTAGTCCCAGCTACTTGGGAGGCTGAGGCAGGAGAATGGCGTGAACCCAGGAGGCACAGCTTGCAGTCAGCCGAGATTGCACCACTGCACTCCAGCCTGGGCAACAGAGCGAGACTCTGCCTCACACAAAAAAAACTTACTTTGGGAGGCCAAGGTGGGTGGACCACTTGAGGCTAGCAGTTCAAGACCAGCCTGACCAATATGATGAAACCCTATCTCTACTAAAAGTACAAAATACAAAAATGAGCCAGGCACGGTGGAGACCTGTAATCCCAGCTACTCAGGAGGCTGAGGTGTGAGAATCGCTTGAACCCGGGAGGCGGAGGCTGCAGGTGGAGGCCGACCCAAGATCATGACACTGCACTTCAGCTTGGGCAACAGAGCATGACTGCATCTCAAAAAATATATAAAAATAAAAATAAAAAAATTAGCCAGGCGTGGTAGCAGGTGCCCGTAGTCCCGCTACTTGGGAGGACCTCTTGAGCCCAGGAGGTTGAGGTTGCTGTGAGCCAAGATTGCACCAGTGCACTCCAGCCTGGGCGACACAGCGAGACCCTGTCTCAAAAAAAAAGAAGGCCAGGCACGGCAGCTCATGCCTGTAATCTTAGCACTTTGAGGGGCCACAGCGAGTGGATCACTTAAGATTACGAGTGTGAGACCAGCCTGGGCCACATAGCGAAATCTCATCTCTCCAAAAAGTACATAAAAATAGCTGGGCATGGTAGTGCATGTCTGTAGTCCTAGCTACTCGGGAGACTGAGGTGGGAGGATCACTTGAGCCTGAGGGGTGGAGGTTGCAGTGAACCAAGATCACACCACTGCGTGCCAGCCTTGGCAACAGAATCAGACCTGTCTCAAAAAAAAAAAAAAAAAAAAGCTGGGCACAGTGACTCATGCGTGTAATCCCAGCACTTTGGGAGGCCAAGGTGGGCGGATCACAAGGTCCTGAGATTGAGACCATCCTGGCCAACATGATGAAACCCCGTCTCTACTAAAAATACAAAAATTATCTGGGCGTGGTGGCAGGTGCCTGTAATTCCAGCTACTCCGGAGGCTGAGGCAGGAGAATTGCGTGAACCCGGGAGGCGGAGGTTGCAGTGAGCCGAGATCGCACCACTGCACTCCAGCCTGGGCGACAAAGCAAGACTCCGTTTTCAAAAAAAAAAAAACTGGCATCAAGGCAGCAGCTCCATCCATCAAGGCACGTCTTCAGGAAAGACCCCGTGGTCTGAAGTGAGACACACCACCTGCCTAGGACTGAGGTTATGCACCCGGAAATCACAGCAGTCAGATGAGAAACACCAGGTCAGAGGGAGAGACAGACTGTGCAGAGCAGGTAAGTCAGCATCTGACCGAGACCCCCCGATTTGGAGATGTTCCCCCAAGACTGTTTATGCCTGTCTGAGAGAACCACAGTCCGAGTGGAAATGCAGGTGGAAGCTGGAATCACGCATTTCGTTTATTAACCCTGGCCCTGAGGGAGGCCAGGGAGCGAACCTGCCTTTTGCAGGTGCCGACTTACAACTCTGGAGCTGGTTGCTCCCCTTCCCATTTCGCAGATGAGGAAACAGAGACCCGGAGGACGAATATGTTTCCTCCAAGGTATCAAGGCTGATAAGTGCCAGGAGTGGGGCCAGGCCGTGGGGCCCCAGGGTCTGTGCTCCCCAACCCTCTTCCCCCCCGGGGTTCCCAAGATGCTGCGCCGGGTGAGATGCAAAAAATCCACCCGATTCTACAGCCTTCCTTGAACTGGACATGCAGGTGGAACCGTGCTAGAACAAGAGCTCCAGCTGCCTGAAATTCTTTCTGAAATGAGGTAAGATGTATATATGCATCTATATCTAAGCCATGAAATCGTCTGCTCAGTGGACCTGCTACCTCCGCAAATATTTTCAAAATGCCATCAAGAACCAGGAAGATTGCCAAAGATAAAGGGAGTATGATCCATTAACGTAATGGAAAGCAATCCACCCCTGCATCAATGGAGTTAATAAAACAATGAGTGGCCCACGGTGGGGGTCCCCAGGGCCTGGGCCGTCCTGGCCCGCGCTGGGCGTTCAGCACGTTCGCAGCTGTGATCGTTCGCAGCTGTGATTGGGCTGAGGCCATGGGAAGGTGGAAGACATGAGATCCAAACAAAGGTGCTCCCTGGAGAAGACCAGGGCCCTGTGGGGAAGGGCTGACTGGTGGCTGGCTGGCCCTTCAGTACATTCACAGACTAAGCCCACGTCAGGCGAGGTCCTCAGTGCATGGGAAGCTTCTGGCTGGAATAATTTTAATGTTTGTGCCTCTGGCTTAAATACTCCACAGGTTAACAAAAAAGTATCAAAATTAAATGTTCACGGCGGGCGCGGTGGCTCACGCCTGTAATCCCAGCACTTTGGGAGGCCAAGGCGGGTAGATCACCTGAGGTCAGGAGTTCGAGACCAGTCTGGCCAACATGGCAAAACCTCGTTTCTACTAAAAATATAAAAATTAGCCGGGCGTGGTGGCACATGCCTATAATCCCAGCTACTCGGGAGGCTGAGAGAGGACAATCGCTTGAACCCAGGAGGTGGAGGTTGCAGTGAGCCAAGATGGTGCCACCGCACTCCAGCCTGGGCAATAGAGTGAGACTCCGTCACAAAAAAAAAAAAAAAAAATTACGTGTTCATGAATCATGTATTTAAGCTGCGAAGATTTGGGGTGTCTCTGGGTTCTGAGATGAGAGATTATCTGAGGGACATTTGGAGGCTGACAGAGACCTTGTAGTCAGAGCCCGAGCCTAGGATGTTATAAAACTAGATGTTAAAAAGTTATTTACTGTGGGGCGCGGTGGCTCATGCCTGTAATCCCAGCACTTTGGGAGGTCGAGGTGGGCGGATCACCTGAGGTCGGGAGTTGGAGACCAGTCTGACCAACATGCAGAAACCCCATCTCTACTAAAAACACAAAATTAGCCGGGCGTGGTGTCGCATGCCTGTATGCCCAGTGACTCAGGAGGCTGAGGGAGGAGAATCGCTTCAACCTGGTAGGTGGAGGTTGCAGTGAGCCAAGATCACGCCACTGCACACCAGCCTGGGTAACAAGAGCAAAACTCCATCTCAAAAAAAAAAATTATTTACCGTGGCCTCTATCTGCACGGACATCCCACAAAGGTTGGTGCCATGATTCCCTCGTTACAGATGAGGAAATCGAGGCTCAGGCAGGTTGAGAAACTCACCCAAGACCATACCCCTAATAAATGGGGCAACTGGGTCACCCAGCATGGCCAGACCACAGCAAGCAACCCAGCCGAGCACCCAGGTATAAGTGCACACAGAGCTACTACAACCACGTCACCAACGTGGCCACAGAGCTGCCACAACCACGTCACCAACGTGGCCACAGAGCTGCCACAACCACGTCACCAACGTGGCCACATGGGGTGATGCAAACCACCTTTTGCTTATCTAAAAAATTCTCTCCAGGGTGGAGCAGATGGGGGCAGTGAGGACCCGAGAGTTCTCATCAAGTCTATTAGTGCCACGCTGAGGCGGGAGCCAGAACCAGGTCACCTGGTTTCCACCCACCGCTAGGAGCTAAGAGCCTATTTCTCCCTGCAGGGAAGCACAGCCGCAGTGAGAGAAGAAAAGCCACCTGGGTTTCTTTTTCCTTTTTTTTTTTTTCTGAAACAAGGTGTTGCTCTGACACCCAGGCTGGAGTGCAGGGGTGTAACCATGACTCATTGCAGCCTTGACTTCCTGGGCTCAGGAGATCCTCCTGCCTCAGCCTCCCAAAGTACTGGGAGTACAGGTGTGAGCTACTGCACCTGACTCAGATTTCTTTTGTGTAAAATAACAAATGAGTAGAACAAAGATGCTAGGGAGTCTTCTTTGAAACAATCCTGTGTGTGCTTGTAAAAGATGACAGGTTTCAGCCGGGTGCGGTAGCTCACGCCTGTAATCCCAGCACTTTAGGAGGCCGAGGCGGGCGGATCACGAGGTCAGGAGATCGAGACCATCTTGGCTAACACGGTGAAACTCCGTCTCTAATAAAAACACAAAAAATTAGCCATGCCTGGTGGCAGGCGCCTGTAGTCCCAGCTACTCGGGAGGCTGAGACAGCAGAATGGCTTGAACCCGGGAGGTGGAGCTTGCAGTGAGCCGAGATCGCGCCACTGCACTCCAGCCTAGGCGACAGAACGAGACTCCGACTCAAAAAAAAAAAAGATGACAGATTTCATTTGGAAGAGAGATGTCTGTGGGACATTTGCCGCCTACAGCTCCCTCGGCAGCTTCGAGAGGAAGGTCATCCCACACTGCAGGGAGGTGGGTGGTGGACGGAGGTTACCAGGCAGCCTCAGCCTCCATCTGCCTGGGAGCGTCAGCCCAGCCAGACAAGGGGTTTGGTGGGAGGAGGTCGGATCCTGACCAACCTGTGGCTATTGGCGCTGGGTGTCTTGCCCCTGTGACCTCACTTCCTCACCTGCAGGACAGAGATGACTCCTGCTCAATCTCACGCATGGTGTTACCTCGAATAACAAGTCAGGCGGCAGGCACACAGGCATGATCATCAGTGACAATGGCAGTGAGGCCACCAGGGCCCCCTGGCCAGGCTCGGCCCAAGGGTGCCCTGCCCTGGACTCTCTTAGGCTTGGGGTCAGGACAGAGATGGCTCTGGGGGAGCCCATGCTCTCTGCATGGGAAGGGGTACGACTTCCCTTTTCACCCCACCCCCAGAGGAAGATCCCACACATCTTGAGGAGGCCACAGCATTTGGCTACATCCGGCCCAACCCCCACGCGTGGCCCCTGCTTAAACGCTGACTGACAGTGAATGAAGCCATCTCTGATCTGTCCCACGTCGAGGGGTTTCCTGCTTCCCAGGTCTCAGAAGCACCAGGGCCAGGGCAGACAGGGGGACGCAGCACACCCATTGCTGGTGGACGCACGAACTGGTAACAGTCCAAAGCAGGCACCCTGCAGCAACTTTCAAATCACGCGCCGCCCCCCCACACCCACCGCCAACACTCCTGGAAGGTACAGGCACCTGGCCACACACTCACGACATCCCTCCTAAGAGGTTTTTTTTGAGACAGAATCTCGCTCTGTCACCAAGGCTGGAGTGCAGTGGCATGATCTCTGCTCACTGCAAGCTCTGCCTCCCAGGTTCATGCCATTCTCCTGCCTCAGCCTCCCAAGTAGCTGAGACTACAGGCGCCCGCCACCACGCCGGGCCAATTTTTTGTATTTTTAGTAGAGACACGGTTTCACCGTGTTAGCCAGGATGGTCTTAATCTCCTGACCTCGTGATCCGCCCACCTCGGCCTCCCAAAGTGCTGGGATTATAGGCGTGAGCCACAGCGCCTGGCCCCCTCCTAACAGTTTAACACTCAAAACACAGATGTGTCCACTTGAGACACGTCTGTAAATTCAGCACTCTGGGAGGCCGAGGCAGGTGGATCACCTGAGGTAAAGGGTTCAAGACCAGCCTGGCCAACATGGTGAAACCCCATCTCTACTAGATTGCACACGGGGACACTGGGCAGCCATGAAAGAGAACGAGAGCCCTTTGTGCGGAGAAAACCCAAGACCCACACTGAGGGAAAGAGAGGACAGCCCCTGAGTTCAGGAGGAGACAGAGCCACCTGCCTGCTGCACAGACAAAAAACACTCCAGGGCCGGGTGCGGTGGCTCACGCTTGTAATCCCAGCACTTTGGGAGGCCGAGGCGGGCGGATCACGAGGTCAGGAGATCGAGACCACGGTGAAACCCCGTCTCTACTAAAAATACAAAAAATTAGCCGGGCGTGGTGGCGGGCGCCTGTAGTCCCAGCTACTCGGAGAGGCTGAGGCAGGAGAATGGCATGAACCCGGGAGGTGGAGCTTGCAGTGAGCCGAGATTGCGCCACTGCACTCCAGCCTGGGCGACAGAGCAAGACTCCGTCTCAAAAACAAAAAAACAAAAAAACAAAAAACACTCCCACCCCTGGCTGCTGGACACCCTTCATTGCACTCTGCACTTTGATTTGGAGCATGTGGATGTGCGAGTGTCAGGAAATCAAGGTGTGAGAGTGATCAAGCCCGCAGCACCCACGTCAGTCTTAGAATTCAGGGTGGGGGCCCGGTGGCCTGGAGCAAACACAGATGTGCTGTCCAACAGCCTGTGTGGCTTCCTTGCTTCCCTGGTTCCCGCTGATGAAACAGAGACATCGCCTACCATAAGAGTTATTGTAGGCCGGGCACGGTGGCTCACGCCTGTCATCCCAGCACTTTGGGAGGCCGAGGCAAGCGGATCACCTGAGGTAAGGGGTTCAGGACCAGCCTGGCCAACATGGTGAAACCCCATCTCTACTAAAAATACAAAAATTAGGCCGGGCGCGGTGGCTGACGCTTGTAATCCCAGCACTTTGGGAGGCCGAGGCGGGCGGATCACGAGGTCAGGAGATCAAGACCACGGTGAAACCCCGTCTCTACTAAAAATAAAAACATTAGCCGGGCGTGGTGGCGGGCGCCTGTAGTCCCAGCTACTCGGAGAGGCTGAGGCAGGAGAATGGCGTGAACCCGGGAGGCGGAGCTTGCAGTGAGCCGAGACTGCGCCACTGCACTCCAGCCTGGGTGACAGAGCGAGACTCTGTCTCAAAAATAAATAAATAAATAAATAAATAAAAATAAAAATACAAAAATTAGCCGGGCGTGGTGGCGGGAGCCTGTAGTCCCAGCTACTCAGGAGGCTGAGGCAGGAGAATGGCATGAACCCGGGAGGTGGAGTTTGCAGTGAGGTGAGATTGCACCACTGCACTCCAGCCTCGGCAATATGGTAAGACCCCTTTTTTTGTCTCTTAAAAATACAAAAAAAAAAAAAATAGCTGAGCGTAGTAGCGTTTGCCTGTGGTCCCAGTTACTCTGGAGGCGGAGGTGGGAGGGTCATTTGACCCCCGCAGGGGGAGACTGCAGTGAGCCGAGGCACTCCTGGGCGACAGAGCAAGACTTGTCTCAAAAAAAACAAAAAAAGCAGCTGCTGAGAGCAGGCAAATGGAAGCCCAGAGGGAGAAACGCCCTCATGAAACCAGGGAGTCTGTTTGTTTAGCAAACAGAGCGTGCTCTTTGGGTCAGAGGGAACCACGTGGTTGAGCCGTGGGCTTCCGCTTGCATTTCACTTCCGCCAGTGCCGTCTCAGAGGGCGGTGGCTGATCCCTGGCTGAGAGCAACCCACTTCTTCCTTAAACTCACACGCCCCCCGCACGGGGCGTCCTCCCAGGATGCCAGGCATCAATGTGTGCGGAGACCCGACTCGGGGAGGTGTGTGTTGGCCACAGAACTGCCCTCAGCTGTGCTCCCGGGTCCCCCACTTCTCGGCTCCTGCAGGGATCCCGACCCAGCCCCTGCCTGGCGTGTCTCAAGTCTTGAGATGAGCCCTAAGGGGACCCCACCGCTGGTCACAGCAGAAAGGCAGCAGCTGAGAGGTGACAGCGTCAGATGCTACCTCAGAGGGTGCCCTCTCTCTTGGCTAATAAGCACCCCTGTCACATGCGCCTCACGATGCGGCTATGCCATTAATCCCAGTCCAAGAGGTCCAGAGAGGGTGAGGAACTGGCCCAAGGCCACCCAGCTGAGTCTGACCCTGGGCCCAGCCTTGGCTCCAGGGCTGACATGGGGACCTGGACTCTTCCCCCTCACCACCATCCGAGTCCCCTGAGAGGGGGAGTGCCTCACTCCTGCAGCAGCAGACCAGGGAACTTGTTACAGATGCGGATTCTCAGGCTGACTTGGGAAGGTCAGAGTCAGATGTTCCAGGGCAGGACTCGGATCTGGATTTAACAGGCCCGACAACGGAGCCTCGAGTCCTGCTCGAGGGAGAAGACCTGCAATTCCAGAACCCAGCGATGGGCCAGGCACGGGCAGCTTTGGAAACACAGATTCCTGGTGCCTGCAAAGGCCTACAGAACTGGAATCTGGGTGCAGGATTTTTTTTTTTTTTAGCTGGAGTTTCAGCCATTACCCAGGCTGGAGTGCAATGGCGCGATCCTGGCTCACCACAACCTCCGCCTCCCGGGTTCAAGCGATTCTCCTGCCTCATCCTCCCGAGTAGCTGGGATTACAGGCATGCACCACTATGCCTGGCTAATTTTGTACTTTTTAGTAGAGATGGGGTTTCTCCATGTTGGTCAGGCTGGTCTTGAACTCCCGACCTCGGGTGATCTGCCTGCCTCGGCCTCCCAAAGTGCTGGGATGACAGGCGTGAGCCACCGTGCCAGGCCGGGGGATATTTTTCACAGCTCTCTGGGTGTGGTGAGACCTTCACAGCAGAAGTCAAGGTGGTTCTGGGTGAATGTACATTCAGGATTCTTGCATTTCACTGTATATAAATTTCACCTCAAAAGAAACAACTATAAACAAACGTAGGTGTCTGCTTAATACCACACAGGCTGAAGTATTTAGGGGAACTGTCCTACCCTGTCCTATCGTCCGCTACTTCCCTGAAATGCATTAAAATGAGATGGAAGGGAGGATGGAGAGAGACGCAAGGAAATACCTGGAGACACGGAGGAGGATCTGGAGGTGGGTGGTGGGTACTCCCTGAGATTCTCAACCCCCGGCCCGCCACAGTAGGCAGAATCACGGCCCCTAAAGCTGTCTGTGTTCTAACCCCAGAACCTGTGAGCGTGAACCGAGAGGAGCTTCAGCGGCAGGTGAGGGTTCGGGTGCTGACCCCTGACAAGGCAGATGTACCAAGGGGAGCTTAAGGTGGCAGGTGAGGGTCCGGGTGCTGACCCCTGACAAGGCAGATGTACCAAGGGGAGCTTAAGGTGGCAGGTGAGGGTCCGGGTGCTGACCCGACAGGTAGATCGTCCTGGGTTTCTGACCTCTTAAACTGTAAGAGAATAACCTATGTTTGTTTTGTTTTTGTTTTTGAAATGGAGTCTCACTGTGTCGCTCAGGCTGGAGCGCAGTGGCGCAATTTCGACTCACTACAACCTCCACCTCCCAGGTTCAAGAGATTCTCCTGCCTTAGCCTCCTAAACAGCTGGGACTACAGACGCCCACCACCAAGCCCAGCAAATTTTTGTATTTTTAGTAGAGACAGGATTTCATTATGTTGGCCAGGCTGTTCTCAAACTCCTGACCTCATTTGATCCGCCGGCCTCAGCCTCCCAAAGTGCTGGGATTACAGGTGTGAGCCACCGCATCCGGCCCATACACTCCTTTAACTATTCCCACGCACTCCTCCTGCTCCTTAGTCCCAGAGAGACACACGCGCTGGAATGAAGGGGTCTTCGGAATGAGGAGGAGAGGAGCCAGGCAAGGCTGGGCCCTTCCTCCAGGTGTCCTCGACTTCCCTGGCACGAGCTGATTTGCCTAATTACCAGGTGTGTTTCCAGCCCGCCTTCGTCCTAAACCCGGCCTCAACCCTATCCGCCCTCAGAGGAGTCAGAAGGAACGATCAGAGCCGAAAGCTTCTGTCTTCCTGTGCTGAGACCCACTGGTATGTTTGCTTAAATGGGCCGCATCCCAGAACCAGACCAACCAGTCCCTACAGGCTGTGGGAGCCAGCTCTCACCAGCACCCCAATACCCCTGCTGCTGAATTAGAAAGACATAGCAGACTCTTTCCTATCTGGGGCAGACAAACTACTCTGTGTGGACATCAGGCTGGTGGTGAGTCGGTGTACGAGGGCCTGGAAGGTGGCAGTGAGGATGGGGCCACGTCCCCACCATTAACCAAATCTCAACAGTAGCACAGGGACCCCACGCCTTTGCTCAAAAGCACAAGGCAGAACTTGCAAGAGCTGCCCAAGCCAGGGCTCAGCGAACAGTCACATGGGCTATGCTTAAGGGGCGTCTGCGACGGCCAACCGCGAGCGCGGGCAGGTTCACAGATGTCTCCATAAAGAAAACAGGCTTGCTGCAGGACTGCCTTCCTGTGAGGTAATCCTTGCTCAGAGGTGAGACTATATCGGGAATGCCATCTACAAACAAACGCCAGCTCACAGAGACACACCCAGCTCACGCCCACACCCACACACAGCGGCCAGCCTCCTTCCCGCTTTCTACACGGGAGGGTTCACGGATGGAGGTCATTTTACATCACAGGGAAACACGCCCCGGAGGAGTGCCCAGCCCCCACCGGGTGCACTTTGCAGAATCCCTCCCTGAGAATCCAGTCAGGATTCGCAGCCTGGACCCACACGTGCTGCTCCCCGAGGCGGGTCCCACGAGCGCAGAGGTGCGGATCCCTTGCTGCCACCCCCGCTGGCCAGTCCTTCCGGAGCCGGGCGTGCCCCAGGGGCTGCACAGACGTTAACAGCAGCGCTGCGGCTTGTCCCTCCCATTTCACAGAGAAGGAAACTGAGGAACAAAGGCGAAGCTTCTCAAGCCCAGCAGGCCGTAGGGGCCTGAGCTGAACCTGCCCAGGAGCCCAGCAGGCCATAGGGGCTGAGCTGAACCTGCCCCCGATTCCACCTGGGTGGCTGCTTTCCCTTTGTGGACTTGAGTCTTCTCATTTGTAAAATAGGAATCAAAACAGTGCCTTTGGCCGGGCGGGTGTGGTGGCTCACGCCTGTCATCCCAGCACTTTGGGAGGCTGAGGCCAACAGATCACGAGGTCAGGAGTTCGAAACCAGCCTGGCCAACATGGTGAAACCCCATCTCTACTAAAAACACAAAAAAATGGCCGGGTACGGTGGCTCATGCCTGTCATCCCAGCACTTTGGGAAGCTGAGGCAGGCGGATCACCTGAGGTCAGGAGTTCGAGACCAGCCTGGCCAACATGGTGAAACCCTATCTCTACTAAAAACACAAAAGTTAGCCGGGCATGGTGGCACATGCCTGTAATCCCAGCTACTCGGGAGGCTGAAGCAGGAGAATCACTTGAACCTGGGGAGGCGGAGGTTGCAGTGAGCTGAGATCACACCATTGCACTCCAGCCTGGGCAACAGAGCAAAACTCCATCTCAGAAAAAAAAAAAAAAAAATTAGCTGGGTTTGGTGGTGGGCGCCTGTAATCCCAGCTGCTTGGGAGGCTGAGGCAGGAGAATCCCTTGAACTCAGGAGGCTGAGGTTGCAGTGAGCCGAGATGGTGCCATTGCACTCCAGCCTGGGCGACAAGAGTGAAACTCTGTCTCAAAAAACAACAACAACAACAATAACAAAAAACAGGGCCCTTCATCAGAGGAGCAAACGAGAATGGAAGGGCACGGCTCAGCCCGGCTCCGCAAGCGCCCCTGGATGCTGAAACATGCCCACCTGTCAGGGGTGCCCGGCCTCATCTCCATACCATGCCTTGACTGAGTGCCCCTCTCAGCGTGCAATAGAAGCAGGGCCTGAGCTCCGAGGGTGCCCGGGGACAGTGAGGGCAGGTGACGCTGGCCGTGATGCCCCTCAGCTCTGGTGAGGAGTCAGGAAGCTGCTGACAGAAGCCACCTGGTTTAAGGAATGCATTCCAACCAGAAGTGTCCTGGCTTCCAGAGGGAGACACAGCAGGAGGAAAATATTATCTCCTCTGGAAGCAGAATTTCATCTTTCCAATCAGTTCTTGCTTTTCTCCAGCACAACTACAGACACCATCTCCAGAAAACAACTAAACACTCACGTGCACACGTTTGCAGAGTGCTATTTTAAAATAAAGGCAAGCTCACCAGACATCCTGGCCACCGAGGAGGCCCAGCCAGCCCACATCCAGCGGCAGAACAGGCAGGCTGGCTGTGGGCTCGAGGCCACGGTGTTCCTCGGAAAGGCAGACTCCAGCACAGACACACAAACGGGCTTCCGTGGGTGAAAAGGATGCCCCTTCACACAGGCCATAACCATAGGGTGCTTCCTGGGCCCAGAGCCCCTCTCTCGCCTCACGCGGGCACGCGCTGCCATCACTCTGCCTTGAGGAGGAATGGGAGCAAGAAGCTGGGGCCTGCACATCAGCACATCGTGGGATGGAGAGGGAACCACGGGAGGGAAGAGCTTTGCCCTCTGCAGAGCTCCAGACATGGACACGGTGCCCCGTGCTGCCTAGATCACTATGGATGTTTCTGTTTGGAACACAGGCCGCGAGATGAACGGGTTGGGAAGGCTTAGACATCTGGGAGTGTGCAGGGCTGCAAAACAGAACCCCAGAGCCAGTGCTCTAGGGGTGCCTTAGAGGCAGATGGCCTGAGAGCCAGGCAGAAGGGGGAGGGGCAGGAGCAAGGGCAGGAGATACCTGGAGGACCAGCAACGTGGGGCATCCTAGCGTAAAGAGCGGGGCCTGCCTGTGAAAAAGTTTAGCATCCAGGCCGGGTGTGGTGGTTCACGCCTGTAATCGCAGCACTTTGGGAGGCCAAGGCGGGCGGGTCACAAGGTCAGGAGATCGAGACCATCCTGGCTAACACGGTGAAACCCCGTCTCTACGAAAAATACAAAAAAATTAGCCGGGCGTGGTGGCGGGCGCCTGTAGTCTCAGCTACTCGGGAGGCCAAGGCAGGAGAATGGCGTGAACCAGGGAGGCGGAGCTTGCAGTGAGCCAAGATCGCACCACTGCACCCCAGCCTGGTGACAGAGCAAGACTCTGTCTCGAAAAAAAGAAAAAGGTTAGCATCCAAAGTTGACAAGAAAAAACATTCAAAAAATAGGGTCACATGTAAAGTGGCCAAGCAGGGTGAAGAGGGCAGGTGATGGAAGGAAGGGCCATCCCACCCACCTCGCACATGGACTACACAGACCCTCATTAGTACTGTGTCCAAGATGTATTTGAGAAACCAGCCAGCTGGGTGCGGTGGCTCACGCTTGTAATCCCAGCACTTTGGGAGGCAAAGGCAGGCGGATCACAAGGTCAGGAGATCGAGACCATCCTGGCTAACACAGTGAAACCCCGTCTCTACTAAAAATACAAAAAATTAGCCAGGCGTGGTGACGGGCGCCTGTAGTCCCAGCTACTCGGGAGGCTGAGGCAGGAGAATGGCGTGAACCCGGTAGGCGGAGCTTGCAGTGGGCCGAGATTGTGCCACTGCACTCCAGCCTGGGTGACAGAGTGAGACTCCGTCTCAAAAAAAAAAAAAAAAAAAAAAGCTTCTAAGCAGTTACAAAGTCTTCAGAGTATAGATTAAGAAGTCTCTTCTAGTCATTTCTTTCCTAATGTTAGCTTGGAAATGAGAAGTATGACTACTTGTATGCTAAAATAATATTATTCATCCTCCTAAATATGATTTAGTTTGTTGTTGGTTTTTTTCAAAGTTGTTTTACACACCTACTGCCCATATTCAGTTTGTGTGAGAGGGTGGGTACTGAAGACCCAAGGTTACAGGTTGAGAAATTCAACTGGCCTAAAAAACTGAGACTAAAATGCCAACAAGTGAGATGTGGATGTTTTCCTATTGATATTTACAGGCAGAAATAAATATGCATCTTTTAATGTATTTACTTGTCACTTAAGTCACAGAGAAAGGCTGGGTTGGCCACCTTTGAGGAGACAGCTGTAATAGATTTTTCTTAAACCTTCAAGAGACAGCAAGTCATAAACCTCATTCACCTTCATAAGACAGGGTTATGGACAGAAAACAAAGATCATATCAAATAAAAAATGAACTAGACCACAGGTGGGTACCGCCCCCTAAGGTCAACACAGTGCCCTGCCTGAACTTTGAACCCCAGCCAGGAACTGCTGCCGGGCTGTGAGGACCAGGAAGGGGCCACACCACCCAGGGATGGAGGTGGAGAGAATCAGATTAGTGCTCTGAGGACGGCTTGCACAGCACCAACAGGAAGCAGGCGGCTGGGCTCCCCGCACAGCTCAGACAGATGAGGAGCTCTGCATTCTAACCACTGGCAAACAGTTACCACTGTGTGCCTCGGTTTCCCCATCTTTACAGTCAGAGGGTCAGACCAACCAGGCTGCCTATTTACAGTCAGAGGGCAGAGGGTCAGACCAACCAGGCTGCCTACGGCCCCCTCCTGCTCTGCACTTATCTCCAGGGATGGGGTGAAGTCTAGGCACCCTTTCATAGAGGCTCTGTTAGCATGCAACCTTCTGGGCCCCATGCACCTGCCGTCTCAGCCCACCCTCTGGGCGGCAGTGGGCACAGCCCTGAGGGATGCCACACTGAATCTGAACGCTGCCACTGTCTGAGCGCCCGGGCGAGCCTGCGCCTTGGGTTTCTCCAGAGGGAGTAAAACCTCAGGGCCTGCTCTTGCTGTCACCTGTGTGGGATACTGCAAATGGCAGGAGTGTGGAGGCAGCTGGGGGGGGGCTCCAGGATGAGCAGGACCTGGTGAAGGAACAAGGGCGGGCTCTTGGGTGGGGCACAGCGGCCCCCACCCCGCGTGGCTCTGCCGCTTGCTTCTGTCTGGCCTTCCCCTGGCCCTTCCCGGTCCTCCACAGACGCCTGCTCATGCAGACCCACAGCTCTCAGGCCTGGAGACAGTCCAGCAAACACACAGCCTGCCTCTGCCCCCCGGCAGGGTACCAGCTTTTGGGGTGATATCACATGCTCCAAGCCAGCACTCCAGCTCTCCAGGGAAGAAATCACTTTCGGTTTTTTTTGTAAAGGGTAAATAATCACTTCAGCTCATCATTCTCACTAACTTCAAGTATCTTTCTAGGGCTTAATTGTTGGTTCTGGTTGATGGTTAAGAATAGAAACGCCAAGCAGGCTGTCCCCCCAACTTTACACACCCCTTCCTCTCCCAATTAAACTCAGGAATTTAGTGTCAGTTCAGACGCCAAGTGAGGCACAGCCCCCCACCGCCCATGCAGGAGAAAATGCCCCAAGGGGACGCTTCTGTCTCCCTTCCTGCTGAAGGCAGGGGAGGAGTCACCCCAGCAAAGGCCCAGCACCGTGCTCCCTGAGCCACCGGCCCAAGTCCCTCTCCCGGAGGAAGCCAGGC
This sequence comes from Hylobates moloch, assembly GCF_009828535.3. Lineage (NCBI taxonomy): Eukaryota > Metazoa > Chordata > Mammalia > Primates > Hylobatidae > Hylobates > Hylobates moloch. The sequence goes on from NW_026652281.1 coordinate 297,541, forward strand.
CACCGGGGAGCAGCCCGCCCCGCGCTGGGAGAGGCGTCAGGTGGGGGGGTCCAGGAGGGGAACGTCCAGGGCCGGGGAGGGAGAGGAAGGAGGGAGAGAAGGAGGAGGAAAGAAGGAGGGAAGGAGGGACGGAAACGGGGAGGGAGGGAGCTCCGGGTCCCGCAGAGAGGGGGGCCTCCCGCTCCAGAACCGGTCGCAGCCTCTCCGCCGGGCCATCCCCCACCCAGGAGGCGGGACGGACGCCCAAGACCGCGGTCCCCGCCGGCTGCCCCGCCCCCGGCCTCACCCGCGGCCTCGGGCTCCCGCGCCCCGACCGAGCCGTCCCCGCGCAGCAGGAGGTCCCCGGTATCCCGCAGGCGCCGGCCCGGCGAGCCCCGCAGCCCGCGGCAGCCCTGGAAGCACACGGCCCACGCCTGCTCCTCGTTGAGCGGCTGCTCGTAGGCCTTCAGCACCTCCTCCAGGGACAGCTCCCAGGGCTCCGGCCGCCCCGCGCCCGCCGCGTCGCCGCCGCAGCTGCCCGCCCGGGCCATGGCGGGGCCGTCATCGCCTCCCGCGCACCGGGCCCGCGTCCATGCAGCCGCGCCTTCCGCCGCGCAGGGTCAGCCTGGCCGCCCCGCCCCGCGCGAGCGCCTCAGGTGGGGGCGGGGCGGCGGCGGGGGCGGGGCGCGGCGGGGGCGGGGCGCGGCGGGGGAGGGGCGTAGATGGGTGAGGTGGGGGAGGGACGCGGGGGGGGCGGGGAGTGGAGGGCGCGCGGGGAGAGGCCTGGAGGGGGAGGCGTAAGGGGGAGAGGCCCGGAGGGGAAGGGCTGAGGGGGAGGGCGGGGCGCGGGCAGGTACGGAGAGGCTGGGGCTCAGGGCTGGGGACGCGGGGGCGCGGGGTCGAGGCCGGGGTGAGAACACTTCTGGGGTGCTGGGCAGGACCGGGGTGAGGGTTGGGGAGTGCAGACATGGGCCAGGGCCCGCGCGCTCGGACACGCGGTGACACCCCCGGCGCTCCCCCTCAGACCCAGACGGCCGATGCCCACGCAAGCCCAGGCCGGCATCCAGCAGGGGACACTGCGGTGACCGCGGGGAGCCTGGGAGGTTTGCCGCTGGGAACGCAGGAGGGAGCCGGGAGGAGCTGAGCAGACAAAGCCCGCAGTGGCCTCCCCTAGCCCCGGGCAAGGTGACCTCCGGGGGTTGTCGCAGGGTGGCTGGGGTGAGGGCGACTCCCCGCATCCGGCCTTCAGGTATGAAGCCCTTAATAAATGCCTCTGCCTAGCAGGGAATGTGCCTGCAGTGACGTCTCCAGGGTGTCCGTGAAAAATAAACACACACGGTTGGCCACTGATGGCCTGCATCGCATTTGGGGCGTGTTTGTATCTTCAGGCCGGGTCACTCCTGGAGACTGGGTGTTCGCCTGAGGGACGCAAAGGGAACTCGGTTGGGGCTCATCCCGAGGCCTCTCCATAGCTGTGCCAGATCTGAGTAACTGGGCAAGAAAATGCAGTTGGGGCATAAACGGTCCCAAGCCTGGGTGCTGCCAGTACCACCCGGGGGCATGAAATGCAGATCCCTGGGCTCCAGGGATGGAGATTCTGATGCAGGTCCGAGGTGAAACTTGGGGCACTTATATTTCCCTGGTCACCCAGGAGTTCTAGACCTGCCTGGACAACGTAGTCAGATCCCATCCCAGAAAAGAAGTCCCGCAATGATTTTTTTTTTCTTTTTTTTTTTAGAGACAAGGTCTCACCCAGGCTGAAGTGCAATGGTACAATCGTAGCTCACTATAACCTCAAATTCCTGGGCTCAAGTGATCCTCCCACCTCAGCTTCCTGAGTAGATGGGACTAAAGGCATGAACCACCACGCCCAGCTGATTTTTTAAATTTTTTGTAGAGATGGGATCTCACCATGTTGCCCAGGCTGGTCTTGAATTCCTGAGCTCAAGCAGTGCGGCCACCTTGGTCTCCCAAAGTACTGAGATTACAAGCGTGAGCAACTGCACCCAGTCCAGCTGTACTTTTCTTTTATTTTCCTTTCTTTTTTTTTTTTTTTTTGGAGAAGGAGTTTTGCTCTTATCGCCCAGGCTGGAGTGCAGTGGCGCGACCTTGGCTCACTGCAACCTCTACCTCCCGGATTCAAGCGATTCTCCTGCCTCAGCCTCAAAGTAGCTGGAATTACAGGTGCCTGCCACCACGCCCGGGTAATTTTTTGGGGGGTTTCACCATGTTGGCCAGGCTGGTCTCGAAATCCTGACCTCAGGTGATCCCCCTGCCTCAGCCTTCCAAGGTGCTGGGGTTACAGGCATGAGCCACGTCGCCTGGTCCAGCTGGACTTTTCTTTTTTTTTTTTTTTTTTTTTTTTTGAGACGGAGTCTTTCTCTGTCCCCCAGGCTGGAGTGCAGTGGCGCGATCTCGGCTCACTGCAAGCTCCGCCTCCCGGGTTCACGCCGTTCTCCTGCCTCAGCCTCCCGAGTAGCTGGGACTACAGGCGCCCGCCAACACGCCCGGCTAATTTTTTCGTATTTTTAGTAGAGACGGGGTTTCACCGTGTTAGCCAGGATGGTCTCGATCTCCTGACCTCGTGATCCGCCCGCCTCGGCCTCCCAAAGTGCTGGGATTACAGGCTTGAGCCACCGCGCCCGGCGACTTTTCATCTGTAAGCAGAAAGGAGTCTGATGAGGACGAATTGTGCCTAAAGTTTGTTTGTTTGTTTGTTTGTTTTGAGACAGAGTCTCCCTCTGTCGCCCAGGCTAGCGTGCAGTGACGTGATCTCGGCTCAGTGCAAGCTCCGCCTCCCAGGTTTACGCCATTCTCCTGCCTCAGCCTCCTGAGTAGCTGGGACTACAGGTGCCTGCCACTATGCTCAGCTAATTTTTTTGTATTTTTTTAGTAGAGACGGGGTTTCACTGTATTAGCCAGGATGGTCTCGGTCTCCTGACATCATGATCCACCCGCCTTGGCCTCTCAAAGTGCTGGGATTACAGGCGTGAGCCACTGTGCCCAGCCATGCCTAAAGTTTTTATAATCAATAGCGGGGCTACGTTCGCATCTTTCTTTGGTTCCCCCAGCTAAAACACAAACAAAAGTAACAGGAGTGGGCTGGGCACGGTGGCTCATGCGTGTAATCCCAGCACCTTGGGAGGCAGAGGCAACCCGATGGCTTGAACCCAGGAGTTCGAGACCTGCCTCGGCAACATGAGACCCTATCGCTACAAAACTCTAAAAACTTTAGCCAGGTGTGGTGGTATGTGCCTGTGGTCCCAGCTACTTGGGAGGGTAAGGCAGGAGGACCACTTGAGTCTGGGAGGTCGAGGCTGCAGTGGGCTGTGATTGCACCACTGCACTCCAGCCTGGGTGACAGTGAGACCCTGTCACTAGTAAATAGATGCATAAAGACTAATAGGCGCACTAGGGTTTTGCAGAAGGAAAATTGGAGATGAGCGGGGTGGGGATGGGGTGCCATGCCCTGAACACCGTGTACCACAAACCTGGCACTCAAGCAGATCTCCCGTCCTGATCTGTCCCTACCGCCCCTAGCATGGGTACCAACAACGGATGTTAGGAATCTCAAGTTCTGGCTCAGAAGAGCAGCAGCAGCAAACCTTCCATGAGGCATCTGATTACACAGGAGCAGCAATTTCTACATTCGTGGTAACCAAAGTCCCTGGCCCACACACTGCCAGGTGTGTGATGATGGGGAATTGTTCTCTGCTGACGTCTAAGGCTGATCCTTGGGCCCACACACAGGGTGGTTTCTCCCTTCAGAATGCATGGGGATAAAGACTTCCATTTGCAGCCGGGCACAGTGGCTCACTCCCATAATCCCAGCACTTTGGGAGGCCGAGGCGGACAGATCACGAGGTCAGGAGATCAAGACCATCCTGGCTAACATGGTGAAACCCCGTCTCTACTAAAAAATACAAAAAATTAGCTGGGAGTGGTGGCGGGCGCCTGTAGTCCCAGCTACTCCGGAGGCTGAGGCAGGAGAATGGTGTGAACCCAGGAGACGGAGCTTGCAGTGAGCCGAGATCGCGCCACTGCACTCCAGCCTGGGCGACAGAGCAAGACTCCATCTCAAAAAAAGGCCGGGCGCGGTGGCTCACGCCTGTAATCCCAGCACTTTCGGAGGCCAAGGCGGGTGGATCACGAGGTCAGGAGATCAAGACCATCCTGGCTACCACAGTGAAACCCCATCTCTACTAAAAATACAAAAAATTGGCTGGGCGAGGTGACGGGCGCCTGTAGTCCCAGCTACTCAGGAGGCTGAGGCAGGACAATGGCGTGAATCCCGGGGGGCGGAGCCTGCAGTGAGCAGAGATTGCGCCACTGCACTCCAGCCTGGGCGACACCCAGACTCTGTTTAAAGAAAAAAAACAGACTTCAATTTGCAACACCACTGAGTAGGTCTCACTGCTTCTTCCCAGAAGTCAAGGTGGGGGATGTTGCTCTCACCACGACTGGCCACCACCCCAGAGCACTCTTCAGACTTGCAGCCTCATCACTGCCACAGTGCAGCACTGGCCGTGGACATTTGAGGAGAAGATGGTAATTACCCTAATGGGAAGCTGGCTGGGGCACAAGGGGACCTTCTCTCTTCCTCAAAGGGCCTCAAGTGTCCCTTACCGACCACAAGGTTTTAGGATGTAATTTGTGAGCTCAGTCCTCCAGCCACTGCTGCATCCTGGCAAGGACTTAGTGCTGACTCACCTGGCTGAACAGTGACCCTTGAGGTCAGCTGAGTGGGGTACAGTGACCCTCTCTGAACTGGCATCCACCATCCTACCTGGGATCCCTATGGACTCACCAGCAGGACTTAGAACACTGAGATTTTACTGAAAAATTTTAAAAGTTAGGGCTGAGCATGGTGGCTCAAGCCTGTAATCCCAGCACTTTGGGAGGCCAAGGGGGTAGATCACGAGGTCAGGAGTTCGAGACCAGCCTGGCCAATATGGTGAAACTCCATCCCTACTAGAAAAATAATTTAAAAAAAAAATTAGCAGGGCATGGTGGCACATGCCTATAATCCCAGCTACTCGGGAGGCTGAGGCAGAAGAATTGCTTGAACCCGGGAGGCGGAGGTTGCAGTGAGCCGAGATTGCACCACTGCACTCCAGCCTGGGAAACAGAGCAAGAATCCATCTCAAAAAAAATAAAAATAAACAAATAAATAAATAAAACATGGCCAGGCATGGTGGCTCACACCTGCACACCTGTAATCCCAGCACTTTGGGAGGTCGAGGCAGGCGGATCACGAGGTCAGGAGATCAAGGCCATCCTGGCCAACACGGTGAAATCCTGTCTCTACTAAAAATACAAAAGGCTGGGCTTGGTGGCTCACGCCTGTAATCCCAGCACTTTGGGAGGCCGAGGCGGGCAGATCATGAGGTCAGGAGATCGAGACCATCCTGGCTAACACGGTGAAACCCTGTCTCTACTAAAAATACAAAAAAATTAGCCGGGCGTGGTGGCGGGCGCCTGTAGTCCCAGCTACTTGGGAGGCTGAGGCAGGAGAATGGCATGAACCTGGGAGGCAGAACTTGCAGTGAGCTGAGATTGTGCCACTGCACTCCAGCCTGGGCAACACAGCAAGACTCCGTCTCAAAAAAAAATAAATAAATAATAAAAATAAAAATACAAAAATTAGCTGGGCACGGTGGCGTGTGCCTGTAGTCCCAGCTACTCAGGAGGCTGAGGCAGGAGAATCGCATGAACCCAGGAGGCGGAGGTTGCAGTGAGCCGAGATTGCACCATTGCACTCCAGCCTGGTGACACAGAGAGACTCCATCTCAAAAAACAAAAAACGAAAAAAGGGACTCAACGAGAAGCATTGTAGAGATTGATGTAGGTCAGTCATTAAGTCAGCTTGGAAAGCTTTAGAGCAGGGGTGTTCAATCTTTTGGCTTCCCTGGACCCCACTGGAAGACGAATTGTCTTGCGCCACACATAAAATACACTAACAACAGCTCTGTGCATAAATCTCACAATGTTTTAAGAACGTTTAGGAATTTGTGTTGGGCTGCATTCAAAGCTTTCCTGGGCCGCATACAGCCCGCAGGCCGCAGGTTGGACAGGCTCGCCTTAGACCAAGGCCATTTGTACAGTTATGGATTGCCTACGTCTAAAAACATGCTCCTTGTCCTTCATTTCCAGTAGATTAGGAAATCCTGGGAGAGGGAAATTATCAGTAACTGGGCTGCTCCACTTGGGGACAAACTAGAGACATTTAGTGTGACGATTAATCCACCAGTGCTTGGGGCTGGATAATCACTTTATCGAGTTATCACATTAGCAGAAACACCGCCAAAATGTTTATCTTATGGTACAAGCTTCTGATTCATGCCAATTTACCAGGCACTGATTTGTTATGCCTGGGGAAAGAGCAGGGCAACCCCAGGTAGGCGCCTGTCCCTCTGTTCTTACAGGCAGAGCAACGGTACACAAGGTAACAAAGATCAACACAGCAGGCGGGAAGGGCTCCAGGTGCCGACGTCAATCAGGAACCCACTGGTCATGTTAGCTTTTTCCCATGCTCTGTGTTTGGTGCTTTGAAAAGTATCAGACGGAGCCCTTTGAGGGGCTGTAAATCTTCTGCACACCATGGCAGTGCACTCAGAGGGGCTGTGTGGCTGATGACTGCAGTTGGCCACAGATTAAAAAGCTCTGGGAATTATACCTCTCAGCATCTTTAAGACAGAGCCTAGAAGATCTCAACTGTAGGTTCCTGGAGGCTGAGAAGGTAAGTTGGCGCTGGTTCCCCAGGTGTTCTGTGGCTCTAATTACACAGAGAATTCCAGGGTTCTTCATTTCAGGAGAGGAGTGCAGGGCCCCACGGTCCAAGGTGGCATAGCAAGAGCCCTGAGCGCCTTGGGACAGAAGTCAGACCAAGTCAGACACAAAGTCACCTTCAGGTCAAAGGCCTCCTCCACCATCTAGCCGCAGGCAGAGCCATTTCACCTGTGGCCAGTGGAGTGCAGAGGTTTCTTTGGCCATGCCTTACTCATTCCATTTCAGACTCAAAAACAAGGTCGGCTCCTCCCGAGGGATTCTGTGCACACTGCACAGGCGAGCAGCGCGGCCTCCTGCACCCCCGAGGCCCCTGAATACTCTCTTTGTCACGGTCTGTGCAGCCAGGCAGGGTCAGAGCTCGGGGCCCAGGAGGAAAAGCAGACATTTGAGAGCCCTGGTTTTGTGCTTTCAGTTTATTTTAGAGTAACTATACAGGCCGTGGATCCCAAGGGGTGCAAGATTGAGCCAGGCTGGGCTTGATCTCTGAAAGGGAACTCAGGACAGATCTGAGGGAAGGGTTCCGGCCCGGGGTGCTCCAAGGTTTCTAGGCTGGTGACCAAGAAGACACGGAGGCTGAGCTTGGCTGAACCCAGACACCCCGAGGGATCCAGACCATGGGGCGGAATGTGTGGCCATGGGGAGGGCCCAGAGCAGAGACAGAGGAAGCCCTGGACAGCAGGCGGGCTGGGTCAGCGAGCAGGACCCGTGCGGTATGGTGAAGAGAGACACTCACACTGCGATTCCGGGTCAGGAGATGAGAGAAATATTCAAGGCTCTGTCTGCTTCCTATTGAGGGCCGTCAGAGTTATTTACACATGTTGAATTTGTTTCTCTTTTGAACAGATAAAGCAAGGTGGTTAAAAATGAATGGGTCCTTGATGGGCGCGGTGGCTCACACCTGTAATCCCAGCACTTTGGGAGGTTGAGGTGGGTGGATCACCTGAGGTTGGGGGTTGGGAGTTTGAGACCAGCCTGACCAACATGGAGAAACCCGTCTCTACTAAAAATACAAAATTAGTCAGGCATGGTGGCGCAGGGCTGTAATCCCACCTACTCGGGAAGCTGAGGCAGGGGAATTTCTTGAATCCGGGAGGTGGAGGCTGCGGTGAGCCAAGATCTCGCCATTGCACTCCAGCTTGGGTGACAAGAGTGAAACTCTGTGTCTCAGAAAAAAAAAAAAAAAGAATGGGACACGCTGACATGTGTCACTTAGACACTAGCTCCTGTGTGAACATGGGGTGGACAAGCTCCTCCCCGCATGTGACAGCAAACATCGTCTCAGATGGTGAAAGCACCTCCAGTGCCTGCCCAAGGGCCTGAACGTTGTAAGATCAGAGAAATAGGCTGGGGGTGGCGCCTCACACCTGTCCTCCCAGCACTTTGGGAGGCTGAGGCAGGAGGACCATGAGCCTGGGAGGTAGAGGGTGTAGTGAGACGAGATTGCGCCACTCTAGCCTTGGTGGCAGAGTGAGACCCTGTCTCAAAAAAAAAAAAAAGGCAGAAGTTCCTCACAACTGATGGGCATAATTCTCCCCACACTGCTCAGTGAGAAGGCAGAGGCAGAACAGGCCATTACAAAATATGTGCCAGATCAAAGGATAGATGAACTTTTTTTTCTTTTTTTGAGATGGAGTTTTGCTCTTGTTGCCCAGGCTGGAGTGCAGGGGTGCGATCTCAGCTCAGTGCAAGCTCTGCCTCCCGGGCTGAAGCGATTCTCCTGTCTCAGCCTCCTGAGTAGCTGGGATTACAGGTGCCTGCCACCACAGCCAGCTCATTTTTTGTATTTTTAGTAGAGACCAGGTTTCTCCATGTTGGGCAGGCTGGTCTCAAACTCCTGACTTCAGGTAATCCGCCCACCTCCACCTCGGCCCCCCAAAGTGCTGGGATTACAGGCATGACGCACCATACCCAGTTTTTTTTCTTTTTTGAGACAGAGTCTCGCTCTGTCGCCCAGGCTGTAGTTGGCATGATCTCGGCTCACTGCAACCTCCATCTCCTGGGTTCAAGTGATTCTCCAGCCTCAGCGTCAGCCTCAGCCTCAGCCTCCCGAGTAGGTGGGATTACAGGCACTTGCCACCACGCCCAGCTAATTTCGTGTTTTTAGTAGAAATGTGGTTTCACCACGTTGGCCAGACCAAGTTCCAACTCCTGACCTCAGGTGATCTACCCACCTGAGCCTCCCAAAGTGCTGGGATTACAGTCATGAGCCACCCCACTTGGCCTAGATAGAAAATTATATATATTTTTTTCTTTTTTTGAGATGGAGTCTTGCTCTTGTCATTCAGGCTGGAGTACAGTGGCACAATCTTGGCTCACTGCAACTTCCACCACCCAGGTTCAAGCAATTCTCCTGCCTCAGCCTCCTGCGTAGCTGGGAATACAGGCACCCACCACTACGCCCGGCTAATTTTTCTATTTTTAGTAGAGACAGGGTTTCGCCATGTTGGCCAGGCTGGTCTTGAGCTCCTTGACCTTGTGATCTGCCCACCGCGGTCTCCCAAAGTGCTGAGATCACAGGTGTAAGCACCATCCCCGGCTCACAATTATCTTTTACGGTGTTTTATATTTGCCTTAATTTTATCTATTTCTGGATTTGTTTTGTTTTGTTTTGTTTTGTTTTGTTTTTTGTTTTTTTTTCATCTTATTTAGAAATTGAGAAGTCACCAATTTATTAGAAAGCAAATGTTATATATTAGGTCATTCTTACATTGCCATAAAGAAATATCTGAGGCTGGGTAATTTGTAAAGAAAAGAGGATTAATTGGCTCACAATTCTGTAGGCTTTACAGGAAGCATGGTGCTGGCATCTGCTCTGCTTCTGGGGAGGCCTCAGGACACTTACTATCCTGGGGGAAGGTGAAGGGGGAGTAGGCACATCACATAGCCAGAGCAGGAACAAGACAGAGAATTGTGGGGAGGGTGCCACACACTTTTAAATAACCAGATCTCATATGAACTTAGAGTGAGAACTCACGTATCATCAAGGAGATGGCCCAAGCCATTCATGAGGGAGCTGCCCTCATGATCCAAACACCTCCTACCAGGCCCCATTTCCGAGACTGGGGATTACAATTCAACATGACATTTGGTGAGGGACATACATTCAAACTATATCATGTTATTATATGAAATCATGTTATTATATGAAATCATTTAGATGCACTCTTTCACATCTCTGAGCCACAAGTTTCATACTTATAAAAGGAAGATCCTAATGTCTATGTCACTGGGTAATTGTAAAGATGAGATCATCTATAATAAATACAGATTATCTTGCTATCTTGCGTGGTTTTTTTTTTTTTTTTTTTTCTTCTGAGAGGGAGTCTTGCTCTGTCGCCAGGCTGCAGTGCAGTGGTGCAAACTCAGCTCACCGCAACCTCCGCCTCCCGGGTTCATGCAATTCCTCCGCCTCAGCCTCCCAAGTAGCTGGGACCACAGGCGCGTGCCACCACGCCCAGCTAATTTTTGCATTCTCAGTAGAGACAGAGTTTCACCATGTTTGCGAGGATGGTCTGGGTCTCTTGACCTTGTGATCCACCTGCCTCGGCCTCCCAAAGTGCTAGGATTACAGGTGTAAGCCACGCGCCTGGCCCGGTTTCTTTTTCCTCATTCATTTCTACCTGGTACTCCAAGATGTGATCTTGTTCTAGGAAACAAATGATTTCAATACAATGAGGTAAGTGCTATAAAAGAAACATGCACAGGGTCCGGTGAGAACACAGAGATGAGACATCTAATTCTTGGGGGCAGGCTTAAGAGAAAGCTTTCTTAGGCTGAGTGTGGTTGCTCATGCCTGTAATCCTAGCACTCTGGGATGCCGAAGTGGGTGGATCACTTGAGGTCAGGAGTTTGGGACCAGCCTGGCCAACATGTTTTGAGACTGAGTCTCGCTCTGTCCCCAGGCTGGAGTGCAGTGGCTCGATCTCGGTTGACTGCCTCCCGGGTTCATGCCATTCTCCTGCCTCAGCCTCCGGAGTAGCTGGGACTATAGGCGCCCGCCACCACGCCCGGCTAGTTTTGTGTATTTTTAGTACAGATGGGATTTCACCATGTTAGCCAGGACAGTCTCGATCTCCTGGCCTCATGATCTGCCCGCCTCAGCCTCCCAAAGTGCTGGGATTATAGGCATCAGCCACCGTGCCCGGCGTTTTTTCTTTTTTGAGACGGAGTCTTGCTCTTGTTGCCCAGGCTGGAGTGCAGTGGCACAACCTAAGCTCACTGAAACCTCCGCCTCCCGGGTTCAAGCAATTCTCCTGCCTCAGCCTCCCAAGTAGCTGGTGGGCACCTGCCAAGTGGTGGGCACCTGTAACTACAATAACTATAATTTTTGTAGTTTTGGTAGAGACAGGGTTTCACCACGTTGTCCAGGCTGGTCTCAAACTCCTGACCTCAGATGATCCGCCTGCCTCAGCCTCCCAAAGTGCTGAGATTACAGGCGTGAGCCACCGTGCCTGGCCGAGATTTTCATTTATTATGTGTAGATCCAAGTTTCTGTTTATCATATTTCTTCTACCTGAAGGACTTTAGCATTTCTTGCTGTGTGGGTCTCCTGGTATTAAATCCTGTCAGGTTCTGTATGTCTGTAAAAGCCGTGATTTGGCCTCCCTCTTTTGAAAAATATCTTTGCTGGGTATAGAAATCTAGGTTGAGGCCGGGAGTGGTGGCTCACGCCTGTAATCCCAGCACTTTGGGAGGCAGAGGCAGGCGGATCACGAGGTCAGGAGATCAAGACCATCCTGGCTAACACGGTGAAACCCTGTTTCTAGTAAAAAATACAAAAAATTCGCTGGGTGTGGTGGCGGGCGCCTGTAGTCCCAGCTACTTGGGAGGCTGAGGCAGGAGAATGGTGTGAACCCGGGAGGCGGAGCTTGCAGTGAGCCGAGTTCGCACCACTGCACTCCAGCCTGGGCGACAGAGTGAGACTCTGTCTTAAAGAAAAAAAAAAAAGAACCCTAGGTTGATGGTGCTTTCCCAAACTTTAATTATGCTGCTCCATTATCTTCTGTTTGCGTCATTTCTCATGAGAACTCTACTGTAAATTTTTTTTTTTTTTTTTTTGAGACTGAGTCACGCTCTATTGCCCAGGATGGAGTGCAGGTGCAATTTCAGCTCACTGCAAGTTCTTCCTCTTGGGTTCACGCCATTCTCCTGTCTCAGCCTCCCAAGTAGCTGGAACTACAGGCACCCGCCACCACACCTGGCTAATTTTGTTTTTGTATTTTTAGTAGAGATGGGGTTTCACCATGTTAGCCAGGATGGTGTCCATCTCCTGACCTCGTGATCCACCCACCTCAGCCTCCCAAAGTGCTGGGATTACAGGCGTGAGCCACTGTGCTGGGCCAAGACAGAGTTTTGCTCTAGTTGCCCAGGCTGGAGTGCAATCGCGTGATCTTGATTCACTGAAACCTCCGCCTCCTGGGTTCAAGGGATTCTCCTGCCTCAGCCTCCTGAGTAGCTGGGATTACAGGCATGCACCACCATGCCCGGCTGATTTTGTATTTTTAGTAGAGATGGGGTTTCTCCATGTTCGTCAGGCTGGTCTTGAACTCCCAACCTCAGGTGATCCGCCCTCCTCAGCCTCCCAAAGTGCTAGGATTACAGGCATGAGCCACCACACCCGGCCAATTTTTGTATTTTTAGTAGAGATGAGATTTCACCATGTTGGCCAGGCTGGTCTCGAACTCCTGACCTCAGGTGATCCACTGGCCTTTGGCCTCCCAAAATGCTGGGATTACAAGTGTGAGCCACCACGCGCAGCGCCCCCACCTTTTTTTTTTTTTTTGAGACAGGGTATCACTGCGTCACCCAGGCTGCAGTGCAGTGGCGTGATGGTAGTTCCCTGCAGCCTTAGCCTCCTGGGCTCAACTGATCCTCTCACTTCAGCCTCCCAGGTAGGTGGGACTATGTAGGGTCCAGCCCTAAGGGGCTTGGCGGGTGTTCTCCCCGTGTATGGAGAGGAGAGATTGTAATTAATAAACACACAAGACAAAGAGATACAGAGAAAACAGCTGAGCCCGGGGGGACCACTATCATCAAGACACGGAGACTGGTAGTGGCCTCGAACGGCTGGGCTCTCTGATATCTACTGCATACAAGACAAGGGGGCAGGGTAAAGAAGGTGAATCTTCCAAGTGATTGACAAGGTGAAGCATGTCACGTGATTACAGGATGGGGGCCCTTCCCTCTTAGGTAGCTGAAGGGGACAGAGAAGGCAGCATATGTCAGCGTTTTCTTCTCTGCACTTACAAGAAAGATCAGACTTTAAGACTTTTCACTATTTCTTCTACTGCTATCTACTACAAACTTCAAAGAGGAACCGGGAGTACCGGAGAAGCATGAAAGTAGACAAGGAGCATAACCATTGAAGCCGAGCACCACAGGAAGGGGTTTAAGCCTCCAGATGACTGCGGCCAGGCCTGCATGATATCCAGCCTTCCACAAGAAGCTGGTGCAGCAGAGCGTTCCCTGGCTCCTCCAAGGAAAGGGGACTCCCTTTCGCGGTCTGCTAAGTAACGGGTGCCTTCCCAGACACTGGCATTACCGCTTGACCATGGAGCCCTCAAGCGGCCCCGATGCAGTCGTGACAGAAGGCTCACCTCTTGCCTTCCAGGTCACTTCTCACAATGTCCCTTCAGCACCTGACCCTATACCCACCAGTTATTCCTAGGTTATATTAGTAATGCAACAAAGAGTAGTATTAAAAGCTAATGATTAATGTTTATAAAAAAAATTTTTTTTTTTTTGAGACGGAGTCTCGCTCTGTCACCCAGGCTGGAGTGCAGTGGCGCAATCTCGGCTCACTGCAAGCTCCGCCTCCCGGGTTCACGCCATTCTCCTGCCTCAGCCTCTCCGAGTAGCTGGGACTACAGGCGCCCGCCACCACACCCGGCTAATTTTTTTGTATTTTTAGTAGAGACAGGTTTCACCGTGGTCTCGATCTCCTGACCTCGTGATCCGCCCGCCTCGGCCTCCCAAAGTGCTGGGATTACAAGCGTGAGCCACCGCGCCCGGCCTAATGTTTATAATAATCGATAATTGTCCATGATCATCTCTATATCTAATTTGTATTATGACTGTTCTTATTCTAACGATTTTCTTTATTATACTGAAACAGTTTGTGCCTTCGGTCTCTTGCCTCGGCACCTGGGTAATCCTCTACCCACAGGACTACAAGCTCGTCACCACACTGCACAATACCAAAAATACAAATTTTTTGTATTTTTTGTAGAGACGGGGACTTGACATATTGCCCAGGCTGGAATTCTTACCTTTGTTACTGGCCATCTTCTCTGGCCATCTTCATGGTTTTCTCTCTGATTTCCACAGTATGAATACAGTGCATGTATGAGGCAGGGGCTCGTATTTATCAAGATTTGTGTGTGCTCTGAGCTCAGGTCTACATTCTGTGGTCTTTCATTATGTTGGGAAAATTGTTGGTAATTTTCTCTTTAAACATTTTTTCTGATTTGTTCTTTCTTCTTCTTTTGGGAGTCCTATTACATGCATATCATTTGATATTTTCCCACAGTTCTTGGATGCTTTTTTAAAAAAAAAATTTTTTTCTTCTTTGTTTCCCAATGTGGGTAATTCCAATTTTTCTCAGCTGTGTTGATCCTACTGCTGCCCCATCAGAAGCATTACCTGTTATCGCGTTCTTTCTTACAATTTGATGAGTTTCCTCCTCATGCATATTGTTCAGCTTTCATATAAGAGACCTCCACATATTAATCACAGTTATTTTAAATTTCCAGCCTGTTTCAATTTCTCGGTCACCTCTGAGTCTAGTTCTGTTAATTGCTTTGTGTTTTTTGTTTGTTTGTTTTGGAGACAGGGTCTTGCTGTTGCCAAGGCTGGAGTGCAGTGGAGCGATCTCAGGCTGTTCCCTGAGTTCACACCATCGCCCTCGACCAGCAGATTGCAAAGTGTCCGAGTCAGGCCGTGCAGGAGTCTTTGTGGGGGTTTCATGGACTCCGAATTCTCATTCCTGCTCCCTCCCCAGCTCATGAATCCAAGGCCCCACTCTCTGCCTGGACTCACAAAGGGCATTTGTGGTGCTGAACATCATCTAAGCAATCAACACAATAAAGACGCCTGCCGGGAACGCGGCCCTTGGGCTGAATCCCTTCAGTGGTTCCAAGGCCACTGCCAGAGGATGGGGACCGGTCTCCAGGGCCTCTACTTCCCCAGGGCTTTGAGGCACATTAGCTTCCCCTAGGCACTCGCTTTTACGAATTCTTATGTTTGGTTTTGTTTTGAGACAGTCTCGCTCTGCCGCCAAGGCTGCTTAAAAGATAGGGTCTCGGCCGGGTGCGGGGGCTCACCCCTGTACTCCCAGCACTTTGGGGGGCCGAGGCGGGCGGATCAACTGAGGTCCGGAGTTCGAGACTAGCCTGGGCCAACATGGCGAAACGCTGTCTCTACTAAAAATAACAAAAATCATCCAGGCATGGTGGCGCGCACCTGTAATTCCAGCTACTCGGGAGGCTGAGGCAGAAGAATCACCTGAACCCAGGAGGCAGACGTTGCAGTGAGCTGAGATCGCGCCACTGCACTCCAGCCTGGGCGACAAAGGGAGACTCCGTCTCAAAAAAAAAGACAAAAAAGAAAAGAAAGAAAAGTGATGGGGTCTCGCTCTATTGTCCAGGCTGGTCTGGAATTCCTGGGCTCAAGTGACCCTCCAGCCTCGGCCTCCCAAAGCGCTAGGACCAAGGGCGCGGCCACCGCGCGGTCTCCGGCTGCCGAAACGCCGCCCTGCGCGGGGACCGTTCAGCCGCCGGCAGAAACAGCGGCTGCCCGGAGCTCAGAAGCGCGCGCGGCTTCGCGCTCCCCGCGGGGCTCTGAGCCTGCCTCGGCTTGGTTGGCCGGGTGGTCTCTTCAGGACCAACCCCAGTCATTCTCGGCAGGAACCACGCCTGAGGGGCCGCAGTCTGCCCGCGGGAGACGCCCTCGCTGACTACACCGCGGCCGCAAAGCCAAACCCAAGCACGACCTCACCGCGCGCAGGCGCCTCCCCACGACCAACATGGCTACGACGCGAGGCCTCGACCTGAGGGGCGTGGCCAGGCCGCCGCCAGCCAACGGGCGTGCGCGCCTGGCCGCAGCCAATAGGAAGGCAGCGCGGGCTCGGGCGCAGGGAGCCGCCGCCAGGGCTGTAGACTTTCCGGCCATGTCCGACTCGCGGGTCCCGAACTCCGCCTCAGGCCAGGACCCAGGGGGCCGCCGGAGGTCCTGGGCCGAGCTGCTGGGTAGGAGGGCGCGGCAGGCCGCGGGAGTGGGCGGTGCCCGGCCCGGGACGGTTTCGCCGGTTCCCCGATCCCTTCCCGCCCGAGCCTCCGCCGGTCGGATGCCCGGACGCCGCGCCCGGGGGCGTTCTGCGGGGTGGGCGCCCGGCTGGGGCGGCGCGGCTGCGTCGGACCCGGCCTCGACCCGGCCCCTCCTGCGCCTGGGCCGACGCCCCCAGCCCCTGTCCGCGGGGCGCCCCCTTCTTTCCCGAACGCCGCCCCCGCCGTCAGAGCCGGGCCTGGGGTGGGCGGCCTGGGGCTCCCCTCAGCGCAGAAGCCGCCCCTCGCTAGCCGTTCCCGGGCTCCCCTGCCTCGGGCCTTCCTGGGCCGTCTTCCCTGGTGTCCGCGCTGGGGCCGTTTCCGTTAGTTTCTGGGGAGGAGCCCCGGCTCCTCTTTGGGAGGGTGTCGCTGGTGGGTTTCTCCGCGGCGTCCACCTGCGCGTCGGGCCGGGGGCCCCGTGTGTCAACTGTGCTGTGATGGTTTCGAACTGACTTCTCTCCGTAGCGGGAAGGGTCAAGAGGCAAAAATATAATCCTGAAAGGGCACAGAAATTAAAGGAATCAGCTGTGCGCCTCCTGCGAAGCCATCAGGACCTGAATGCCCTTTTGCTTGAGGTAAGAGGAAGCTGGTGTCCGTCTGCGGGCAGATTTAGGTTCGGGGTTTTTGAGTCCAGCTGCGGCACAGCTTTCCTAAGAAAACACCCGAGGCGGCGGGCGCGGTGGCCTGGTCCGCAGAGGGGAGGGTCGCCTGAGCCCAGGAGCTCTGGACCAGCCTGGGCAACGGGGTGAGACTCCGCCTCTTTTATTAAAAACAACAACAAAAAAAGATAGTCCGGGCGCGGTGGCTGAGGGTGTAATCCCTGCATTTGGGGAGGCCGAGGCAGGTGGATCACTCGATGTCAGGAGTTCGAGACCAGCTTGGCCAACATGGTGAAACCCCGTGTCTACTAAAAATACAAAAATTAGCTGGGTGTGGTGGCGCACGCCTTTATTCCAGCTGCTGGGGAGCCTGAGGCAGGAGAATTGCTTGAACCTGGACCCCGGAGGCAGAAATTGCAGTGAGCCGAGATCACACCACTTGCAATCCAGTCTGGGTTACGGAGTGAGACCGTATCACAAAAAAAAAAAAAAAAAAAAAAAAAAGCCGGGCGTGGGGGCTTACGCCTGTAATCCTAGCACTTTGGGAGGCTGAAGTGGGTAAATCACTTAGGTCAGCAGTTCGAGACCAGCCTGACCAACATGGTGAAACCCCATCTCTACTTAAAATACAAAAACTATCCTGGCGTGGTGGCAGGTGCCTGTAATCCCACTGCTCGGGGGGCTGAGGCAGGAGAATCGCTTGAACCTGGGAGGCAGAGATTGCAGTGAGCGCGATCCCGCCTTTGCACTCCACCCTGGGCGACAGAGTGAGACTCCCTCTCAAAAAAAAAAAAAAAAGGAAAATAGCCCAGTAGGGAAACATTACTTACACACAGCTTGTGTTTATGCACAGAGCTGGAATTTTTTTTTTTTTTTTTGGGACGAAGTCTCACACTGTCGCCTGGGCTGGTGTGCAGTGGGATGATCTCGGCTTACTGCAGCCTCCACCTCCTGGGTTTAAGCAATTCTCCTGCCTTAGCCTCCCGAGTGGCTGGGACTACAGGCGTGCGCCACCATGCCATGTCAATTTTTGTATTTTTAGTAGAGACAGGTGATCCCCCATCGGCCTCCAGTGTAGTTACAGGCCCGACCGGCCTGAATTTTTTTCTCCGCCTCCCGGGTTCACTCCATTCTCCTGCCTCAGCCTCGCCCAGTAGCTGGGAGTACAGGCGCCCGCCACCACGCCCGGCTAATTTTTTGTATTTTCAGTAGAGACAGGGTTTCATCGTGGTCTCGATCTCCTGACCTCGTGATCCGCCAGCCTCGGCCTCCCAAACTGCTGGGATTACAAGCGTGAGCCACCGCGCCTGGCCTGGAGCTTGAATTTTTTAAATGGAGTTCGTTGTGTTTTGGATTCTAGGTAGAAGGTCCACCGTGTAAAAAATTGTCTCTCAGCAAAGTGATTGACTGTGACAGTTCTGAGGCCTATGCTAATCATTCTAGTTCATTTATAGGTAAGTTATAGCTTCATTTTCTCTGTTTTGAATTGCAGAAAACTTTTTATATAGTAACCATGGTTTGCTGAATTAAGTAGACATGTAAATTTCCTAAGGCGATGGGTTTCCACTGGTGTGTGTAGTCGCAAAGTCTGTGTGATGTTTGTGTGACTTGCTCTTGGGCTTCTTAAGATGCTGTGTTTAAAAGCAGCGTCTGACTCAACCTGCGACTCAGAAGCAGTAGGACCCAGAGTGTCCCTTGCAAAAACATGGGATATAGCAACAACAGGGATGTGCCCCTCGCTCATGGAAGTGGTGAGACAGGTTGTGGTGTGCCCAGGAGAGTAGATGGGAAAACAATTTTCTAGGTACCTCCTTCTCCCCCCAGTTTGAGAGTGGGAGATAGGGAAAGTTCTGGGTCAACAACAGTAAGTTCTTTTCTGATCTTTCACGTCTTTGTTATGTGATAACTTGTTTCTATTAAAATAACCTTCAGTAATAGCGCTCCCTTGACAACTGGTCACTGAATGTCATTGGCAAATGATACGGATTTTCACTGCCATGATTGTATTTGAATTTCACAAATTGCATATTATCATTCCAAAGAACCAAGCTCAGCCACACAGATAAGTCTTTAATTCATTAATTTTTCAGTTTTTTTTTTAGCTAAAGATGTAGCTAGTACATGCACGCACGCACACACACACACACACACACAGTAAAAGCCTTGTAGATAAAAACAAACTTTCCCATGGAGATAAATTGGAAACAAGTGACTAGAAATTGGCATTGTCGGCCGGGCACAGTGGCTCACGCCTGTAATCGCAGCACTTTGGGAGGCCGAGGTGTGTGGATCACCTGAGGTCAGGATTCAAGATGAGCCTGGCCAACATGGTGAAACCCTGTCTCTACTAAAAACACAAAAATTAGCCGGGTGTGGTGGTGGGTGCCTGTAGTCCCAGCTACCCAGGAGGCTGAGGCAGGAGAATTGCTTGAACCTGGGAGGCAGAGGTTGCAGTGAGCCAAGACCCCTCCATTGCCCTCCAGTCTGGGCAACAAGAGCAAAACTCTGTCTCAAGAAAGAAAATGGCATTGTCTACTTCTTTTTTTTTTTTTTTAACAGACAGGGTCTCACTCTGTTGCCCGGACTGGAGTGCCGTGGTGCAATCACGGGTCACTGCAGTATTGACCTCGTGGGGTTACGTGATCCTCGCACCCCAGCATCTTGAGTAGCTGGACTACAGGTGTGCGCCATCATGTCTGGCTAATTTTTTTGTAGAGACATGGTTTTGCCATATTGCCCAGGCTGGTCTGAAACTCCTGAGCTCAAGCAATCCATTTACCTCAGCCACCCAAGGTGTTGGGATTGCAGGCGTGAGCCCCTGTGCCCCATCTGTCTACTTTTCTACTGAGAATTTCACCAGCAGTTGATGATTTCTCATACTATAATTTTAAGCTTCTATAACTATTGGAAATTTTTTTTTTTTTTTTTTGAGACGAAGTCTTGCTCTTTTGCCCAAGCTGGAGTATAGTGGCACCATCTCGGCTCACTACAATCTCCACCTCCTGGGTTCAAGCAATTCTCCTGCCTCAGCCTCCTGCGTAGCTGGGATTATTGGTGCCTGCCGCACTCAGCTAATTTTTGTATTTTTAGCAGAGACGGAGTTTCACCATCTTGGCTAGGCTGGTCTCGAACTCCTGACCTCGTGATCCACCCGCCTTGGCCTCCCGTAGTGCTGGGATTACAGACATAAACCACCGCGCCCAGCCTGTAAATTTTTTACTTATGTATTGATAATGTGTTTTTAGAGCCAGTACGTTACAATAACAGGCACGTACTGCAGTTTCCTGTTTTTTGTTTGTTTTTTTGTTTTGAGATGGAGTATTGCTCTTGTTGCTCAGGCTGGAGTGCAATGGCGTGATCTCTCCTCACCGCAACCTTTGCCTCCCTAGTTAAAGTGATTCTCGTGCCTCAGCCTCTTGAGTAGCTGGGATTACAGGCATGCACCACCACGCCTGGCTAATTTTGTATTTTTAGTAGAGGTAGGGTTTCACCATGTTGGTCAGGCTGGTCTCAAACTCCCGACCTCAGTTGATCCACCCGCCTCAGCCTCCCAAAGTGCTGGGATTACAGGCATGAGCCACTACGCCCGGCCCAGTTTTTTTTTTTTTTTTTTTTTTTTTTTTTGAGACAGAGTCTCACTCTGTCGCCCAGGCTGGAGTGCAGTGGTGCGATCTCGGCTCACTGCAAGCTCCGCCTCCCGGGTTCACGCCATTCTCCTGCCTCAGCCTCTCGGAGTAGCTGGGACTACAGGCGCCCGCCACCATGCCCGGCTAATTTTTTTTTTTTTTGTATTTTTAGTAGAGACGGGGTTTCACTGTGGTCTCGATCTCCTGACCTCATGATCCACCCGCCTCGGCCTCCCAAAGTGCTGGGATTACAAGCGTGAGCTACCGCGCCCGGACACCAGTTTTTTAAAACAATTAATTTTGGCTTGTGCGGTGGCTCACACCTGTAATCACAGCAGTTTGGGAGGCCGAGGCGGGCGGATTAATGAGGTTGGGAGTTGGAGACTAGCCTAGCCAACATAGTGAAACCCCATCTCTAGTAAAAATACAAAAAATTAACTGGGTGTAGTGACGCGTGCCTGTAATCCCAGCTACTTGGGAGGCTGAGGCAGAAGAATCGCTTGAACCAGGGAGGCGGAGGTTGCAGTGAGCCGAGATGGCCCCATTGCACTTCAGTCCAGGCAACAGTGCAAGACACCATCGCAAAAAAACAAAACGAAAAAAAATTAATTTTGGAAAGCAAATAAATTAGAAAATGGCTTATTGGCATTGCCTGCTTCCAGGTTGCCCACCGTTTCTCACTTTATTGAACGCAGACCAGTGGTTGGGTGCTCAGGAGAATGGTGGCTGCCTGCAGGCTGTTAGTGAGGTTCCGCTTGGTGGCCTGCGGACTGAGCACAGCTGTGACTGCACCTGCCCACCAGGTGCATGGCAGAGCATTGGGAAATCCCTGCCTAATTTATCACAACCATCAATGTGAGTCAAGAGGAGCAGGCTTATCTCTGAAGTAATTGGAAAAACAATGTAATTGAAAGAGCCTGGTGGAGTTCTCAATTTATTGTGCTCCTTTGTAAAAAGATGACAAAATTCTTGGTCTGAATATATTTCTTTATCTTGCTCCTTTTGTGTCATGGGAAACGTAACGCATACGAATGTATAACTCTGGGTTCAGGTGTTGCCACCAGTTTTGTTGTGAGCTGCTTGGATCATCAAATTCTAATTTTTATCCCATGTTTTTCGCTTTGCATCTATTCTCCCCCTTTAAAAGGCAATTTTTTTGTGCTGCATCTTAAAATAAGGCATTTTAAACAGCAAGTCTTTGGTTTTAGATTTTGTCTCATGTGTTAAGAGAAAGCTATGGTTTTGTTTTGTGTTTAAGGCTCTGCTTTGCAGGATCAAGCCTCAAGGCTGGGGGTTCCCGTGGGTATTCTCTCAGCTGGGATGGTTGCCTCTAGCGTGGGACAGATCTGCACGGCTCCAGTGGAGACCAGTCACCCTGTGCTGCTGACTGTGGAGCAGAGAGTAAGACACCAGCAAAGATGAGGAAACCTGCCCGTTGTTACTTTTAAGCTGGTTGGGAAAATAGGACATTTCTTTAATATTGTTTCAGGTAATTTGTCTGTTTTTCAAAAAATGTAATCTCTCCTTTCAGAAGAAGCTGTCTTCCCTGTTAGAGTTTGCTCGGTATTTATTGGCGCACAGTATGTTCTCCCGTCTTTCCTTCTGTCAAGAATTATGGAAGATACAGGTAAATTTGAGATTGCAAATCTGACTCGCCAGTGTTCTAGGCAATGTTCTGTTGATCTGGATGGAGGCAACAGAGTACCTGGGTTTTCTTGGGAATTCTCCAAGCTTCTCATTAATTACAGAGAGTGGATCAAAAAGGGTTTACAAATCATCTGTGGATTAGAAAGAAGTACCTTCATTTGCCATTTTTGTCACTATTCACCTATCATTAGTAATATTTATTAGAATAGAATATATTATAAAATACTTTTAGCCTTCTTGGGTGTATTATTATGGAGAATTTTCCAGGATAGTATAGTAAACTATTAAAAAAATGTATATAATTTTTTTTTTCAGAGACAGAGTCTTGCCTTGTTGCCCAGGCTGCTCTTAAAGTCCTGGCCTCAAGCATTTTTCCAGGGCAGTATAGTAAACTAAAAAAAAAAAAAGTTTATAATTTTTTTTCAGGGACAGGGTCTTGCTATATTGCCCAGGCTGGTCTTGGACTCCTGGCCTCAAGAAGTTCTCGGTCTTGGGCCTCCCAAAGTGCTGGGATTACAGGGATGAGCCAGCATGCCCAGCCTAATGATAAAATATAAAAATGATTCTTACCTGCTCTTTTTTGAAGCATTTTGAACTTAGTAGGATTATAGAGTTTTGATGAATGGAAAGAATGCAAAACATTTAGTGGTACTAAACAAAATTAGCAAATACTTAGAAAAAGCAAAGAACCTAGGCGATCATTTATTTATGTTTTTTTTTCCCCATTCTTTCTTCTTCTTTTTTTCTTTTTCTTTTTTCAGATAGAGTGTCGTTCTCTCGCCGAGGCTGGATTGCAGTGGCGCCATCTTGGCTCACTGCAACCTCTGCCTCCCAGGTTAAAGTGATTGTCCTGCCTCAGCCTCCCGAGTAACTGGGACTACAGGCGCCCAGCACCACACCTGGCTAATTTTTTGTATTTTTAGTAGAGACGGGGTTTCACTGTGTTAGCCAGGATGGTCTCGATCTCCTGTCTTCGTGATCTGCCCACCTCGGCCTCCCAAAGTGCTGGGATTACAGGTGTGAGCCACTGTGCCTGGCGTTTTTTTTCATTTTTGAGACGGAGTATTGCTCTGCCGCCCAGGCTGGAGTGCAGTAGAGGGATCTTGGCTCACTGCAACCTCTGCCTCCCAGGTTCAAGTGATTTTCCTGCCTAAGCCCCCTGAGTAACTGGGATTACAGGTGTGTGCCACCATGCCCAGTTAATTTTTGTGTCTTTTTTTTTTTTTTTGAGACGGAGTTTCGCTCTTGTTGCCCAGGTTGGAGTGCAATGGTGCGATCTTGGTTTACCGCAACCTCCGCCTCCCGGGTTCAAGCAATTCTCCCGCCTCAGCCTCCCGAGTAGCTGGGGTTACAGGCATGCGCCACCACGCCTGGCTAATTTTTTTTGTATGTTTAGTAGAGACGGGGTTTCTCCATATTGGTCAGGCTGGTCTCGAACTCCTGACCTCAGATGATCTGCCCACCTTGGCCTCCCAAAGTGCTGGCATTCCAGGCGTGAGCCACTGCACCCGGCCCAGTTTTTGTATCTTTCGTAGACATGAGGTTTCACCATGTTGGCCAGGCTGGTCTTCTATTCCTGACCTCAGGTGATCTGCCCATCTCGGCCTCCCAAGTGCTGGGATTACAGGCGTGAGCCACTGTGTCCGGCCTTTCCCATTCTTTTATCCAGCATACATTATAGAATTCATTAGATTTTTCAGTTATTGCTTTGGTCGCTGCCCTCATTATCATCTAGCTGAGGAAACAAGCCACTAAATCCACAAGAAGTGTGATGATACAGGTGCTCACAGGTTTGCGAACAAGAAGATGGACACGCGTATCAGACTGGAGAGTTAGGAAAGCCTTCTTGCACGGACTGTGAAGAGTGCGAGTTAGGGGCCGGCTGCAGTGGCTCACACGTGTAATCCCGGCACTTTGGGAGGCTGAGGCGGGCGGATCGTGAGGTCAGGAGATGGAGACCATCCTGGCTAACACGGTGAAACCCCGTCTCTACTAAAAAATAGAAAAAACTAGCCGGGCGTGGTGGCAGGCACCTGTAGTCCCAGCTACTCTGGAAGCTAAGGCAGGAGAATGACGTGAACCAGGGAGGCGGAGCTTGCAGTGACCCGAGATTGTGCCACTGTCCTCCAGCCTGGGCGACAGAGCGAGACTCTGTCTCAAAAAAAAAAAAAAAAAAAAAATGGCGAGTTAGGGGGATGAGAAGGGGAGGCCACAGGGAGATCAGGGCCATGTGACTGGGGCACAGTGTTCGCAGTGAGTGGCACAGGGTCTGAGCTAAAGCACGGAGGGTTATCAAATGGGAGAGGGTTGAGTGAGAAAGACAAGGGCACAGGGCACACTGAAGCCTGACCTTTGTCCTGGCAGCTACGAGGAGCCAGTGAAGGCTTCTGAAGGAGAGACTGTCATGTCAGTTGTGTGTAATACTGTGTTGGCTGCAGTGTGGAGAGAGGGTTGGAAGTAGGCTACACTGGAGCCCCTGCCGGGAGCTGGTCAGGGCCAGTGCTGAAGCAGTAGGAAGAGGGAAGACGAGAAAGGGTGGGAAGTAGGCTACACTGAGTAGGAAGAGAGAAGGAGGAGAAGCAAGTGTTGGGCAACGGTGTGTGGGTGCCCAAAGGCCAGGGAGTTTGAAAACCAGGGCAGCTTTGTAAAAGATGTGTTTCAGGCTCTAATTTTTGCTTGAGGTTAATTTTCAATATGGCATGGTTGTTAAGAACTTCAGCTGAACGTTTTGTGGGAAAATGCATTCATAAAGGACTCAAAATGCTGGATTTGTTTGTTTTTCAGAGTTCTTTGTTGCTTGAAGCGGTGTGGCATCTTCATGTACAAGGCATTGTGAGCCTGCAAGAGCTGCTGGAAAGGTAGCATACTAACAATGATTCAGTGTTACTGTTTTTGCAATCTAGTCTAGTATAAATTATATTTCAAAGCCCAAAATCAGACGGGTTTGATTTTTAGCTTTGAAATACAATTTATACTAGACTAGACCTGGAGGAACTATTGCTTTATTATTTCAGGAGAACATTTATGGTATTTTTTTGTTTTTTGTTTTTTGTTTTGAGATGGAGTGTCGCTCTTGTTGCCCAGGCTGGAGTGCAGTGGCACGATCTCAGCTCACTGCAACCTCCACGTCCTGGGTTCAAGCGATTGCCCTGCCTCAGCCTCTCAAGTTGCTGGGATTACAGGTGCCTGCCACCACACCCAGCTAATTTTTGTTATTATTATTATTATTTATTTTTTTTTTTAGAGACAGAGTCTCATTCTGTCACCTAGGCTGGAGTGCAGTGACGTGATGTTGGCTCACTGCAGGCTCCACCTCCTGGGTTGATGCCATTCTCCTGCCTCAGTTTCCCGAGTAGCTGGGACTACAGGCGCCCGCCACCATGCCCGGCTAATTTTTGTATTTTTAGTAGAGACTGGGTTTCACCATGTTAGCCAGGATGGTCTTGATCTCCTGACTTCGTGATCCACCCACCTCGGCCTCCCAAAGTGCTGGGATTACAGGCGTGAGCCACCGTGCCCGGCAATTTTTGTTATTTTTAGTAGAGATGGGGTTTCGCCATGTTAGCCAGGCTGGTATCGAACTCCTGACCTCAGGTGATTCCCCTGCCTCGGTCTCCCAAAGTGCTGGGATTACAGGCATGAGCCACCTTGCCCGGCCTTCTTTTTTTTTTTTTCTTTTTGAGACAGAGACCCACTCTGTCGCCAGGCTGGAGTGCAGTGGTGTGATCTGGGCTCCCTGCAACCTTTGCCTCCCGGATTCAAGCAATTCTGCCCCAGCCTTCTGAGTAGCTGGGACTACAGGCGCGTGCCACCACACCCAGCTAATTTTTGTATTTTTAGTAGAGATGGGGTTTCACCATGTTGGCCAGGATGATCTTGATCTCTTGACAGTTGTGGGATTACAGGCATGGGCCACCGTGCCCAACCGGAATAATATTTTTTGTTTTTTTTTTATTTTTTTTGAAATGGAGTTTTCCTCTCATTGCCCAGGCTGGAGTGCAGTGGTACGATCTCGGTTCGCTACGACCTCCGCCTTCTGATTTCAAGCGATTGTCCTGCCTCATTCTCCCGAGTAGCTGGGATTACAGGCTACCCGCCATCATGTCCGGATAATTTTTGTATCTTTAGTAGAGATGGGGCTTCACCATGTTGGCTAGTCTGGTCTTGAACTCCTGAGCTTGTGATCCTCCCGCCTCGGCCTAGAGCAAAATTTCGTCTCAAAAAAAAAAAAAGAAAAACCTGTTTCCTAGCATATCCACACCTAATCTCAGCCCCAAAATCTATGAAGCAAAAATGGCCAGAATTAAAGGGAGAAGTAGACATTTCAGCAATAATCATTAGAGGTTTCAATACTCACCTTTCAGTAATGGGTAGAACAAGTCAGATTAAGAATGATATAGAAGTTGAATGCTACAAACCAGCTGACCTGACTGACTGTGGAACACTCTACCCAGTAGTAGCAGAATGTGTATTCGTAAGTCGAAATGGAACAGTCCCCAGGATAGAGCATAAGGTTCAGGCCAAGGCCAGGTGCGGTGGCTGACACCTGTAATCCCAGCACTTTGGGAGGCCGAGGCGGGCAGATCACCTGAGGTCAGGAGTTCTAGACCAGCCTGTCCAACATGGTGAAACCTTGTCTCTACTAAAATTACAAAAATTAGCCGGGCAAAGTGGCAGGTGCCTGTAATCGCAGCTGTTCGGGAGGCTGAGGCAGGAGAATCGCTTGAACCCGGGAGGCGGAAGTTGTAGTGAGTTGAGATTGTGCCATTGCACTCCAGCCTGGATGACAACAGCAAAACTGTTTCAAGAGAAAAAAAAAATGTTCAGGCCATAAAACAAATAGGAATAAATTTAGAAGGGTGGATACGTTCTCTAACCACAAATGAATTTCATTAGAATCAACAACAGAAGGGAATTGGGAAAATCCCCAATATTTGGAAGTTAAACAACATAATGGGTCAAAGAAGTCACAAGGGGAGTTAGAAAATAACTTGAGACTGGGCACAGCGACTCACACCAGTCATTCCAGCACTTTGGGAGGGCAAGGTGGGAGATTGTTTTGAGCCCGGGAGTTTGAGTCCAGCTTGGGCAAAGTAGTAAGACCTCCAGCTGGGCATGGTGGTATGCGCCTGTTGTCCCAACTACTCAGGAGGCTGAGGTGGAAGGATTGCTTGAGCCTGAGAGGTCGAGGGTGCAGTGACTGTGATTGTGCCACTGCACTCCAGCCTCGGTGACAGCAAAAAACTGTCTCAAAAAAAATTGAGATATATGGCTCAGCTCAATCCCCTGATGATGGGATTGAGTTGAGCCATAGGTCTGCCTCTGTGTGTGTCTGCAGCCACCCCGACATGCATGCTATGGGAGCATGGCTCTTCAGGAATCTGTGCCGCCTTTGTGAACAGATAGAAGCATCCTGCCAGCATGCCGACATCACCAGGGCCATGCTTTCTGGTGCGTTCACGACAAGATTCGGGTTCTTGGGTAAAACTGATTTTGATCTGTGATGATGCCTTCTGCTCTCAAGAGCTCTGGGAGACAGAACAGCCTCTCTCTCTGTGGCCTTGGGAACCTGGCATGACAGACTCCCAGTCTCAGCCTGTTGTGGGTTTGCATTTAACTTGACTGGTGTGGAAATACTAGTAAGTTGGCATTGACATGAGTTTAAGTGTTTCCGTGCACCTTTCCCATAGAGTGACCGCAGCTGCTTCCTTCTGTCGCCCAGGCTGGAGTACAGTGGCGCGATCTCGGCTCACTGCAACCTCCGCCTCCTGGGTTCAAGTGATTCTCTGCCTCAGCCTCCTGAGTAGCTGGGACTGCAGGCACGCAGCACCGTGCACAGCTATTTTTTTTTTTTTTTTTTGTATTTTTAGTAGAGACAGGGTTTCATTAGGTTGGCCAGGCTGCTCTTGAACTCCTGACCTCGTGATCCACCTGCCTCAGCCTCCCAAAGTGCTGCGATTATAGGCGTGAGCCACCATGCTTGGCCTTCCTGAGGAATGATATTACGAGAAAAACTTGGGACTGTAATGTCCCCCCACAAACTAAGAAGGTGCTGAGAGACCAGAGGATGGCTCGGACCAGGAGCCAGTCCAGCTTGAGGAGTAGTTGGGCTTGTCAGGACTTATATTCAGCGGACTCCTGGATGGCGGCAGGACAGCTCTAGAGAGCTGCCCCACCACCCATCTCTAAGGCGCCTTGAAGCTCGTTTTCTGGCTCTTTGCCTGCTGTGTTTGAGTGATGAGACTCTTTTCCTTGGTGAGTTCTCAGATGCTCCCTGGGATATTTGGGTTCTCAGGAACACCTGCTGGGAGACCCATCCCACTGCAAGTGACACCTACAAAAAAAAATTAGATGGGAAACTGATCTGTACAGTAGCGTGTGGGTTTTTTCCTTTTTCCTAAAGCTTTTTGGTGGCATGAGTGACGTAGCATTCCTGAACTACTATAACCTGGTCCCAGATAGGTTAAATTTAAATCAGAGTTAGAAAATCTTTTTGATTTCAGTCCTCTTGATCTTATTTTTTAAAAAGCTAAGAATGCCTTTCCTCCCTCATCACATTCCTCAGAATAGGATGCTTCTGGGTCCCTGTAGTCCCTGTGGTATTGGAGATTGGCAGGCGAGACAATCCATGAGACCTCCCTTGGAAGCCACTTTTATTTAAGAGAAAAAAATTGGGCTGGGTGGGGTGACTCATGCCTGTAATCCCAGCACTTTGGGAGGCCAAGGTGGGTGGATCACGAGGTCAAGAGTTCAAGACCAACCTGGCCAAGATGGTGAAACCCCATCTCTACTAAAAATACAAAAATTAGCTGGGTGTGGTGGCAGCACCTGAAATCCCAGCTACTCGGGAGGCTGAGGCAGAGAATTGCTGGAACCCGGGAGGCGGGGGTTGCAGTGAGTGAGATCGCACCATTGCACTCAAGCCCGGGTGACAGAGCAAGGCTTCGTCTCACAAAAAAAAAAAGAGAAAAAAATCTTACGATAAACTTGTTCCCTTTCAAATAGAAGTGCAAGAGGAAAAAGCCTGGTTCATCTAAGGGTTCTAATTGGGTTTGGTGAATGCTAGTGTGGCTGTGGTCAGGTGAGCAGTAACTTCTGCAGCATTCGTCTCAGGTTAGGAGCAGCTCACAGGGGTCCTCGTGGGCCCCAGCCATATGCTCTCCCGCCCCTCTGAAGTGGATGGTCTGTGCCATTCACAGTTGCTTGGAGACCATGCTGTCCATAAATAACTTTGGTTTTGTGGTTTTTCAGATTTTGTGCAAATGTTTGTTTTGAGGGGATTTCAGAAAAATTCAGATCTGAGAAGAACTGTGGAGCCTGAAAAAATGCCGCAGGTAGGAGGAAAAGTCAAGTGAAGAGTTTAGCAGAAGGAGCCATCCTTATTCCAAGTGTTGAAATTATCTACGTGTCTCTCTATTGAAACATGTTGTTTGTACCTATTTACCAGGTACATGTGATACTTGTTTTGTGTGTAGAGTGTAATGATCAAGTCAGGGTGTTTAGAGTCTCTGTCACCTCCAGTATGTATCATTTCTGTGTGTTGGCAGCATTTCACATATTGCAGTTATTTTGAAATATACAATCTGTTTTTAACTATAACCACCTCAGTGTGCTGTGGAACATTAGAACTTACTTCTTCTGTCTAGCTGTATGTTTGTACCCGTTAACCAACTCTCTTTGTTCCCCCACTGCATATACCCTTCTCATGTCTGGTATCTCTCATTCTACTATCTACCTCCACAATATCCACTTTTTAGCTCCCACATATGAGTGATAACATGCAATATTTGTCCTTCTGTGCCTGGCTTATTTCACTTAACATCATGGCCTTCAGTTCCATTCCTGTTCCTGTGAATGACAGGATTTCACTTTGAAAAAAAAGAATAGCTGGCTGGGCCTGGTGGCTCATGCCTGTAATCCCAGCACTTTGAGAGGACGAGGTGGGCGGATCACGAGGTGGAGATCGAGACCATCCTGGCTAACACAGTGAAACCCCGTCTCTACTAAAAATATAAAAAATTAGCTGTGCGTGGTGGCAGGCACCTGTGGCCCCAGCCACTCAGGAGGCTGAGGCAGGAGAATGGCATGAAACCTGGAGGCGGGGTTTGCAGTGAGCCCAGATCGCGTCACTGTATTCCAGCCTGGGCGACAGAGACTCCGTCTCAAAAAAAGAAAAAAATAGCTGAGGCTGGGTTCAATGGCTCATGCCTATAATCCAGCACTTTGGGAGGCTGAGACTGGTGGATCCCCTGAGGTCAGGAGTTCAAGACCAGCCTGACCAACATGGTGAAACCTGGTGTCTACTAAAAATACAAAAAAAATAGCCAGGGGTGGTGGCGCATGCCTGTAGTGCCAGCTACAAGCATGGAAGCAGGAGAATTGCTTGAATCCAGGAGGCGGAGGTTGCAGTGAGCCAAGATTGCACCCTGCACTCTAGCCTGGGTGACAGAGCGAGACTCCGTTAAATCTGACTAGTGTTCCGTTGTGTGTATATACCACGTTCTCTGTATCCAGTCATCTCTTGTTGGGCACACAGATTGATTTCATATCTTGGCTTTTGTTAATAGTGCCACAGTAAATGTAGGAGTGCAGATGATTTCCTTTCCTTTGGCTGTACGCCCAGTAGCGGGATTGCTGGATCATATGGCAATTCTTTTTTTTTTTTTTTTTTTTTTTTGAGATGGTGTCTCTCTGTTGCTCAGGCTAGAGTGCAGTGGCGCGATTTCGGCTCACTGCAACCTCTGCCTCCCAGGTTTAACCGATTCTCCTGCCCCAGCCTCTCGAATAGCTGGGATTACAGGCGTGCACCACCATGCCCAGCTAATTTTTGTGTTTTTAGTAGAGGCAAGGTTTCACTCTGTTGGCCAGGATGGTCTCGATATCTTGACCTCATGATATGGCTGCCTTGGCCTCCCGAAGTGCTAGGATTACAGATGTGATCCACCATGCCTGGTGAAAGTGAGACCCTCTGGGCTAGTAATTCTGTTAGAGCTAACCAACTATTTAGAAATCTCCATACTATTTTCTATAATGGCTGTATTAATTTACATTCTCACTGATAGCATATAAGAGTTATGTTTGCATTCTCACCAGCATTTGTTATTTTTTGTTTTCTTGATAATGATAATTCTAACTGGAGTGAAATAGTAGCTCATTGTGGCTTTGATTTGCATTTCCCTGACAATTAGTGATATTGGTCTTTTTTTTTTTTTTTTTTTTTTTGAGACGGTGTTTTGCTCTGTTGCTCAGGGTGGAGTGCAGTGGTGCGATCTCGGCTCACTGCAAGCTCCATCTCCTGGGTTCACGCCATTTTCCTGCATCAGCCTGCGGAGTAGCTGGGCCTACAGGCGCCCGCCACCTAGCCTGGCGAATTTTTTGTATTTCTAGTAGAGATGGGGTTTTACCATGTTAGCCAGGATGGTCTGGATCTCCTGACTTGTGATCTGCCTACCTCGGCCTCCGAAACTGCTGGGATTACAGGCGTAAGCCACCCACCCGGCCCTTTGTCCAGTTTTTAAATGGGATTATTTTTGTTTTCCCTATTGAGTTCTTTCAGTTCCTTATATATTCTGGATATTAGTCCCTTGTTGGATGAATAGTTTGCAGGTATTTTCTCCCATTTAACAGGTTTTCTGTGCTGTTTCCTTTGCTATGCTGAAGCTTTTTGGTTTTTGTTTTCTTTTTTTTTGAGACAGAGTCTCTGTCATCCAGGCTGGAGTGCAGTGGCGGGATCTCTGCTCACTGCAACCTCCATCTCCCAGGTTCAAGTGATTCTTCTGCCTCAGCCTCCTGAATAGCTGGGACTACAGGCGCCCGCCAGCATGCCTGGCTAATTTTTCTATTTTTAGTAGAGACGGGCTTTCACAATGTTGGTCAAGCTGGTCTCGAACTTCTGACCTCGTGACCCGCCCACCTTGGCCTCTCAAAGTGTTGGGATTATAGGCGTGGGCTACCGTGCCTGGCCTTTTTTTTTCTTTTTTTTTGAGATGGAGTCTTGCTCTGTCTCCCAGGCTGGAGTGCAGTGGTGCCATCTTGGTTCACTGCAAGCCCCGCCTCTTGGGTTGAAGCTATTCTCATGCGTCAGCCTCCCGAGTAGCTGGGACTATAGGCACCTGCCACCACGCCCGGCTAATTTTTTTCTATTTTTAGCAGAGACGGGGTTTCACCTTGTTGGTCAGGCTGGTCTAGATCTCCTGACCTCGTGATCCGCCCGCCTTGGCCTCCCAAAGTGCTGGGATTACAGGCGTAGGCCACGCACCTGGCCTATTTTTTGTATTTTTAGTAGAGACGGAGTTTCACCTTGTTGGTCAGGCTAGTTTAGAACTCCTGACCTCAGGTGATCCACCCACCTCGACTTCCTAAAGTGCTGGGATTACAGGTGTGGGC
This sequence comes from Hylobates moloch, assembly GCF_009828535.3. Classification (NCBI taxonomy): domain Eukaryota; kingdom Metazoa; phylum Chordata; class Mammalia; order Primates; family Hylobatidae; genus Hylobates; species Hylobates moloch. The sequence continues at coordinate 329,887 of NW_026652281.1, forward strand.
CATGGTGCCCGGCCTGTTTCTGGGTTCTCTGTCCTGTTCCGTTGGTCTGTGTGTATGTTTGTGTCAACCTCGTGCTGTTTTCATTTCTGTAGCCTTGTAGTATATTTTGACTTCAGGCAGTGTGATTTCTATATTCTATAGCTTTGTTTTTTTGCCTCAGGATTGCTTTGGTCATCTTTGATCTATTTTGGTTCCACGTGAATTTTAGAATCTTTTTTTCTATTTCTGTGAAGAACGTTACTGGTATTTTGATAGGGATTGCATTGAATCTGAACATAATTTTGGCTACATGCCAAATTTTCATACCCTTTTCGAGGTTCCTGAGCCACTTGCTCACATTTTGCCTATACTGCAGTCTGTGGGCTTTGTTTGAGGAAGTATGTTTTCTTGTTACCATGAGTTGCTTCCTGAGTAGTGGTATGCTTTAAGCCCAGGAGACGTGAAGAAGGGAAATGGACAGTGGTACCTTCTCACCGTCTTCTGGCTCCAGAGGCATCAAGGGTGAAAGTCCTGAGTTCCACAGCCCAGAGTCAAGGCCTGAGCTTTCCTCTCTTCCCTGAAGGACTTCAGCAAAACTCTGCTTGCAAAAGCCAGTGTCCTGCCCAGCCCTGGGCGCATAGCCTCAGGCCATGCTGAGAGCAGTCTTAGGGTTGTTCCAGGAAGTTCAGCCTTTTTACTCCGTCTAGGTCCCGTCAGTATTGGAATAATTTCTAGGCCTATGAGGATTTTTAAAGTTGATCCCTTTGTAAAGTGCATTTCTTTTTTTTTTTTTTTTTTTTTTTTGAGACGGAGTCTTGCTCTTTCGCCTGGGCCAGACTGCAATGGTGCTGTCTCGACTCACTGCAGGCTCCGCCTCCCGGGTTCACGCCATTCTCCTGCCTCGGCCTCCAGAGTAGCTGAGACTACAGGCGTCCGCCACCGCACCCGGCTAATTTTTTGTATTTTTAGTAGAGATGACGTTTCACCGTCTTAGCCAGGATGGTGCCGATATCCTGACCTCGTGATTTGCCCGCCTCAGCCCCCCAAAGTGCCGTTTCTTTGCTTTAGAGTAACAAGTAATAATTGTCTTGTGTGATGCAGGTATCACACAAATTACAGAAGATTACCAAGATGGTAATTCACATTCTATTTTGACAGGTCGCGGTTGATGTACTGCAGAGAATGCTGATTTGTAAGTTAATTGCACTGCTGCCCAGACTGTAAATGACTTAGTTTGCTTATTAGCAATTCTGTCAGTTTTGTGCCTTTCCATTTGAAGTATTTCTGCTCTGTATGTTTCACTGTGTAGAGTCTAAGTACTGGAATGCGCTTGTTTTGGTTGTAATTTGGTATGAATTTACCTTCTGCTTATTCCGGTTTCCAATTCCTGGTGGCTTTAGATTTAATTTTCAGAGCTGTGAAGGGATGCCTCATGAATCTGTGGGTCGCAGGGAAGTGTTTTTTTGTCTGTGTGTTTTGATCAAGGCTTACAGATTGTAGAAGTGTTGATGGATGTGGGCCCTCTGGGGGTTGGAAGTGGATCCGTTGTCCGAAAGCACCTGGGGATTGTTTCTGGTGGGCTGCGCTGTGTGCTGATAGCTGTTCTCTGTTCCTGGCTCTGTCATCAGTTGCACTTGACGCTTTGGCTGCTGGAGTACAGGAGGAGTCCTCCACTCACAAGACCGTGAGGTGCTGGTATGTTCCTGAGGGTGGCCTGCCTGAGTGTGCAGCAGGGAGCTTCCTGCCAAATTAAAGAGCCAAGATATTTTAAGCACTTCCAGAGCTTCAGCAGCCACTCCTGAGCACACTTCCTCTGCCAGTTATGATAACGTGCGTGCGGAGGAGGTGACCATGGGAAAGCCTTGGGAATGCTCTGGTCAACCTTTTCCCTGTGAGGATGAGGTCGGAAGATGTGCCCACTACAGGATCCTGTTCCGCCTCTGGAAATCCTGCACCAATGCTTTGTCCCACTCGCTGTGACCTTCTCCCCTGTGTGGAGTCTTCCCTTGCTCCTCCTTCCCTGGGTGTGGTCCAGGCTCTAGAGCTGGCCCTGCCTCTCGGCCCCCCACATTTGTAGAACACACTGCAGCTGTGCCTCTATAGACTCCCGCTGCCTGACCTCCACAGATCCTGCTCAGATTCACCAGTAGGCAAAGCTTGGCCCTATTTGCTTTTTCTCTCCATGGCTCTGTGGAGATGTGCAGAGACCCTTACAGGTGGGGAGGTGGAAGCTGAGGAGTGGGGGCTGGGCGGAAGGCGGACGTCGGGGTTTGGTGGAAATGGAGCTCTGGGGTTTGCGTCCCTCTAATGTGGGCAGGGGACCTTGAAGTGAAGTCTTGAGAAACCAGTAGAATTCGCCACCGTTTCCAGGCCTTGTCAACCTTTTCATTATTTGATTATTTTGCTCCTCATTTTCCATCCCTCACAGTAATTGTTTAACTGCTCAATTAAATGTGTTGTGCCTGATGACTTTTTTTTTTTTTTTTTTTTTTTGAGACAGAGTCTCGCTGTGTTGCCCAGGCTGGAGTGCAGTGGCACGATCTCGGCTCACTACAACCTCTGCCTCCCGGGTTCAAGTGATTCTCCTGCCTCAGCCTCCCACATAGCTGGGACTACAGGTGTGTGCCACCATGCCCGGCTAATTTTTTTTTTTTTTTTGAGACAGAATTTCGCTCTGTCACCCATGCTGGAGTGCAGTGGCGCGATCTCGGCTCGCTGCAAGCTCCGCCTCCTGGGTTCACGCCATTCTCCTGCCTCAGCCTCCCGAGTAGGTGGGACTACAGGTGCCCACCACCATGCGTGGCTATTTTTTCTATTTTTTTAGTAGAGACGGGGTTTCACTGTGTTGGCCGGGATGGTCTCGATCTCCTGACCTTGTGATCTGCCCCCCTTGGCCTCCCAGAGTGCTGGGATTACAGGTGTGAGCCACTGCACCTGGCCTAATATTTTTGTATTTTTAGTATAGATGGGGTTTCACCATGTTAGCCAGGATAGTCTTGATCTCCTGACCTTGTGATCTGCCCGCCTCAGTCTCCCCGAGTGCTGGGATTACAGGCGTGAGCCACTGCGCCCGGCTGGACCCTTGATTTTCTTACCTGGGGAATCGGCATAAAGTGCCGCTTGCTGGTTGCAGGTTGTAAGCCTCACGAGAGGGTCTGGGTTTGGTTTGGTGGTCTGTATAGGCCTACTGGGATGTGGCAGGCTAACAGACATCAGGTGCTCTTGCCACCTGGCTCTGTGACCCCATTCAGCCCCAGAACATCCTGTTCTCTCACACAGATGGCCCAGGAAACCCTAGTCCCTTCCATTCCTTCCTCATCTTCATGGACAGAGCTGGTCTCAGTCCCTGTTGTGACTGTTTGAGGCCCTGGTGTGCTGGGCTATTCTCGCAGGCTTGGCAGGACCCTCTAGGGGAGTTCCGTTCCACAGAGGATGCCGCTGAGGCCCGGTGGGGTTGGCTTCTGCTGCTCCACTCCTGGGTGCCGCGCGGCCTGCCCTTCCCCACCTGTTTCCTTCTGCGCTTTCGCTCCTCTGCTCCGTGGGTTTCACCGTTGCCCTGCCTCCTTTATCGTTGAATTGCCACCTCCTTGGATTCAGTTTCAAGTCCATGTTTATAGTGGCCTGGTGAAGAAAGCCCCTTCGTTGCTTAAAGAAGGGACAAGCCTGAGTCACAGTTTGTGCTGGGATTGGCGTGCAGGGCACCCTCCCTTTCCTGACCCCTCTTTGTGCTGCATTGGCAGGTTCGGAGTGTTCGGTGGACAGACGCTTGGCAGTGTAATTTCCACAGGTCCTGTGAAGAGGTTCTTCAGTCACACCCTGACTCAGATACTCACTCACAGCCCTGTGCTGAAAGGTAGGCCCAGCGTGGAGGCTGCTCAGTTGCTACCCAGTTGTTGCCTTGGTAACGCTGACGGGAGATACCAGAAATTCTAGGACCTCTTTTATGTGGCTGTCTTGAACCAGAGACTGGGTCCTGAGACGCCTGAGATTGTTACTAAATATCCTTTTACCTGAAAGGAACAGATTCTTATAAGAAAATTCAGAATTATGAGTGGACAAAATAATTGTCACTAAAATAGAGATATCTTTTTTTGTTTGTTTGTTTGAGTCAGAGTCTCACTCACTTGCCCATGCTGGAGTGCAGTGGCGTGATCTCACCTCACTGCAACCTCCACCTCCTAGGTTCAAGCGATTCTCGTGTCTCAACCTCTCGAGTAGCTGAGACTACAGGCGCCAACCACCACACCCGGTTAATTTTTTGTATTTTTGGTAGAGACTGGGTTTCACCGTGTTGGTCAGGCTGGCCTCGAACTCCTGACCTTAGGTGCTCCGCCTGCCTTGGCTTCCCAGAGTGTTGAAGTGCTGGGATTACAGGCGTGAGCCACCGCACCTAGCCTAAAATAGAAATATCTTTATTTGTTTTATTTATTTATTTATTTTTTGGAGGTGGATGGAGTCTTGCTCTGTCGCCAGGCTGGAGTGCAGTGGCGTGATCTCGGCTCACTGCAACCTCCACCTCCCGGGTTCAAACCATTCTCCTGCCTCAGCCTCCGAAGTAGCTGGGATTATAGGCGCGTGCCACCATGCTCGGCTATTTTTTGTATTTTTAGTAGAGACGGGCTTTCACCATGTTGGCCAGGCTGGTCTTGAACTCCTGACCTCAGGTAATCCGCCTGTCTCGGCCTCCCAAAATGCTGGGATTACAGACGTAAGCCACTGCGCCCAGGCGGTATCTAGTCTTTTAAAACTTGGTGTTTGGGCATGCACATTTTCCTTCTGTAATACCTGATCACCCAGCACAACTCACGTTATCTTTCTGCTGGCTACCCTTGCTTTGCTGTGACTGTGTCATGGTTCTCAGCTAGACTGGGTGGCACTTTTGATGGCCCAGGCATCGTCTGCCCAGTGGGTGTCCTGTTACCCATGTATGACAGACTGTTCCCAAGATTTCAATCTTACGAATAAGGCCAAGATGAACACTTTGAACTTTTTCTGTATCTAGCATATCCCCAGGGTAGATGCTCAGGCAGGAAACTGGTGGTAGATGAGGGCTGCATGGATGGCTCCCAGCAGGTGCTGTGAGGTGCTCAGGAGTTGATCATCACTTGCCTGAGCTGAGCTTCCTTTGAACAGCATCCCCACCATGATTGGTTTATTCACAGTTTATGTATTTATTTATTTTTTTTGAGACAGAGTCTTACTCTGTTGCCCAGGCTGGAGTGCGGTGGTGTGATCTCGGCTCACTGCAACCTCTGCCTCCCAGGTTCAAGCTATTCCCTGCCTCAGCCTCCCGAGTAGCTGGAATTACAGGCGCCTGCCACCATGCCTGGCTACTTTTTGTATTTTGAATAGAGACAGGGTTTCACCATCTTGGCCAGGCTGGTCTAGAACTCCTGACCTCGTGATCCACCCGCCTCGGCCTCCCAAAGTGCTGGGATTACAGGCGTGAGCCACCTAGCCTGGCCTTATTGACAGTTTAAAAGTAGGAAAATTGAAATGCAGTTGGTACATTGGAAAATATTTATTGTGAATATGACAAAGCATTACAAGTAAGTAACCGGGCCTGAGAAACAGAATTGATGATATAGCAAATAGGCAACAAACAGGGAGATGGTGAACTCTAATAACTGAAAAAGTACATATTAAGATCTGTCTTCACACTGAAGCTTTGAAACACAACTTTCTGGCCAGGAGCAGTGGCTCACGCCTGTAATCCCAGCACTTTGGGAGGCCGAGACGGGCGGGTCATGAGGTCAGAAGTTCGAGATCAGCCTGGCGAACAGAGTGAAACCCCGTCTCTAGTAAAAAATACAAAAATTAGCCGGGCGTGGTGGTGGGCACCTGTAGTCCCAGCTACTCGAGAGGCTGAGGCAGGAGAATCGCTTGAACCCGAGAGGCGGAGCTTGCAGTGAGCCAAGATTGTACCACTGCACTCCAGCCTGGGTGACAGAGTGAGACTCAGCGTCAAAAAAATAAAAATACAAAAAGTATCTGGGTATGGTGGCACACGCCTATGGTCGCAGCTACTTGGGAGACTGAGGCAGGTGGATTGCTTGAGCCAGGGAGGTTGAGGCTGTGGTGAGCACTGCAGTCCAGCCTGGGTGATAGTGAGACCCTGTCCAAAAACAAAACCCACAACTTTTTGATGTCTTACTTGAAGTTTTTTTCTGTTTCTCCCCCTGCAGCATCTGATGCTGTTCAGATGCAGAGAGAGTGGACCTTTGCCCGGACACACCCTCTGCTCACCGCACTGTACCGCAGGGTGAGTGGAGGTGGTATTAGACTTGCTTCTGAGCTTGTGGCGGGGGGATTAAGATCTGCCGAGTCCTTGTCATGCTGCCTGCCGTGGATGGGACATCGAGAGGTTCAGGGATGTCTGGTGAGATGTGGCTGTCCTCATCGAGGCCACCACTCAGGTCAGGAGACTGAGCTTGTCACTTGGGCCGAGCCCCTCCTCCTTGAGATAGGGAGAATTCTCGCCAACCAGATGCTGGCCACTGTGAGGGGAGAGACGCCACTGTGAGGGGAGGGGTGCCACTGTGAGGGGAGAGACTCCACAGGGTGAGCCGTCACAGCTCCACATGTTACCTTTGCAATGGGAAGTGGGGGGGTTGCAGTGGCCACCGGCTGGGAGGGAGGCGAGGGGTCATCTGTCCCACAGTGGTTTGCTTGGATGTTGAAGGGAGCAGACGCTTTTATTTCAGCTCTTTGTGATGCTGAGTCCAGAGGAGTTGGTTGGCCATTTGCAAGAAGTTCTGGAAACGCAGGAGGTTCACTGGCAGCGAGTGCTCTCCTTTGTGTCTGCACTCGTTGTCTGCTTCCCAGAAGCGCAGCAGCTGCTTGAAGGTGAGCTTTTATGAGAGCCCGGTGGTGCCGGTCAAGAGTGTGTGTAGGGGGTGTGATTTGAGCACTGGTGTCGGCAGAGTCCCAGCTGACTGTGGCTGAGCCTCTCAATGAAGCCCTTCCCTACCTGCCCGGAACCTGCACTGCCTCCTGTCCTTGGAACAGTCTTCGTCGGACGCTTCCATAAGCACTGACTGCTGCTCTGAGGGGCCGCAGTGTGCACCACTGCTTCATTCTGGTCTCTAGTGGTTTGCGCTTGACATGCTGTAATTGCTGTATAGTCTTTTAAAACTTGGTGTTTGGGTGTGCACAGTCTCCTTCTGGAATACCTGATCACCCAGCACCACTCACGTCATCTTCCTGCCGGCTGCCCTTGCCTTGCTGTGACTGTGTCGTGGTTCTTAACTAGACTGGGTGGCGCGTTTGATGGCCCAGGCATTCGAGAGCTGCCAGCTGGACAGCATGGTCACTGCGTTCCTGGTTGTGCGCCAGGCAGCACTGGAGGGCCCCTCTGCGTTCCTGTCTTATGCAGACTGGTTCAAGGTAAGTGACCTGGTGATCGGCTGCCTAATACCTGATCTTCCCAGAAGGCCCCAGAAGGCCTGGGAGTGGGGACCGTGCCATCCCCACCTGACTCTCTGTCATATGAGTGAGCGACCTTGCTGTCAGCTTTGCCAAGGGGCCTTGGCAGATCCTGCTCTGTGTGTACCGAGGGGCCTGGGTTCTCCGTGTCGGGCCCTCGGGTCCTTCTCCTAGTTTGTGTCTCACTTACTTGATGGAGCCTCCTGTTGTCTTTTCTAAGAAAATTAGTGAAATCAAAGCCTGGACGCCATAGTGAGGCCTCATCTCCACCAAAAATAAAACCAAAGAAAAGAAAAGCCTGGACGCCATAGTGAGGCCTCATCTCCACCAAAAATAAAACCAAAGAAAAGCTACGCAGGTGTGGTGGCAGACACCTGTAGTCCTGGTTACTCAGGAGGCTGAGACGTGACGATGACTCGAGCCTGGGAGATCAAGGTTGCAGTGAGCTGCGATCGCACCGCTGCACTCCAGCCTGGGTGACAGAAGGGACTCCATCCCAAAAAGAAAATCAGTGAATCAGTGAAATCAGGAAATGGGGGACACAGAAGTGGCTGCTGCTTTTTGCAGAATGTACAATGTCTCTTATTTTCCTTTTTTTTTTTGAGACGGAGCCTTCCTCTGTCGCCCAGGCTGGAGTGCAGTGGTGCAGAAAGCTCACCTTTTTGGCTCACGACAACTTTCACCGCCCAGTTTCAAGTGATTCTCCTACCTCAGCCTCCTGAGTAGCTGGGATTACAGGTGCACACTACCATGCCTAGCTCATTTTTGTATTTTTAGTAGAGACGGGGTTTCACCATGTTGGTCAGGCTGGTCTCTAACTCCTGACCTCATGATCCGCCTGCCTTGTTCTCCCATAGTGCTGGGATTACAGGCATGAGCCATCACTCTCGACCTTTCCTTTTTTTTTTTTTTTTGAGGTGGAGTCTCATTCTATCACTCATACTGGAGTGCGGTGGTGTGACCTCAGCTCACTGCAACCTCCACCTCCTGGGTTGAAGCAATTCTTCTGCCTTAGCCTCCTGAGTAGCTGGGGTTACAGGAGTTCGCCACCACAGCCGGCTAATTTTTAGTAGAGACGGGGTTTCATCATGTTGGCCAGGCTGGTCTGAGACTCCTGACCTTAAGTGATCCTCCTGCCTCGGCCTCCCAAAGTGCAGGGATTACAGGTGTGAGCCACCGCGCCCAGCTTTGCATCTCTAATTTTCTTTTCTTTTTTTTTTTTTTTTTTTTTTTTGAGACGGAGTCTCGCTGTGTTGCCCAGGCTGGAGTGCAGTGGCGCAATCTCGGCTCACTGCAAGCTCCGCCTCCCGGGTTCACGCCATTCTCCTGCCTCAGCCTCTCCGAGTAGCTGGGACTACAGGCGCCCGCCACCATGCCCGGCTAATTTTTTTGTATTTTTAGTAGAGACGGGGTTTCACCATGGTCTCGATCTCCTGACCTCGTGATCCGCCCGCCTCGGCCTCCCAAAGTGCTGGGATTACAAGCGTGAGCCACCGCGCCCGGCTGCATCTCTAATTTTCATGTAAGTCCTGAAACAAGTACTGCACTTCTTCAGCGGTATCACATATTCTTCCTTTTTCTTTGGAACATACACTGTGTTCTCTCTGACAGAAGTTTATGCAGCCGTTCCCGAACCTGAGTGGGCATTAGACTCGCCTGGAGGGGGCTTTGGAAATAAAGATCCCAGAGCCCATTTCAGACTGCTGAGTCTGAGCTCCTGAGACCTCAGGGATCCCTGGGCAGCCCCTGTGAAAACCCCCAGTTCATGTCGGGAGTTGGGTGTATTTTAGACATCAGCTTTGAAGGATAGCCATGGTTTCTCTTTTAGTGCTTGTGAGTAAAGTTTCCATTTGAAGACCTAATTTTTTGTAGAAGTTTTGGGTTCGGGCCAGGTACAGTGGCTCGTGCCTGTAATCTCAGCGCTTTGGGAGGCCTAGGCAGGGGGATTGCTTGAGCCCAGGGGTTCAAGATCAGCCTGGGCAGCACAGTGAGACCCCCATCTCTACAGAATGTAACAATTAGCTAGGTGCGATGGTAAGCACCTGTGGTCCCAGCTACTTATGGGGTGAGGCAGGATGATTACTTGAGCCTAGGAGGTTGAGGCTGCAATGAGCTGGGATTGCCTTACTACACTCTAGCCTGGGAGACAGAGCAAGACTGTCTCAAAAAAAAAAACAAAAAAAAAACTATTGGTTTGCTTGCCATCACTACCTCGGTGAAGTAGTTGCCTCTTTGTAGGAGTCTCAGCTCCCTGAAATTTTAAAGGGCTGCGGCGCCTGCATCGGCATCATGGCTGCCGGTGCCTTCTCCTCCCCGGGGCCTTCGGAGGAGGTGAGGCTGCACAGCAGGCTGAGCCGCATCTATTTGTGTTGGGAGAAGGTGGTGATTAGTGCAGTGTCAACTCACTTTTATTCCTTAAAGTTCCTTCTCACCTGCCCTCAGCCTCTCCCCAACTCTGCCCAGTTAGCCTGGGGCTTCCACTAAACTAAGAGGAGAGGCATTTGCTCTGTCCTTAGTGAGGCGCTGCGAGATTTGTGCCAGAATCCACCTGGTGCTCTTGGGTCAGGAGTTGATGGGTCTCCCAGGGCCATGGCTCAGGTGTCTCCCAGGGCTGCTTTTTCTTTGGTTCCCGAGGCGACAGCTGGGAGAGGAATACTGTGAAGTGCTGTGCTGATGGTATTGTTTGCTTTTCTTTTATCTTTTCTTTCTTTTTTTTTTTTTTAGAGGTGGAGTCTCGCTCTTTCGTCTAGGCAGGACTGCAGTGGCGCTATCTGGGCTCACTGCAAGCTCCACCTCCCGGGTTCATGCCATTCTCCTGCCTCAGCCTCCCGAGTAGCTGGGATTACAGGCGCCCGCCGCTGCGCCCGGCTAATTTTTGTGTTTTTGGTAGAGACGGGGTTTCACCTTGTTAGCCAAGATGGTCTTGATCTCCTGACCTCGTGATCCGCCCGCCTCGGCCTCCCAAAGTGTTGGGATTACAGGCACGAGCCACCGCTCCCGGCCGTCCTGGCTGGTCTTGACCTCCTGAGCTGAAGTGATCTTCCTGCCTCAACCTCCCAAAGTGTTGGAATTACTGGAGTGAGCCACTGCACCCAGCCATTAAGTGTAATTTTTTCAAAAATAACAAACAACTGCCTTTTATCCCAGCAACTCTAAAAATGGCTGCTGTGACCCCAGATCTGGCTTGCGTGTGTCACTTAGAAACTTGATAGAAATGCCTTTGGTGAAGGGTCAGGACTGTTCCTTGTTGCAGCCAGTGATCATCCAGCTCACTGTTAATCAAGTGAACGTTGCCAAGAGACAGGAGCCGTTCACTTGTGGATGGCTGAATGGAGGGTAATAAGGCATGGTGTGCTTGGTGGGAGAATTTAAGGTTGAAACTGGGTGCTGATGTTTTGAGGAGGGAACCATTGAGTGGTCTCAGGTTTTGTTTAAATTTTTAACTGACAAGTATTGAGCTGTTTTCCTGGTATTTGGCACAGGCAGTTTATGTCTCTGAGCTTTGTTTTTCCATGACTTCGTGCCTCTCAGAGACATTTGACAAGCGTTATCAGCATTTTCCCCATTTTATCTAATGGCTTTTTGGGTCTGTCTGCATGATGATAACATTCAAAAGAATCTACACATGGTCAGGTGCGATAGCTCATGCCTATTATCCCAGCACTTTGGAAGGCTGAGGCGGGTGGATCGCTTGAGGTTAGGAGTTTGAGACCAGCCTGGCCAACATGGCAAAACCTCATCTCTACTAAAAATACAAAAATTAGCTAGGTCAGACGTGGTGGCTCATGTTTGTAATCGCAGCACTTTGGGAGGCCAAGGTATCACCTGAGGTCAGGAGTTTGAGACTAGCCTGGCCAACACGATGAAACCCTGTCTCTACTAAAAACACAAAATTAGCCAGGCATGGTGGTACACACCTGTAATCCCAGCTACTCAGGAGGCTGAGGCAGGAGAATCGTTTGAACCTGGGAGGCAGTTGTTACAGTGAGCCGAGATTATACCGCTGCACTCCAGCCTGGGCGACGGAGTGAGGCTTTGTCTCAGAAAAGAGGAAAAAAACAAACAAACCGGGCTTGGTGGCACGTGCTTGTAGTCCCAGCTACTTGGGAGGCAGAGGTGGGAGAATCACTTGAACCCGGGAGGCGAAGGCTGTGGTGAGCCCTGATTCTGCCATTACACTCCAGCCTGGGCGACAGGGCGAGAATCTCTCTGAAAAAAAATAAAAATAAAAGTAGCTGGGAGTGGTAGCAAATGCCTGTAATCTCAGCTACTAGGGAGGCAGGAGAATTGCTCAAACCTGGGGGGGGCAGACGTTGCAGTGAGCCAAGATGGCGCCACTGCACTCCAGCGTGGGTGACAGAGCGAGACACTGTCTCCAAAAAAAAAATAAAGAATGTACACAACGTTGCACGCTTTCAGAAAGACCAAGGTGAGCCTTCAGTTCAAGTTGGAGTTCAGGTTTCCTGATGGATGGTTACTTGCAGAGGTTTCACCACGATGTCCTGTGGTCTCACGTGGGGCCAGGGTGGCAGGAGCTCGTGTGGTTTTGCAGGTAAGTGGTTCAGTGTTCACAGAGGTCCACATTCTCTCTGCAGGTTCACTATGATGCACTATGATCTCCTTCCTTCCCTGACTCACTGCAGCCCCCAGGACTTTGCCGCAGCCCCCTTCGTTCCTGGAAGGGTTTGCTCATGTTCCACGCCTGCTCTGCCAGGGTCTTGCAGCTTCATTGTCTGAGGGGTGGCCCCCCTTGGCCTGTGTTCCTTATCCACCTCTCTTACAGTGATCTGTCCACTGATAGATGAGGTTGGAAGTTAAAGTGTGTTCGGAAGTGGCTTCATCCCACAAAATCAATTTGTTTGCTGTGCACAAACATTTCTTGGGTCATTTAGCAAATTGTACCCCTAAGGATTCCAAAATGATCCCATAGTTAGTGTTTGTTATAGCGAATGATTTTTAACTTTTTTTCTTCGAATAACTTTTAGATCATCTCTTCAATCAAAGCGCAGCCATGACATCTGTAAATGTATGAACCACAATGACTTTTGGGTGTTTCTCTTCTTTCTTTTCTGTTTAGGAAGCCGACTAGAGCAGCTGCCTGGACACTGCCTAGGTGGGCTTCATACTCTTCTCTCCATGCAGGACACTGCCGAGGTGGTGCAGCCGTGCCTGGCTGTCCTGGGCTTCATACTGTTCTCTCCACGCAGGACACTGCCTAGGTGGTACTGCTGTGCCTGGCTGTCCTGGTCTTCATGCTCTTCTCTCCACACAGGCCTCCTTTGGGAGCATGCGAGGCTACCATGGCTGCAGCAAGAGGGCACTGGTCTTCCTGTTTACATTCTTGTCAGACCTCGTGCCTTTTGAGTCTCCCCGGTACCTGCAGGTGAGAAGCTGGCTGTCACGTCCATGATTTCTGGTGCTTCTGCTCACCTACTCAATCTGAGGACTGCCTTGGCTTCCCCAAGAGCGTCCTGCAGATCTGCTCTGAGCCTCTCAGCCAGGCTTTCCCCTTCCCCAAGCAGTTCATGGTGAAACAACACAAACGTCGCAACTGGGGGTGTCCATGTGGACACACAGTGAGTGCGTGTGTGCCAGTAATGGCAAATGCTAAAAAACCCTTTTCTCATCTAGGCCAAGGAGGTGGGTAGATACATTATGTCACTGTGCAGTCTCCCTCAAAACAGTGAGCAGGTCTCAGTGGTGACATGGAGAGACGTTCTCAGCACCCAGTTACGCAGGAAGAGCAAGTTGTACTGCAGTGAGGGTTTTAGGATCTCATTTTTGCTTTTTTTTTTTTTTTTTAAATTTCATGCTTTTGTTTGTTTGTTTGTTTGAAACAGTCTCACTCTGTCGCCTAGGCTAGAGTGCAGTGTTGCCATCATAGCTCACTGTAGCCTAGACCTCCCAGGTCAAGCACTTCTCCCACCTCAGCCTCCTGAGTAGTTGGGACTACAGGCACATGCCAGCAAACCTGGCTGTTTTTTCTTTTTTTCTTTTTTTTAGTATAGATGGGGTCTTGCTGTGTTGCCCAGGCTGGCCTTGAACCGAGCTCAAGTGATCATTCTAAGGCCTTGGCCTCCGAAAGTTCTGGGATTACAGGCGTGAGCCACTGTGCCCAGCCTGACCCTCGTCTTTTAAGAAAATTGGCCAGGTGTGGTGGCTCACACCTGTAATCCCAGCACTTTTGGAGGCTGAGGAGGGCAGATCACTTGAGGTCGGGGGTTTGAGACCAGCCTGACCAATATGGAGAAACCCCCTTTACTGAAAATACAAAATTAGCCGGGTGTGGTGGCACATGCCTGTAGTCCCAGCTACTCGGGAGGCTGAGGCAGGAGACTCGCTTGAACCCGGGAGGCGGAGGTTGCAGTGAGCGGAGACCGCGCGATTGCACTCCAGCTTGGGCAACAAGAGCAAAACTCCCTCACAAAAAAAACCCACAAAAAACAAAAAAACACACAGTGTCCCCTCTGTCCCCTTTGACCAGGAATGCAATGGCATGGAGCTGCAGGTGGGCCGGGGCTGGTTCCTGCTGCTGCTGCTGCTGCTGCTGCTACTGCTGGGATTGCACATCCCTGGTTCCGCCAGTGAGCCGCCCTGGACTTGCAGGACCAACTACATTAGGATTTCTTCATTTTTCACCTGAGGAAGCAGCTTTCTAGTTTTTTTTTTTTTTTTTTTTGAGACAGAGTCTTGATCTGTTGCCCAGGCTGGAGTGCAGTGGCACAGTGGCGCCATCTCGGCTCACTGCAAGCTCCGCCTCCCAGGTTCTGCCATTCTCCTGCCTCAGTCTCCCGAGTAGCTGGGACTACAGGCACCCGCCACTTCACCCGGCTAATTATTTTGTATTTTTAGTAGAGACGGGGTTTCACCATGTTAGCCAGGGTGGTCTCCATCTCCTGACCTCATGATCTGCCCGCCTCGGCCTCCCAAAGTGCTGGGATTATAGTTGTAAGCCACCGCGCCCAGCTTGTTTTTTAATTTTACTAATGGTTTGCTTTGCATACTCGTAGGTCTGTAAAGGGCTGTGTTTCTCTACTCAGCACTGTGGATGCTGGAAGTGAATTGTGGCCTCCCTGGAGTCTCAGGCAGTTCCCAGGCTAAAGGTGCTCTACTCTGCCATCTATCCGCAGGTGCACATTCTCCACCCACCCCTGGTTCCCAGCAAGTACCGCTCCCTCCTCACAGACTACATCTCACTGGCCAAGACGAGGCTGGCCGACCTCAAGGCAAGCTGCCCCTCCATGCCCAGTCCTCACACCTGTCCCAGCAGAAACTGCTTTGTTTTCTTGTTCTCATTCTGTCTCTTCTCTGAAGGTTTCTATAGAAAACATGGGTCTCTACGAGGATTTGTCATCAGCTGGGGACATTACTGAGGTAATGTTGCTTGAGCCCTGCAGGTCTCAGCCAGTCACGCCCACCATGCAAAGGTCCAGCTTCCTTTGACTCTTCAGTTGAGCTTTTCAGCCTTCCCAGTCTCATGTCTGGTCTTGCCTTGGGCGCAGCTAGGGGCGAGGCTCTGAGGGCCTTAGTGTTGCTGTGCCCCACCTTGGGCGAGGCTCTGAGGGCCTTAGTGTTGCTGTGCCCCACCTTGTGTTTTGTGTGTGTTCGCAGCATTAGCATGGAAAGGGTTACTGTGTGGGGGAACGAAGTGCCTCAGGCTGCAGTAAATTTGTCCTTTTAGGAGATCTTGGTTTATGTGGGGTTGAATGGAGAGGTGGTTGGTCATGTTTTTCTCTGAATCACAGAAAAGTGTTAACTTTTTTTTTTTTTCTGGAGACGCAGTCTTGGTCTGTCACCAGGCTGGAGTGCAGTGGCGTGATCTCGGCTCACTGCAACCTCTGCCTCCTGGGTTCAAGTGATTCTCCTGCCTCAGCCTCCAGAGTAGCTGGGACTACAGGCGCGCACCACCACACCCGACTAATTTTTTAATTTTTTTTTAGTAGAGACGAGGTTTCACCGTGTTAGCCAGGATGATCTCGATCTCTTGACCTCGTGATCTGCCCACCTTGGCCTCCCAAAATGCGGGGTTATAGGTGTGAGCCACTGCACCTGGCCAAGTGTTAACTATTTTTATAGAAGCCCAATGTCAGATGGTCGTGTAATGTGTGTGGGTCACTAATGAAAACATTTTTTTTTTTTTTTTGAGATGGAGTCTAGCTCTGTCACCCAGGCTGGGGTGCAGTGGCGTGATCTCGGCTCACTGCAAGCTCCACGTCCCGGGTTCATGCCATTCTCCTGCCTCAGCCTCCAGAGTAGCCTATAGTGGGACTACAGGCGCCTGCCACCATGCCTGGCTAATTTTTTGTATATTTTTAGTAGAGGTGGGGTTTCACCATGTTAGCCAGTATGGTCTCGATATCCTGACCTCGTGATCTGCCCATCTCGGCCTCCCAAAGTGCTGGGATGACAGGATGAGCCACTGCGGCTGGCCTAATGAAAACGTTCTTTACTTTTTACTTTTTTTTTTGAGACAGAGTCTTGCTCTGTCACCCTGGCTGGAGTGCAGTGGTGAGATCTTGGCTTACTGCAAGCTCTGCCTCCCAGGTTCACACCATTCTCCTGCCTCAGCCTCCTGAGTAGCTGGGACTACAGGCGCCCGCCACCACGCCTGGCTAATTTTTTGTGTTTTTAGTAGAGATGGGGTTTCACCGTGTTAGCCAGGATGCTGTGGATCTCCTGACCTGGTGATCCACCCGCCTCAGTCTCCCAAAGTGCTGGGATTACAGGCGTGAGCCACCGCGCCCAGCCCTCCATTCTTTACTTTTTTTTTTTTTTTTTTTTTTGAGACGGAGTCTCGCTCTGTCGCCCAGGCTGGAGTGCAGTGGCACCATCTCGGCTCACTGCAAGCTCCGCCTCCCGGGTTCACGCCATTCTCCTGCCTCAGCCTCTCCCAGTAGCTGGGACTACAGGCGCCCCCCCACCATGCCCGGCTAATTTTTTTGTATTTTTAGTAGAGACGGGGTTTCACCGTGGTCTCGATCTCCTGACCTCGTGATCCGCCCGCCTCGGCCTCCCAAAGTGCTGGGATTACAAGCGTGAGCCACCGCGCCCGGCCCATTCTTTACTTTTTAAGACCTTTTTATTTTAAAGTTACGAGTTACAGAAGAACACTTATAGGTGACATTAAAGTGTTAGGGGAAAATATTTAATACAATTTTCCATTTATAATTTATTACTATTTATAAATTACTTTTTTTTTTTAAGGTGGGATCTTGTTCTGTTCACCAGGCTGAAGTATAGTGCCGTGATCACAGCTTAGTGCAGCCTCAAACTCCTGGGTTGAAATGATCTTCTGACCTTGACCTCCTGAGTAACTGGGACTACAGGCATGCACCACCATGCCTGGCTGGTTTCTAAAATTTTTTGTAGACATAGGGTCTGCCTGTGTTGCCCAGGCTGGTCTTGAACTCCTGGGCTCAAGTGATCCTTCTGCCTTGGCCTCCCAAAGTGCTGGGATTACAGGTGTGAGCCACTGTGCCTGGCCTCAGAATTTTTTTTTTTTTTTTTTTGATGCAGGGACTTGCCCCGTTGCCCAGGCTGGAGTATGGTAGCAGGATCATGCCTCACTGGAGCCTTGATTTCCTGGGCCCAGGCATTCCTTCCACCTCCACGCCCTGAGGAGCTGGGACTACTGGCTCATGCCTCTATGCCTGGCTAATGTTTTTGTATTTTTTGTAGAGATGAGACGTCATCTTGTTGCCCAGGCTGGCTTTGAACTCTTTGGGCTCAAGCAGCCTGACCCCCTTAGCCTCTCAAAGCACTGGGTTTATAGACATGAGCCATGGCACCAAGCCCTCGTAATTTTTTTTAATCTCAAAAATTAAGTCTCTACTCCTTCCCACCTAGAAATCTTTACTTTCTTTTTTTTTTTTTTTTTTTTGAGACGGAGTCTTGCTCTGTCGCCCAGGCTGGGGTGCAGTGGCGCAATCTCGGCTCACTGCAAGCTCCGCCTCCCGGGTTCACGCCATTCTCCTGCCTCAGCCTCTCCCAGTAGCTGGGACTACAGGCGCCCCCCCACCATGCCCGGCTAATTTTTTTGTATTTTTAGTAGAGACGGGGTTTCACCGTGGTCTCGATCTCGTGACCTCGTGATCCGCCCGCCTTGGCCTCCCAAAGTGCTGGGATTACAAGCATGAGCCACTGCGCACGGCCGAAATCTTTCAACTCTTTCCTAGAGGCAGGAAAGAGGCTCACAGCAGGCTCTCAGCAGAGCTAAGCTGTCGAGGAGGGCTGCACTTCGCCGGGTCTAAGCCTTTTGCATGTAGAGGCGGCAGTGTTATCCTCCCCTGTTGTGCTGGTATTTTGGGAGATTGTGGAGTGCTCCAGGGCCCCTGGAGTGGGGGGCCTTTACCTTTAATGTGTACAGAGCCTTTGCAACAAGGAAGCACAGGTTGAGTGTGGCCTTCGCTGCTCACTTTTCTTTAAAGTTCTCTGTTCTTTTTCCCTTCCTCCCTGTATGGGAACCAGCCCCACAGCCAAGCTCTTCAGGATGTTGAAAAGGCCGTCATGGTGTTTGAGCATACGGGGAAAATCCCAATCACTGTCATGGAGGCCAGGTAGGCTGGGCTGCCCAAAGGGCCACTGGTGGCTGCAGTGTGCGCAGACTCCGCTCTGATGCCTGCAGTGTGCGCAGACTCCGCTCTGATGCCTGCAGTGTGCGCAGACTGCACTCTGATGCCTGCAGTGTGCGCAGACTCCGCTCTGATGCCTGCAGTGTGTGCAGACTCCGCTCTGATGCCTGCAGTGTGTGCAGACTCCGCTCTGATGCCTGCAGTGTGTGCAGACTCCGCTCTGATGCCTGTCAGCGTCCGGGGCTGTTTGGAGTGTGTCCCAGGTCTGCCCAGAGCCACGTGGGGCAGATTGGCCACTGTCTATTCATGGAGAGACAGGAGTCAGGGCTGTTAATCAAGGATCCTGCCGTTAGGGGATACGGGGTGAGGTCAAGAGCTGTGCATTTGCTGTGAAACATGTTTTCCTCTGTAAAAGCAGGTGACGCCCCTCCCGTGCTGAAGCAGCTGACAGGAACTGCTGATTGGGGAGCTTGCACTGGGAGGGAAGACAGTGAGGCCATGATGATTTTTTTTTATCAGTGCCTTCTTTGTGACTAATATGAAGTCAGTAACAGCGCTGAATAGCATAGCTTTATTGAATTTGGTGTGATCCCAAAACATCTTGAATTCCGGTGGTTACGCACGTGGATGAGCTGATTGCAGCTCCCAGGGTTTTGAAATTAGCTCCAAGGACATTGCCCGAAATGGACCTTACATGGTCCTCGTGGCCTCAGATTGATCCAGACTCCATGTTCAGGCCCAGGGAGCAGGCAGAATGTGGTCCTGATTGCCGCGGACTCAGGGCTGGGCTAGCACAGCCTGCCCTACACATGCCTTGTCCCGGAACTGTGCACAAGGAGACTTCGTAATGCATCGTGGCTTTGGAATAAGCCCTCGCAGTCCACTCTCTGAAACACCAGTCACCGTCTGTGGGAATTGCCGTCTCGCTGCACTTACCTACACACTGTCTGCTTCTCTGTGTTGCAGCATATTCAGGAGGCCTTACTACGTGTCCCACTTCCTCCCTGCCCTGCTCACACCTCGAGTGGTCAGTATGCGTTTCCATGAGTTTGTGACCAGTTGTGTAGAAAGCAAGGACTTTCTCCTAGTCAGCCTCTCACAGGGCTCTTCTCTTCCCACAGCTCCCCAAAGTCCCTGACTCCCATGTGGCGTTTATAGAGTCTCTGAAGAGGTATGCAGCAATGGCTAGAAGGGGACGACTGTGCCTCCAGGTTTCTTCTGACAATGTGAAGAATTGTGGATCTTCTGTAGAGAAATTTGTTTGATCACTAATGTGTTTTATTTGTAAAATATTGGCTCTAAAATTAGTTGGTTACTTTTTTTGTTTTTCTTTTTAGTTGGAGTCTCACTCTGTCACCCAGGCTTGGAGTGCAGAGGCGAGATCTCGGCTCACTGCAACCTCCACCTCTTAGGGTCAAGCGATTCTCTTGCTTCAGCGTCCTGAGTAGCTGGGATTACAAGCCTGTGCCTGGCTAATTTTTTTTTTTAGATAGAGTCTCGCTCTGTCGCCCAGGCTGGAGCGCAATTGCCCAATCTTGGCTCACTGCAAGCTCTGTCTCCTGGGTTGGAGCAATTCTCCTGTGTCAGCCTCCTGAGTAGCTGGGACTGTAGGTGTGCACCACCATGCCCTGCTAATTTTTGTATTTTTAGTAGAGACAAGGTTTTGCCATATTGGCCAGGCTGGTCTTGAACTCCTGAGCTCAGAAGGTGATCCACCCACCTCAGCCTCCCCAGAGTGCTGGGATTAGAGGTGTGAGCCTCCGCTCCTGGCCTTTTTTTTTTTTTTTTTTTTCTTTTGTGATGGAGTCTCACTCTGTTGCCAGGCTGGAGTGCAGTGGTTCGATCTTGGCTCACTGCAACCTCCACCTCCTGGGTTCAAGCAATTCTCCTGCCTCAGCCTCCTGAGTAGCTGGGATTACAGGCGCACACCACCACGCCTGGCTAATTTTTGTATTTTTAGTAGAGACGGTGTTTCGCCATGTTGGTCAGGCTGGTCTTGAATTCCTGGGCTCAAGCAATCTGCCCGCCTCGGCCTCCCAAAGTTCTGGGATTATAGGCATGAGCCACCGCACCCGGCTGCATCGTTCGTCAATGAATATGCTGCAGAACCTCAGAGTAGACCTGGAAGTTATTGTTTAGATAATAAGGTATTCTTGGATCACTTACATTGCAGGCTTCCAGTAAGAAAGTTGGTTGGTATCACGAAGGTCACCCTTGGAAGAAATAGGAAAGTATAAGTCCTATATTCCAGCAAAGTTTATAAAGTTCTGGGACCTGTAAGAAGATTAAAAACACAAAGAGCCTTTTTTTGTTGTTTTTTGTATTTTTGTATTGTTAGTAGAGACGGGATTTCACTATGTTGGCCAGACTGGTCTCCAACTCCTGACCTTGTGATCCACCCGCCTCGGCCTCCCAAAGTGCTGGGATTACAAGTGTGAGCCACCATGCTCTGGAAAAATCATTTACAAAATCTTAAAATAAGTTTATTCTCTGGGATCCTTGCTTTCCTTTGTTTTGAGACAGGGTCCCACTCTGTCACCCAGGCTGGAATGCAGCGGTGCAGTCATGGCTTCTACAGCCTTGACCTCCTTGGCTTTAACAGTCCTTCCCCCCTAACCTCCCAAGTAGCTGGGTCTAGAGGGGCGCTCCACCACACCCAGCCATTTTTTAAATGCTTTGAGGACACGGATTTTTGCTGTGTTGCCCAGGCTTATCTCTATCTTTTGGCCTCAAATAATCCTGCTTCAACTTCCCAAAGTGCTGGGATTACAAATATGAGCCAGTGTACCTGGCTTACCCTTTATCATGTTAAGAAAGTTCCCTCTTAGTAATTTGCTAAGGACTTTTAGCATGAACTAACGCCTTTTATTTTTTATTTATTTATTTATTTTTTGGGTCAGAGTCTCGCTCTGTCACCCAGTCTGGAGTGCAGTGGCACCATCTCGGCTCACTGCAAGCTCCGCCTTCTGGGTTCACGCCATTCTCCCACCTCAGCCTCCCAAGTAGCTGAGACTGCAGGCGCCCGCCACCACGCCTGGCTAATTTTGTTTTTGTATTTTTAGTAGAGACAGGGTTTCACTGTGTTAGCCAGGGTGATCTCAATATCCTGACCTCGTGATCCGCCTGCCTTGGGCCTCCCAAAGTGTTGGGATTACAGGTGGGATCCACCACGCCTGGCCCAATTTTGCATATTTTTGATGATACGAACTAAACATTTTTCTTAGTAGTATTCATTAAAATTAACAAAGATTCATGTTTTGCCGGGCATGGTGGCTCACGCCTGTAATCCCAGCACTTTGGGAAGCTGAGGCGGGTGAATCACAAGGTCAGGAGTTCGAGACCAGCCTGGCCAACATGGTGAAACTCCGTCTCTACTAAAAATACAAAAAATTAGTTGGGTGTGGTGGCGGGCGCCTGTAATGCCAGCTACTGGGGAGGCTGAGGCAGGAGAATCGCTTGAACCTGGGAGGCGGAGGTTGCAGTGAGCTGAGATCGCACCACTGCACTCCAGCGTGAGCGATAGTGAGAGACTCTGTCTCAAAAAAAAAAAAAGAAAAGAAAAAACAAACCAAAGTTTCATGTTTTGAATTTGGAAATTACCAAAAATTGTATGAGAGAAATAGAAATAATTTATAATTTCACTGCCCAGGGATAATCACTGGTGGTATTTTATAGTCTAGCTCTTTAGATATTAATATATGATTAATATGATATATTTTGAAACAGTGTTATTTAAATCTATCTATATATTTTAATCTTTTCTAAAAACAGGCTCATACTGTACACAGTATTTATAATTTATTTAAATTTAATGTGTTTTTATTTTATAATAGATTTGGGGATTATAATCTTGAATTAATTTAAGGCATAGCTGACTTAATTTTATTGTTTTCCTGTGATCCAGAGCAGATAAAATCCCCCCATCTCTGTACTCCACCTACTGTCAGGCCTGCTCTGCTGCTGAAGAGAAGCCAGAAGGTAAGTTCCTGGGCTGCTTATCCCTCTGGGACTTGTGCTTTTCCATTTTCCTGACCTTGAGCGTCTGTTGTGCTACACCACCCGAGTGAGCTCGGGGGTGGCTGTGCCATTTCAAGCCGGTGCTGTGAATACAGGGTCTGCCCACCATGCTGATGCCCAGGACCAGCCCTGGCACAGACTCTTACCTGGGGGTCCTGAAGAATCACTTAGCACCTTCTGGAAAGGAGTGTGTGCAGTGCACAGCCCCACTTTGTCACTCGTCATCTTTCTGTGGGCTGCACTGAGGTGTGTTTGTACAGGCTTCAGACTCGGGTGCTCTGTCAGCGGCCACCCTGGGGGCCGCAGCGCTGGCTCGAGCCTGCCGTAGGGAGTGTCACGCAGCACTTTTCTGTTACGCAGTTCAGGTAGGAGTAGAAGTCAGGCTCTTTTGGCCTCTAGGGTGCAGTGGTGCAGCTGTAGGTCAGATCTACACCCTCACTGGGAATCCGTGAAAGGCCGCACTCGGGCAGCAGTGGGAGATGCCATCATGAGGCTGGTTTTTCTTGCAGTGTGGCTTTATCTCCAGCAGAAGCCAGCACCTCCCTGGAGGGGGCCACTCTGAGCTAAGGGCGTAGATCTGAGGCTGCTGCTTCCCTGTGGGCTTTTTTTTTTTTTTTGAGACAGAGTCTCGCTCTGTGGTTGTGGACTGCGGTGGTGCGATTTCGGCTCACTGAAACCTCCACCACCTGGGTTCAAGCAGTTCTCCTGCCTCAGCCTCTGTAATAGCTGGGATTATAGGCGCGCACTACTATGCCTTGCTAGTTTTTGTATTTTTAGTAGAGATGAGGTTTCGCCATGTTGGACAAGCTGGTCTCGAACCCCTGACCTCAAATGATCCACCTGCCTCGGCCTTTCAAAGTGCTGGGAATACAGGCGTGAGCCACCGTGCCCAGTCCCCTGTGTGCTCTTCTAGATCTCCTTCCCACCTGCAGGGCCAGGGAGGTTTGATGAGACTCTTCTAATGAGCTATAGTCTTGTTTTAAGTTCTGTTTGCCAAAGCTCCTTTTTTCATAAGCTTAGAAAAATTTTCAGCAGCCATGGAGACCCAGGAAAATTCAGTGGGCAAAGAACAAAAGGTCCCTGACCCACCCCCGTTTTGTTTGTTTGTTTGTAGGTTTGTTTGAGACTGAGTCTTGCTGTGTTGCCCAGGCTGGAGTGCAGTGGCGCCATCTCGGCTCACTGCAAGCTCTGACTCCTCGGTTCATGCTATTCTCCTGCCTCAGCCTCCCAAGTACCTGGGACTACAGGCACCCGCCACCCGCCACCACGCCTAATTTTTTTTTGTATTTTTAGTAGAGATGGGGTTTCACTGTGTTAGCCAGGATGGTCTCTATCTTCTGACCTTGTGATCTGCCCGCCTCAGCCTCCCAAAGTGCTGGGATTACAGGCGTGAGCCACCGCGCCCCGCCGACCCACCCTGAGAGCATGACTTCTCAGTCGTGCTGGAGATGCCACAGGGGCCGCAGGGCTGTGTACCCTGCAGTGTGAGGCGTTTGCTTCTCTTGAGAGGTGTCTTCCTTCCTCCAGGATCCTCCTTCCCCTGGGGTCCGCTTGTTCTTAGCTTTTGGTGGCTTCCAGAATGGTTTCTAATCATTTGTCTGATGAGGCTTATGCACAGACTCCTAGAGCCTGTGATTTCTAGAGCCTGTGATTTCTGGTTTCATTTTGGGTGTGACTGTGCATCGCAGTGCATTTTCATGCTTATGTCTTCTCCAGCAACCCCAGAACTTGAACGTTTTTTACTTTAAAAACATATGCAGCGTATCTTCCTTTTTATATTGAAAGTGGTGGCCGGGCGCAGTGGCTCGTGCCCGTAATCCCAGCACTTTGAGAGGCCAAGGCGGGCAGATCACGAGGTCAGGAGATCGAGACCGTCTTGGCCAACATGGTGAAATCCCATCTCTACTAAAAGTACAAAAAATTAGCTGGATGTGGTGGTGCATGCCTGTAGTCCCAGCTCCTTGGGAGGCTGAGGCAGGAGGATGGCTTGAACCCGGGAGGCGGAGGTTGCAGTGAGCTGAGATCAGGCCACTGCACTCCAGCCTGGTGACACAGCAAGAGTCCGTCTCAAAAAAAAAAAACAAAAAAAAGATTGAGGGACCGGGGGACTAAATGGTCGCCTATCCGTGATCCTGTCCCCACCCTTGCCAGCCCCCGACCCTCCTTGTTTTCCTCCATGTGTATGCTTCTCACAGTGGTGGAGTGGTATTGATGGTGCACACAGAACCACTTTTCTTCTTAAACTTGTTTATAAATGTAATTTTTTATTAAACTTGTTTATAATTGTAATTTTCGAAGTGGTGGCATCCAGCATCAGGGAGAACACCTCATTTACCTCCTCAGAGACTCCTAGTCCCTCCGTCTGCCACATACAGTAGCTTGGAAGTTCACAGCTCTGTATGTGACTGTGTGAAGTTTCTGTTTTTACAGTGAAGAGTCCTGTTGAGTGTCTTTCCATCTGGTCTCCTCCTTGTTCTCACAGATGCAGCCCTGGGAGTGAGGGCAGAACCCAGCTCTGCTGAGGAGCCCCTGGGACAGCTCACGGCTGCACTGGGAGAGCTGAGAGCCTCCATGACAGACCCCAGCCAGCATGATGGTGAGGACGGGTGGGGGCTCATGCTGTGCCTCGTGTGTGCAGCCTGTGGTTGGATCTCTGTTGCTGGGTCATTTTCCCCGTAGTGATATCAGGCTGGTGTGTCTTCCTAGTAATGCAGTATTTGGTGGTGAAGATTGACCCCCGGCTGGCGGGTGTGGAACCTTTTTTTTGAGACAAGGTGGGAGGCTAGTCCTACTCAAGGTGTCACAGACCCTTGGCAGAAGGTGAATATTCTGCTAGTTGCATCAGACTAGGACGGATGATGATGGAGAAGAAAATGCAGTGACTGGGACGCCTGTTTTCCCTCTCATCCTGCCTGCCGGAGTAGATGTCACATCAGACACAGGGCATCTCTGCCCTGTGATCCTGCTTCCATGTGACAGTTTTCTGTAAAATCCAGAGTAAGAAATGTTCATCTGTGGATTGAGAACATGCAGTTTATTTTTTCTTTTTCTTTTTTGAGACAGAGTCTCACTCTGTCCCCCAGGCTGGAGTGCAGTGGCGCCATCTCGGCTCACTGCAACCTCCGCCTCCCGGGTTCAAGCGATTGTCCCGCCTCAGCCTCCCAAGTAGCTGGGATTACAGGCGACTGCCCCCATGTCCAGCGAATTGATTGTATTTTTTTAGTAGAGATGGGGTTTTACCATGTTGGCCAGGCTTGTTTTGAACTCTTGACCTCAGGTGATCCACCTGTCTTGGCCTCCCAACGTGCTGGGATTTCAGTGTGAGCCACCGTGCCTGGCCTACATGGAGGCAATATGTATATATATTTTTTTGAGACGGAGTCTTGCTCTGTCGCCCAGGCTGGAGTGCAGTGGCGCGATCTCGGCTCACTGCAAGCTCCGCACGGAGGCAATGTTAAGAGAACTTTGTTAGCGCTGGCTGGGGCTGCAACGCCTCGATGGTGTTTACTCAGACCAAGTGCGCCAATTCCTGAGTGCAGCCTTCCAGTGATTCAGTGATGCCCTCGCGCAGAATGTGTTCAGTGATGCACGCTCGCAGAATGTGGTACGTGGGGGATATGGAGGAAAAGTTTCAGTGCTTTAGCAAGAGGTTGATGCATGTCAGGTGAGTCCTGTTTCTAAAAGCAAAGCAGTTTTCACCTTTAAGTGATATAGTTGGGCTGTGTGTGGCCCATTACCCTGGGCCAACATGGAACCTCTGGCATGCGCTTAGACAGATGTGGTGTCTGGAGGGCTGGCATCGGATTTCAGATGGGGAGCATAAAAAGTGGAGGTTCGTGTTGGTGAATGAACATGTCCCCCTCTCAGCTAATCAGGAAAAGGTAGTGGATGGCGTCTGGCCCCATTTGCCATGACACATGCTCCACCACAAGGCCGCAAGCTCCTGCAGGGTGAACAAACACTGGTGTTCAGCACCTGGCTGGGGGATGTGTGCAGTCAGCAGGATCCGTGGAATCGCACTTGACGGGAGGCGGAGCGCTAGGCTGTGGGAGGAGTAGCTCTCTGGGCCGCAGCTGCATCCTCCTTTCAGGGTTCCCTTCATCCCTAACTGGTTTCTCCATTTGCAGTTATATCAACACAGGTGGCAGTGATTTCTGAAAGACTGAGGGCGGTCCTGGGCCACAGTGAGGATGACAGCAGCGTTGAGATATCAAAGATTCAACTCAGCATCAACACGCCAAGACTGGAGCCACAGGAACACACGGTAGGTTTGGGGGCTCAGAACAAAGCAGGGGGTCTTCACCATTTTCCATTAGGCAGAGGCATTAGACGCATGGAGCCTTCTCTCAATTTCTTTTTGACTTGCTCAACTAGTGTGGTATCAGATGTTACAGGGCCAGGCAGCAGTCTACCAGGGTCAGCCGCCCTAGTCTGTTTGTGTATGAAGAGCTCCTTTTACATTTTATTTATTTATTTAATTTTAGAGACAGGGTCTTGTTTTGTTGCCCAGTCTGGAGTGCAGTGGTATAATCATGGCTCACTACAGCTTTGACATCCTGGGCTCAAGTGATCCTCTTGTCTCAGCCTCCCACGTAGCTGGAACTACAGGCATGCATCACCACACCTGGCTGATTTTTGCATTTTTTATACAGATGGGGTTTCTCTGTGTTGCCTCGACTGGTCTAGAAGTCCTGAGGTCGAGTGATCTGTCTGCCTCGGCCTCCCAAAGTGTTGGGATTATAGGCGTGAGCCACCGTGCTTGGCCTCTTTTTTTTTTTTTTTTTTTTTGAGACTGAGTCTTCTCTGTTGCCCAGGCTGGAGTGCAGTGGCGTGATCTTGGCTCACTGCAACCGCCTCCTGGGCTCAAGCAGTTCTTCTGCCTCAGCTTCCTGGGTAGCTGGGATTACAGGTGCGCACCACTACGCCCAGCTAATTTTTGTATTTTTAGTAAAGATAGGGTTTCATGTTGACCAGGTCGCGCTCGACCGCCTCTTTAGAATATGCAACAGAGGCTATTTCTGGCCCCAGAACCTAAAATATTTTTCTGGCCCCTTACACACAAGGTTTGCCAGTCCCTCCTCCTGCTATACATTTTTGTGATTGACGATTACATGAGGGCTGCTGTTCCCAGGATTCGGAAGTGGGGGCCCTGGGCACCAGTTTGCATTGTAATGTGCCCTCCAAACAAGCCTGTTTTGGAGTTCTATTTGCAAAGCAGAATTGCATTGTCTGTGGCGCGAGCACTGGCCGGCTTCCTTCCTGCTGCTCCTGTTCCCGGGACACCGCACTCACGAGAACCATGTCTCTGCAGGCTGTGGACCTCCTGCTGACGTCCTTCTGTCAGAACCTGATGGCAGCCTCCAGTGTTGCTCCCCCGGAGAGGTGAAGGCGTGGGCAGCTCCCTGGGTGGTGGGGCTCTTCTGGGTGCCACCTCTTGCTGGGCCAAGGCTGCAGGCTAGGGACGCATGAGCTCGTCTCCGCAGGAGCACGCGGCGATGCTGAGTTTCATCAAATAGGATGCAGCAGAAGTCGGGAAGCACTGCAGAAGATGGGTTGCCTTCCAGAAAGACTGTTGTTTTGGGGAACCACTTGGCTCTTTCTTCGGCCGCTCGTGCTTGGATTAGCTGTTGGAGGGATGTGCAGGACTGAATGGCCAGTACTGATGGTTTCACGGCTGTCTCTGCAGGCAGGGACCCTGGGCTACCCTCTTCATGAGGACCATGTGTGGACGTGTGCTCCCTGCAGTGCTCACCCGGCTCTGCCAGCTACTCCGTCACCAGGTGAGGCTCTCCTTCACGGGGGCCACCCTTGGGGGCCCACTCTGAGGGCCAGGCTCCTGCTTCCCAGCTTGTCTTCAGTGCCCTGGAAAATTCCAGCTGTGAAGAGGGCAGTCTGCTCTGCCACCCTCGTTCTCGTTGCAGGGCCCGAGCCTGAATGCCCCACATGTGCTGGGGTTGGCTGCCCTGGCCGTGCACCTGGGTGAGTCCAGGTCTGTGTTCCCGGAGGTGGTTGTGGGTCCTTCTGCACCGGATGCTGCCCTTCCTGTCCCTGCGCTCTTCGACAGCCTCCTGACCTGTAGGACGAGGGACTCGTTGCTATTCTGCCTGAAGTGAGCTGTTCTTCTTCCACAGTCGCGTCTTCTCTCCTCTCTAGAAAAGTGACACATGCTCGTTTGATAAAATTAGAAGAGACAGACATGCAGACATACCACACAAAGATTACCACTTTTTAGCGTTTTGGTATATATCCTTCCAGAATTTTATCTGTCATTTGTTTATAATATGTGTGCGTTTGTTTCTTTGTTCATAAAAATGAGATTATACTATACTAAACTGCTGAAATTAACAGTATATAGTAACTGTCTACATTGTTAAGCATTCTTTGATGTCCTGGTGAGAGCTGCTTTGTTTTGTCTTGGGGTTGTCTGGCCCTTGGTTGGACCAGCTCCCTCTGGTCAGGTTCTTTGGCATCCTGTGGTGAGCAGCTTCCCAGTATGTACAATTCGGGCTGTTTCTGTAGGGCTCAGCAGATGGGGCCATGTGCTGAGGTGAGGAAGGACCCTGTGGTCAAGAATGGTCTGCTCAGGGCCTCAAGGGCTCCCTGCAGCTACCACGCAGAGGCAGAAGCCAGGACAGAATCCCTGCAGCTGCCATGCAGAGGCAGAAGCCAGGACAGATGGCTGGGAGACTCCGGTGGGAGTTGCTGGCTGGGGCTTGGCTTGCAGCTCCTAGGTCTCTTGGGCAGAGGTAGCCCGGGTCAGGACAGAGCCCTGTTGCAATGCCAGAGACCGTGTGCGGGAAAGGGGAGAGCTGGCGTTATGACAGGGTCTGAAGAACAGAGAACTTAGAAAAGGCCCAAGAAATGTACATGGAGCAAGGAGAGAGAGTCAGATGGCAGCTGTGTGGATCCCACACCTCAGACATGGACCACGGGGAGCAGGCACTTGGTACTCCAGGGATACAGAGCCCCTCCCAGGCGCTTGACCACACCAGACAGTCCCCACTCGCCCCAGGCCCCAAACACTGAGTACTGGGTATTGGCATGAGAGGCACACGGCCGATGGAGAAGTTGGGATCTGGTGAAGAGGGAGGCATCCAGGTGGCTTGGGGGAGACAGGGCCATCCCCTCTTAGGAACACAGAGATGCCTCAGGATATATATCCAAGTGAAGAAAGCAAAATACTGAACTCGGTCTCAGATGCTACTTTTTGCATAAGAAAGGGAGAATGAAATATACACTTGGTGGTTTTTTTTTTTGTTTGTTTTTTTGTTTTTTTTTTGAGACGGAGTCTCACTCTGTCATCTAGGCTGGAGTGCAGTAACGTGATCTTGGCTCACTGCAACCTCTGCCTCCCGGGTTCAAGCAGTTCTTGTGCCTCAGCTTCCTGAGTAGCTGAGACTACAAGTGTGTACCACTATGCCCAGCTAATTTGTGTATTTTTAGTAGAGATGGGGTTTTGCCATGTTGGCCAGGCTGGTCTTGAACTCCTGACCTCAAGTGATCTGCCCACCTCAGTTAGGATTACAGGCGTGAGCCTCCACGCCCGGCTCAAATATGTATTTGTAAAACAGAAATATTAGAACTCTGAGAACACCATGACAGTGCTTTGACATCTCCATTGCCTTATGGAATCTCATTCTGAGCTTCCTTGGTTACAAGTGACAATTTTTCACGTGGTTATTGCTGTAGGTACATATGTTGAGTAAATGGCACAGGTCTCGCTGTGTCCCCCAGGCTGAAGTGATCCTCCCACCTCAGCCTCCCAGTAGCTGAGACCACAGGAGCACACCCACACACCCACCTAGTGAGAGATGGGGTCTCACTGTATTGCCAAAGCTGGTCTTGAACTTCTGGGTTTAATTGATCCCCTGAGCTGTGATTGTGCCACTGCACTCCAGCCTGGGCATCAGAGTAAGGCCCTGTATCAGAGAAAAAATAAACCAAGGGCTGGGCCGGGCACGGTGGCTAACGTTATAATCCCAGCACTTTGAGAGGCTGAGGGGGGCAGGTCACTTGAGGTCAGGAGTTCGAGACCAGCCTGGCCAACATGGTGAAACCCCGTCTCTACTGAAAAAATGAAAAACTTGACTGGTTGCAGTGACTCACGCCTGTAATCCCAGCATTTTGGGAAGCCCAGGTGGGCGGAGCACGAAGTCAGGAGATCGAAACCATCCTGGCTAACACGGTGAAACCCTGTCTCTACTAAAAATACAAAAAATTAGCTGGGCATGGTGGCGGGCACCTGTAGTCCCAGCTACTCGGGAGGCTGAGGCAGGAGAATTGCTTGAACTTGGGAGGCGGGGCTTGCAGTGAGCCGAATCGCACCACTGCACTCTGGCTTGGCAACAGAGCAAGACTCCGTCTCAAAAAAAAAATAAAACAACAACAACAACAGAATTAGTTGGGCATGGTGGGAGATGCCTGTAATCCCAGCTACCTGGGAGGCTGAGGTGGGAGAATCGCTTGAACCCAGGAGGCAGAGATTACAGTGAGCCCGGGCGGTACCCCTGCATTCCAGCCTGGGCGGCAGAGCAAGACTTATTTCTCACAACAAACAAACCAAAAAGCCAAGGACCAATACTCAGGCCATCCAGTTTAGAATGCACTAAATTCAGTTTTATGAAATTCAAAGTAAGTTTTTCCTTCATCCCTTATTTTGTATGGATTACATTTATATGTTATAATTTCTGTTTTCAGATTTTGTACAGCGGCAATTTCTTACTCTCTGTGCAAGTTTTCTTCCCAGTCACGAGATATTTTGTGCAGCTGCTTATCTCCAGGCCTTATTAAAAAGGTAGGTTCACTCATTTCCTATTTTTCCATTCTGCTGTACGTTTCAGGTTTACGCAGCTTTCGGACCAGAAGGCCAAGGTCTGCTGTGGCTTTGTGCCCATCTCAGGGGCAGCTCCTGGGTCAGGCTGGCTGTCATGGCCACCTCTGCTGTCTTTTTGGGCAGCCTGACTGCGGAGCGCTGCCTTTCCTTGTGTTCTGAGTGTAAAGTGAAGTATGAAGACAACTACAAATCTGTAGTTGTAAGGAAATAGATGTTGGTATTTATAGGATAGATGAATTAAAAGATCAGTATTCATAATAAGTATCTTTCCCTGGAAAGAAGAATTCTTATTCCTCTCATCTAGTAAATGTTCCTTACATTGTTCAGACAAAGGAATTTTTTTTTTTTTTTTTTTTTTTTTTTTTATTGTTCAGACAAAGGAATTTTTTTTTTTTTTTTTTTTTTTTTTTTTGAGATGGAGTCGTGCTCTGTCACCCAGGCTGGAGTGCAGTGGTGCGATCTCAGCTCACTGCAACCTCCACCCCCTGGGTTCAGGCAGTTCTCCTGCCTTAGCTTCCCAAGTGGCTGGGATTACAGGCACTTGCCACCATACCCGGCTAATTATTTTGTATATTTTTAGTAGAGACAGGGTTTTACCACGTTGGCCAGGCTGGTTTCGAACTCCTGACCTCAAGTGATCCACCTGCCTTGGCCTCCCAAAGTGCTGGGATTACAGGCATGAGCCACTGGCGCCTGGCCCAGACAAAGGAATTTAAAGATGAGCATTGGAAACCCTGAATGTCAAAAGCAAAGGTGAAATGGTGCTGCAAACCAGTGTTGTCCTTTTATAGGATTTTAATGAACGTCTCGTGTTTAAAAATAGTGGTTTTTAGGCTGGGCGCGGTGGCTCATGCCTGTAATCCCAACACTTTGGGAGGCTGAGGTGGGCAGATCATGAGCTCAAGAGATTGAGACTAGCCTGGCCAACATGGTGAAACCCCGTCTCTACTAAAAATACAAAAATTAGCCAGGCGTGGTGGCACACACCTGTAATCCCAGCTACTTGGGAGGCTGAGGCAGGAGAATCGCTTTAACCAGGGAGGCAGAGGTTGCAGTGAGCTGAGATCGCACCACTGCTCTCCAGCCTGGGTGACAGAGCGAGACTCCACCTCAAAAAATAAATAAATAAATAAATAAATAGTGTTTTTCAACTGCGGGCTTCACATTAGAATCAACTGAGAAGCTTTTTTTTTTTTTTTTTGAGACGGAGTCTCGCTCTGTCGCCCAGGCTGGAGTTGAGTGGCGCAATCTCGGCTCACTGCAAGCTCCGCCTCCCGGGTTCACGCCATTCTCCTGCCTCAGCCTCTCCAAGTAGCTGGGACTACAGGCGCCCGACACCACGCCCGGCTAATTTTTTGTATTTTTAGTAGAGACAGGGTTTCACCGTGGTCTCGATCTCCTGACCTCGTGATCCTCCCGACCTCGTGATCCTCCCGCCTCGGCCTCCCAAAGTGATGGGATTACAAGCGTGAGCCACCGCACCCGGCCGAGAAGCTTTTGAAACTACAGATTCCTGGCCCCTTTCCAGATAAATTAAGTCAGAATCTGGGAGCAGCCCCTGAGGATCCAGGGTGCACATATTTCCAGTTATTTCCTCTGAGGAACTTTGTCCCTGGTGCCAAGTTTTTAAAGAAAACATGGAGTTTGAGCTTAGGAGAGGGCAGCATGGTCCCTATCCAGTGTGCTGAGCAGGGACGACAGTCCTTGGAGCAGGCTGGTTGTAAACATGGGAGGCTCTCATCTCCTCGGGGGCAGAGATGGACACGGTCACGCAGCACCAGTAGTGTGTCTCGCTTATCCAGTTGGTGTGCGTTTTTGGTGGGAATGCCATTCCTGGCAGAGGCCTAGAGATGTGCGGTTTCACTGCCCAGGACCAAACCAGCCCTACCCCTGGGAGGCAGTTTTGTTGCTGCAGTTCTGCTTCTAGACATTTAGCTCGAGGAAGCAGTCAGATGGCAGGAAGGTCTGCACATAGGCTCTTCCCTGGAGCGCTGTGCACAGCCATGACCGCTGAGGGGCTCTGCGCCCTCCCAGGGGCTGGACTGAGGTCCCGTGAATGTGGGGTTGTGTGTTGTGCTCTCCCAGGGGCTGGACCGGGGT
Source organism: Hylobates moloch (assembly GCF_009828535.3). NCBI lineage: Eukaryota > Metazoa > Chordata > Mammalia > Primates > Hylobatidae > Hylobates > Hylobates moloch. The sequence goes on from NW_026652281.1 coordinate 362,812, forward strand.
CCCCTGAACGTGGGGTTGTGTACGTGGCATGGCTTTTGATGGTCTGTTTCCACCTGAGCATTTGCTCAGCCACTCACAGTGAAACTTGCACAATGAAGAAATTGCCGGGTCACTCTCTGTTTCAGTTTCAGTTCCTTGTGTTCAGATTGTTCTCAGAGGCCCGACAGCCTCTTCCTCGGGAGGACGCAGCCAGCCTTTCCTGGAGACCTTTGTATCTTCCTTCTGCAGACTGGCAGAGAGCTGCCCTCTCTCTCTGGACACACAGAACCTTCCGAGAGCTGTTGAAAGAGGAAGATTTTCACGTAGGTGACCATTCCTTCTGCATCGTGCCACGTCCCGAGTCTAGGGTGTGTGTGCAGACTGTCTCCTCACAGGCAAGAAGAGCAGCACTTCGATGGTTTGATTGGAATCTTGACTGAAATTGTTGTGGCCTCATGTGCAGCTGTTAAGAAATTATACAGATGCTAGGCACGGTGCTCACATCTGTGATCCCAGCACTGTGGGAGGCTAAGGCGGGTTGATCACCTGAACTCAGGAGTTCAAGACCAGCCCGGGCAACATAGTGAAACCCCATCTCTGCAAAGAATGCAAAAATTAGCTGGATGCAGTGGTGTGCACCGTTGGTTCCAGCTACTCGGGAGTCTGAGGCAGGAGAATCGCTTGAGCCTGGAAGGTGGAGGTTGCAGTGAGCCAAGATCACGCCACTCTAGTCCAGCCTGGATGACACAGCAAGACCCCGTCTCAAAAAAATAAATTAATAAATACAGAGAAACCCTGCTATGCTTTCTCAGTTTCTCCCAACACGAACTTCTTTTTTTATTTTTACTGATAAATTTTTTGAGACAACGTCTCGCTGTGCTCAATGGTGCAGTCTTGGCTCACTGCAGCCTCTGCCTCCTGGGTTGAAGTGATTCTCGTGCCTCAGCGTCTCCAGTAGCTGGGACTACAGGTGCCTGCCACCACACCCGACTAATTTTGGTATTTTTAGTACAGACAGGGTTTCACCATGTTGTCCAGGCTGGTCTTAAACTCCTGGCCTCAAGTTACCTGCACGCCTTGGCCTCCCAAAGTGCTGGAATTACAGGCGTGAGCCACTGCGCCTGAGAACTTGTTTTTTTTTTTGTTTTTTTTTGAGGTGGAATCTTGCTCTGGGGCGCAGTGGCGCGATCTTGGCTCACTGCAGCCTCTGCCTCTCCGGTTCAAGTGATTCTCCTGCCTCAGCCTCCCGAGTAGCTGGGACAACAGGCGCGCACCACCACACCTGGCTAATTTTTGTATTTTTAGTAGAGACGGGGTTTCACCATGTTAGTCAGGCTGGTCTCGACCTCCCAACCTCATGATCTGCCTGCCTTGGCCTCCCAAAGTGCTGGGATTACAGGTGTGAGCCACTGCGCCCGGCCCCCCGGAACTTGTTTTAAACATGTCTGACAGGCTCTGTGGTGGCTGCTCAGGGTCTCTGGGCTCACCCCTGTGCGCCTGGTTACTGGTAGCTGTGGTTGCTCTCACTAGTGTGCCTTGGTACTGATTTATTTCTGAGGATGTTTGCCTGGTTGTTTTGGTCTTTAGAAATAAAACCTCAAGGTGGCCGGGCGCGGTGGCTCATGCCTGTAATCCCATCACTTTGGGAGGCCGAGTGGCGAATCATGAGGTCAGGAGATTGAGACCATCCTGGCTAACACGATGAAGCCCCATCTCTACTAAAAACAGGAAAAAGTGATCCTTCTGCCTTGGCCTCCCAGTGTGTTGGGATTACAAGTGTGAGCCACTGTGCCAAGCCTTTTGTGAAATTATTTTATTATTTTTAAATTATTATTATCTTTTGGAATCTTCCTCTGTTGCCCAGGCTGGAGTGCAATGGCACAATCTTGGGTCACTGCAACCTCCGCCTCCCGGGTTCAAGGGATTCTCTTGCCTCGGCCTCCCAAGTAGCTGAGACCACAGGCGCACGCCACCACGCCCAGCTAATTTTGTGTATTTTTAGTAGAGATGGGGTTTCACTGTGTTAGCCAGGATGGTCTCAATCTCCTGACCTCGTGATCCTCCCGCCTCGGCCTCCCAAAGTGTTGGGATTACAGGCATGAGCCACTGCGCTGGGCTCACTAAAAAGGTTTTTAAAAAACTTAGCTGGTCGTGGTGATGTGCACCTGCAGTCCCAGCCATCTGAGAGGCTGAGGGGGAGGATTCTGGAGTCCAGGAGTCAGAGCCTGCAGCGAGCTACGATTGCACAACTGCACACACTCCAGCCTGGTCAACAGAACCTGTTTCAAAAATAAATGAAGGTATGCTACTGTGAATAGCTGTAAAATGTTGTTGTTTTGTTAGTTTCTTGTTTCTTCTTCTTTTTTTTCTTTTTTTTTTTTCCTTTTTATAGATTGTTCTCACTGTTGCTCACGGCAGCCTTGAGCTCCTGGGCTCAAGAGATCCTCCTGCCTCAGCCTCCCAAGAGGCTGGGACCACACACATGTGCCACCACGCCTGGCTGATTTTTAAATCTTTTGTAGAGACGAGGTGTCACCATGTTGCTTTTGTTGGTGTCAAACTCCTAGGCTCAAGCAATCTGCTGGCCTCAGCCTCCCAAAGTGCTGGGATTACAGGCATGAGCCACCATGCCCAGTAATTTTTAAGTGAGATGGGGTCTTACTATGTTGCCCAGACTAAAATAGCCCTTTTATACTTGGAGAGAAGGATTACAGTACCAACATCTTTGTGCTAGGGAAGTCCTGTAAGAAATAATTCTTGACAAAACTAAGGTTTCTTTCCTGTGGAAATCGCAGCTTCATTTTCATTATAACACAGGGACATGGAGGGCTGCCTCTGAGATGAAATGACAAACTGGTTTATAAACCTGCAGGTGGATTGTGTGTTCTGTCCTCATTGTATTGAATTGCTCCCTTTCTTTCAGTTAACTTACCAAGACTGGTTACACCTGGAGCTGGAAATTCAACCTGAAGCTGATGCTCTTTCAGATATTGAACGGTAAGTGTTGAAAAGAGCTGCCCTGGCCGGGCATGATGGCTCACACCTATAATCCCAGCACTTTGGGAGGCTGAGGGAGGAGATCTCTTGAATCCAGGAGTTTGAGGTCAGCCTGGGCAACATGGGGAAACTCCATCTCTACAAAAAATAGAAAAGAAATTAGCCGGGCATGCGGCACGTTCCAGTCATCACAGCCACTTGGGAGGCTGATCAGGAGCATTGCTTGATCCTGGGAGGTAGAGGCTGCAGCGAGCTGAGATCACACCACTGCAGTTTAGCCTGGGCAACAGAGTGAGACCCTATCTCAAAACAAAAAGGAGCTTCCCTTTAAAATGTTACACAGTTTTCCACATTGTCTTAAAGCCTATGTTTTGTCATTTTATCCTTAGTTTAATGTTTGGTTTAACTGTTAATCTTTGAGCACAATTTCAATTTTTTTTTTTTTTCGGTGGCAAGATTTATTAAAGCAAAAAAAGCTTCCAAGCAGTGGCAATTTCTGTTTTTCTTTTTTTTTTTTTTTTTTTTTTTTTTTTGAGACGGAGTCTTGCTCTGTCGCCCAGGCTGGAGTGCAGTGGCGCAACCTCGGCTCACTGCAAGCTCCGCCTCCCGGGTTCACGCCATTCTCCTGCCTCAGCCTCTCCAAGTAGCTGGGACTACAGGCGCCCGCCACCACGCCCGGCTAATTTTTTTGTATTTTTAGTAGAGACGGGGTTTCACCGTGGTCTCGATCTCCTGACCTCGTGATCCGCCCGCCTCGGCCTCCCAAAGTGCTGGGATTACAAGCGTGAGCCACCGCGCCCGGCCTTTTTTTTTTTTTTTTTCGAGATGGAGTCTCGCTCTGTCACCCAGGCTGCAGTACAGTGGGGCGATCTTGGCTCACTGCAACCTCCACCTCCCAGGTTCACGCGATTGTCCTGGCTCAGCCTCCCGAGTAGCTGGGACTACAGGCGCCCACCACCACGCCCAGCTAATTTTTTGTATTTTTAGTAGAGACGGGGTTTCACCGTGTTAACTAGGATGGTCTCAATCTCCTGACCTCGTGATCCACCCGCCTTCGCCTCCCAAGGTGCTGGCATTACAGGCGTGAACCACTGCGCCTGGCCGGGTTGCCCAATTTCAACTGTTATTCCTTTATTTAAGAAACAAACAAAAAAAAGGCTGGGCGCAGTGGCTCACGCCTGTAATCCCAGCACTTTGGGAGGCCGAGGCGGGCAGATCACGAGGTCAGGAGATCGAGACCATCCTGGCTAACACGGTGAAACCCCGTCTCTACTAAAAAAGAAAAAAAAAGGAAACATTTACTGAGCTCCTACCATGTGGCAGACAATTCTAGAGTGTTCTAGAAGCAGGGAGTATAGAGGGGAAGAAACAAGCCTGCCCATATGGCACCTTTGTATCGATGAGGGCAGATGTGGCACATATAAGGCACCCACTTAGACTTCATCCTATCCTGGCTGGGCTATGGCTGCCGTCTGGGAGCTGTACACCTGTGTCCAGGCCCTGGCAACACACAGGTAGACACAGAAGTGGATTAAAGGTAGGAATGAGCTCTGGAGATACCAGACAGGGCCGTGTGAGAGGAAATGACCAGACAGGAGCAGAGGCTGGTGTGGAGCAGGTGGTACAGACTTTGAGGAGAGATGCCGGCCTTGACTTGGGGGCACCAGGAAGTGAGTAAATGAAGCACTGAACCCCCATGGGTCCCAGGACTGGTGACTGAGACCATTTGAGACTATTTGAGAGGCCAGATGTGCTGTTCTGGGCATAGGAGTAGGGAGCCCAGAGGGCCCTTGGGTTTGAGGGTGTGGAGTTTAAGGTGGAGGTCAGGGAGAGGGGAATATGGTCACTGCAGACATGGAGCATCCTGCTGGGTACATGAGCCTCAGGGTGCCTGCCACACCTGGACTCAGGAGAGGGTTGGCAACAGCCACCCTGTGCTCCTCGTCCTTCTGGCCATCAGGGGCCCTCCAGGCACATGCAGCAATGTCTCCTGCGCCTGGATCCTGGTATCAGCTTCTGGATGAAACCAATAGAAGTAATAGGAAAAGGAAAACATAGGGGCCACAAAAAGAATAACTCGCTGCTGCCTGTGGCAAAACAGGTGCTGATGGTTCAGGTTGTGCCAAGCCTGCTCTGCAGGCGCTTCCTTCACACACCCCCGTTTCTCCTCCTGGCTCGTCTCTGGCGTGGAATCTAAGGAGGAGGTCAGAGGGAGGCGCTTGTCTGCTGCGTGAGGTCATGAGGACCACTCCTTACCACTCAGGTCACTGCTATGTGGAAGTTGTGTCGAGATGTGTTCCGGGATTTTCTTTCTTTTCTCAGTTACTTAAGTGATACTTAGATACATTCTGTGCCCGTTCCAGACAGTGTGAGTAGAGCACATCAGTTCCAGACGGTGTGGGTAGAGCACCCCAGTTCCAGACAGTGAGGGGGGAGCACCCCAGTTCCAGACGGTGTGGGTGGAGCACCCCAGTTCCAGACGGTGTGGGTGGAGCACCCCAGTTCCAGACGGTGTGGTTGCAGCACTCCAATTCCAGGCAGTGTGAGTAGAGCACCCCAGTTCCAGGCAGTGTGGGTGGAGCATCCCAGTTCCAGACAGTGTGGGTGGAGCACATCAGTTCCAGACAGTGTGGGTAGAGCACCCGGGTTCCAGACGGTGTGGGTAGAGCACCCGGGTTCCAGACGGTGTGGGTAGAGCACCCCGGTTCCAGACGGTGTGGGTGGAGCACCCCGGTTCCAGACGGTGTGGGTGGAGCACATCAGTTCCAGACGGTGTGGGTGGAGCACCCCGGTTCCAGACAGTGTGGGTGGAGCACCCCGGTTCCAGACAGTGTGGGTAGAGCACCCCAGTTCCAGACAGTGTGGTGGAGCACCCCAGTTGCAGACAGTGTGGGTGGAGCACCCCGGTTCCAGACAGTGTGGGTGGAGCACATCAGTTCCAGACAGTGTGGGTGGAGCACACAGTGTGGGTGGAGCACATCAGTTCCAGACAGTGTGGGTGGAGCACCCGGGTTCCAGACGGTGTGGGTGGAGCACCCAGACGGTGTGGGTGGAGCACATCAGTTCCATACGGTGTGGGTGGAGCACCCCGGTTCCAGACAGTGTGGGTGGAGCACATCAGTTGCAGACAGTGTGGGTGGAGCATCCTGGTTCCAGACAGTGTGGGTGGAGCACCCCGGTTGCAGACAGTGTGGGTGGAGCACATGGACACCCATTGCAGACATATGTGGGTGGACACATCATCAGACATGTGGTGGACACCCCATTGCAGACATGTGGGTGGCACATCATCCAGACATGTGGATGGACACATCATTCAGACAGGGTGGACACCCCATTGCAGACATGTGGGTGGACACCCCATTCAGACATGTGGGTGAAACCATTCAGACATGTGGGTACACCAATTCAACGGTGTGGGTGGACACCCGGTTCAGACGGTGTGGGTGGACACCCCGTTTCAACGGTGTGGGTGGACACATCATTCTGACATGTGGGTGGACACATCATTCAGACATTCCTGACAGTGTGGGTGGAGCACATCAATTCCAGACAGTGTGGGTGGAGCACCCCAGTTCCAGACAGTGTGGGTAGAGCGTCCCAGTTCCAGACAGTGTGGGTGGAGCACACACTCCTTAGCACTCACATTTGCAGGGTCATGTGGAGCACCTTCCTGGTTGTGGCTCTTTCTGCATAAATGGATTGCAGTGTTGATGGTTCTGTGCACTGCAGATTTGTTTGTTTGAGACAGGGTCTTGCTCTGTTGGCCAGGCTGGAGTACAGTGTTGGCAGTCACGGCTCATTGCAGCCTCCCTCTCCAGAGCTCAGGTGATCCTGCTGCCTCAGCCTCCTGAGTAGCTGGGACCACAGGTGAGCACCACTATGCCCAGCTAATTTTTTATAGGAATGGGGTCTTACTTTGTTGTTCAGGCTGATGTCAAACTCCTGGGCTCAAGCAGTCCTCCTACCTTGTCCTCCCACAGTGCTGGGATTACAGGTGTAGCCACTGCAGTTTTGAGTGAGTGTCTCTTTGAGCCCTTTCCCATCCGTATGCTCAGAGCCCACAGTCTGGATGCAGGTTGCTTCTCCATCCCCTTCTGGTGGGCCTGTGAGTAGCTTAGGTGCCCTCAGGTGACTTTCCAGCCTATTTTTTTTTTTTTTTTTGAGACGGAGTCTCGCTCTGTTGCCCAGGCAGGAGTGCAGTGGCACGATCTCGGCTCGCTGCAAGCTCCGTCTCCGAGGTTCATGCCATTCTCCTGCCTCAGCCTCCCGAGTAGCTGGAACTACAGGCGCCCACCTCCCACCCCCGGCTAATTTTTTGTATTTTTAGTAGAGACGGGGTTTCACCTTGTTAGCCAGGATGGTCTCGATCTCCTGACCTCGTGATCTGCCCACCTCAGCCTCCCAAAGTGCTGGGATTACAGGCATGAGCCACTGCACCCGCCCCAGCCTACATTTTTGTGCTTGCCTATTCCGTTCATCAAGCTCATCTGCTGTGTGGCCAGCAGTTACCCCGTGAGATGTCATCCTGAGTGGCCTTTGATCCGTGGAAGGGGGGGGTCACAAAGATCACTCCTGAGACCAGGCCTTTCCCACATCCCCAGGCACCCCACCCTGCAGACAGTGAGGTCTCATCCCTACTCCAAGGTTCCAAGCTGCCAGCCTCAACCCAGCTCTCACTCGTGCTGTGTGTTCCTTACTGTGGGCCTACTCCCTGGTTATGGGGAACTGCTGGCCACGAAGCATTTCTCAGAATTGATGGCAGTGTTTGCTCTTCCAGGCAGGACTTCCACCAGTGGGCGATCCATGAGCACTTTCTCCCTGAGTCCTCGGCTTCAGGAGGCTGTGATGGAGACCTGGAGGCTGCGTGTACCATTCTTGTCAATGCACTGATGGATTTCCACCAAAGGTTAGGAGCACACACTGTATTAGGGTTCTCTAGAGGGATAGGACTAATAGGATATATATAAAGGGGAGTTTCTGGCCGTGCTGGCAGCTGATTAGATGGTGTCCATCTAATTAGCTAAGGGTAGGTCTGCCTTTCCCAGCCCAGACCCAAATGTCAATCTTTCGCAGCACCCTCATAGACACACCCAGGATTAATGCTTTGCATCCTTTAGTCCAGTTACATTGACCCTCAGTATTAACCATAACACACCGATGAGGCCTTACTTTTAATCATGGTAGGCCTTACTTTTAATCATTCTAAGAATGCATTTTTCTCTAAGTCCAAATTATGCAAACTACACTTGAGCATATCACACAGCAAATCTAAGTCAGTACAAAATAAAGTCAAGCTTCCTGAATTGGTTGTTTCTTTATGTGTCTAGACTTGTCAGAAGCAACAACTTTGGGCTGGGTGTGGTGGCTAATACCTGTAATCCCAGCACTTTGGGAGGCTGAGGTGGGTGGATCACCTAAGATCAGGAGTTCGAGACTCAGCCTGGCCAACATGGTGAAACCTCCCTCTCTACTAAAAATACAAAAATTAGCTGAGTGTGGTGGCGGGCACCTATAATCCCGGCTACTTGGAAGGCTGAGGCAGGAGGATTGCTTGAACCCGGGAGGCAGAGGTTGCAGTGAGCCAACTGGGCGACAGAGCAAGACTCCGTCTCAAAAGAAAAAAATAGCAACAATGTTGTTTTTCTGTTCTGTCACCTGGTATTCAAGGTGAGCAAGTGTGAAGCATGACACAAATGGCCTAGCAGATACTGGGCATCACAGCCTTTCTCCATCTGAGAGGGATTCTCAGGACAGAGCAGTTCCTGAGGTGTTGCGTGTGGGCCAGAAGGATGGATGGAGTGTACCTGGGGCTGTCCAGGCTTTGTCCCCAGGGGCTCTTGTGTGCAGCTCCACACTATTGTGTTATAGCTGCAGCATTCGGTACAGATGGCAAGTGTTTACGCAACGTCCCTCCATGTCCCCTGCCTGTGGCAACCACGAATCCATTTTCTGTTGGTGGATTTGCCTGTTTTGGATGTTTAATATCAACAGAAGCACGTAGTATGTGGCCCTTTGTGTCTGGCTTCCTTGGCTGAGCAGAATGTTTCTGAGGCTCATCTGTGTTGTAGCACATATCAGCATACCCTTCCTTCTTATGGCTGACTGATGCTCAAAGAAGGTATGGAGGCTGACGCACCTCCATCGTGGGTGACTTCTTGTTAACACTACTCCAAGAATGCCTCCTGAGATTTCCCATTTATCTGCTGTTACCTTAAATCCCACTCTTAGGTCAAAACAATCTTGAGGCCGGGCGCAGTGGCTCATGCCTGTAATCTCAGCCCTGGGGGGCCAAGGCAGGCAGATCACCTGAGCTCAGGAGCTCGGGACCAGCCTGGTGAAACCCTGTCTCGACAAAAAAAAATTAGCGGGGCATGGTAGTGCGTGCCTATGGTCCCAGCTACTCGTGAGGCTGAGGTGGGATTGCTTGAGCCAGGGAGGCAGAGGTTGCAGTGAGCTGTGATAACACCACTACATTCCAGCCTGGGTGACAGAGTGAGACTCCATCTCAAAAGAAAAAAACAAATCTTCCACCGTAAATCCGGCGGTTAGATTCACAGAGCATTCTTGCCTTTCCCTGAGGGGTTGACTTCAATACTCCTTCCCTGTGGTATAGAAGCCCTGCCTGGGGGTAACAGTGCAGGGCTGCATCGTCTCTCTAGGCTGCCTGAGACAAGGCTTCTGTCTGTAAGTCCTTAAACGTTTCTGTCTGAGAAACTGTATTGTTCAGCCCCTTTCTTTAGCCTTCCAGCTTCCCCAACCTTTATGGGTAGGTTTGCACAGAGCTGCTCACTGCGGAACAGAAGTATCAGCCATATTTTGTTTATCCATTCACTTTGTTTGTTTGTTTTTTGAGAGAGAGTCTTACTTTGTGTTATTTATATTTATTTTGAAAGCAGGTCTTACTTTGTCACCCAGGCTGGGGTACAGTGGCACGATCTCAGCCCACTGCAGCCTTGACCTCCTGGGCTGAAGTGTCCTCCTGCTTCAGCCCCTCAAGTAGCTGGGACCACAGGCAGGACCACACCTGGCTAATTTTTGAGTTTTAGTAGAGATGGGGTTTCACCTTGTTGGCCAGACTGGTCTTGAACTTCTGACCTCAGGTGATCTGCCCGCCTCGGCCTCCCAAAGTGCTGGGATTACAGGCATGAGCCCCCGTGCCAGGCCTGACTTGATGGTAGCCATCCTAGTGGGTATTAAGTGCTATTTGATTGTGGTTTTGATTTGCACTTCCCTGATGGGTAGTGATTTTGAACATCTTTCCATTTTCTTATTGGCCATTTGTAGATTTTTTTTGAGAAATCTGTTCATATCCTTAGCCCCTTTGAAAACTGGGTCACATTCAAGTACTGCATAACAATGTTCTGGTTAACAACGAGCCACATATATCACAGTAATCCATAAAGCCATAAATTTTTGTACCTTTTTTTTTTTAAACATGTTTTTACTGTACCTTTTCTATGTTTGTATACACAAATACTGTTGTGTTACAGTTGCAGCATTCAATACAGTTACATGCTCTGCCGGTTTATAGCCTGGAAGCAGTGGGCCGTGCCATGTGTCCTAGGTGTGCGGGGGGCTCTGGTCTGTGTCTGTGCGGTGGGCCGTGCCATGTGGCCTAGGTGTGCGGGGGGCTCTGGTCTGTGTCTGCACTTGGATGTTCACTTGATTAAACCACCTAAAGATGTGTTTCTCAGAATGAATCCTTGTCATTGAGCAGTTCATGACTGTGTCTTACTGAGTTGTATGAGTTCTTTATATCTTTTAGATAAAGTTCTTATCAAATATATGATTTGTAAATATTTTCTCCCATTCTGTTAATTCTTTTTTTCACTCTTTTGATAGTATCCTTTAATGCACAAAGGTTTTAAATTTTTATAAAGTCCAGATCATCTATTTTTAGTTTAGCTCTTTAGGATTTTGATTCATTTTGATGGATCAGAAAACATTTTGGGCCAGCCACGGTGGCTCACGCCTGTAATCCCAGCACTTTGGGAGGCTGAGGTGGGTGGATCACTTGATGTCAAGAGTTTGAGACCAGCCTGGCCAACATGGCGAAACTAAAAAAAATACAAAAACTAGCCAGGCGTGGTGGCAGGCGCTTGTAATCCCACCTACTCGGGAGGCTGAGGTAAGAGGCTTGCTTGAACCTGGCAGCTGGAGGTTGCAGTGAGCCAAGATTGTGCCACTGCACTCCAGCCTGGGAGACAGAGTGAGAGACTGTCTCAAAAAAAAAAAAAAAAAAAATTGTTGTGTGAGGTCATCCAGCTTCATTCTGTTGCTTGTGGCCATGCAGTTGTCCCAGCACCATTTGTTGAAAACACTTCTTTCCCCATTGAATGTTCTTGGTAGCCTTGTCAAAAGTTAGATGGCTGCTCATATGACGATTTGTTTCTGGCTCTCATTGTGTTCCCTTGGTCTGTATGTCCATATGCACTGCGTCATTGGGATGACCGAAGCTTTGTAGTAGGTTTTAAAATTGGGAACTGTGAGGCCTCCAACTTTGTTGTTCTTTTTCAGGATTGTTTGGCTTTTCTAGGTACTTGGTAGTTCCGTCTTAATTTTGGGATGAGCTTGTCAATTTCGACAAAAGTAGCTGGGACCCTGATATGGACTGCATGTGGGGCAGTATTGCCATTTCAGTGATAGCGAGTCTTCTTTCCTTTTGAATCATTTGTTGCTAATGTACAGAAACACCTATGATTCTTGTGTATTCATTGGCTCTAGTCATTTATTAGCTCTAAGAGTGTTTTTGTATCGATTCCTTAGGGTTTTGTATATATAAGATCATATCTGGCCAGGCACGGTGGCTCACACCTGTAATCCCAGCACTTTGGGAGGGTGAAGTGGGCGGATCATGAGGTCAGGAGTTGGAGACCAGCCTGGCCAACATGGTGAAACCGCATCTCTACTAAAAATACAAAAATTAGCCAGGCATCGTGGTGGGCTCCTATACTCCGTTACTTGGGAGGCTGAGGCAGAAGAATCACTTGAACTCAGGAGGCAGAGGTTGCAGTGAGTCGAGATCATGCCGCTGCAACTCCAGCCTGGGCGACAAGAGTGAAACTCAGTCTCAAAAAAACAAAAGAAAGAGGCCAGGCGCGGTGGCTCACACTTGTAGTCCCAGCACTTTGGGAGGCCGAGGCAGGCGGATCACGAGGTTAGGAGATCGAGACCACGGTGAAATCCCGTCTCTACTAAAAATACAAAAAATTAGCCGGGCGTGGTGGGGGACGCCTGCATTCCCAGCTACTCGGAGAGGCTGAGGCAGGAGAATGGCGTGAACCTGGGAGGCGGAGCTTGCAGTGAGCCAAGATTGCGCCACTGCACTCCAGCCTGGGCGACAGAGTAAGACTCTGTCTAAAAAAAAAAAAAAAAAAAAAAAAAAAAAAAAAAAAAGAAAGATCATATAATATGTGAACAGAGATAGTTTAACTTTTTCCTTTCCTATCTGGATGCTTTTTCTTTTTCTTGTTGAATTGCCCGGGCTTGAACTCCCAGGGCAGTGTTGTTTTTTAGTTTTTTCTGAGAGGGAGTCTCGCTCTGTCACTCAGGCTGGAGTGCAGTGGTGCAGCGTCGGCTCACCGCAACCTCTGCCTCTCGGTTTCAAGCGATTCTCCTGCCTCAGCCTCTTGAGTAGCTGGGATTACAGGCACCCGCCACCATGCCTGGCTGCTGATTTTTGTTTGTTTTTGAAACAGAGTCTCGCTCTGTCTCCCAGGCTGGAGTGCCATGGCATGATCTCAGCTCCCTGCAACCTCCGCCTTCCGGGTTCAGGCAATTCTCCTGCCTCAGCCTCCCAGGTAGGTGGGATTACTGGTGTCCGCTAACATATCCGTCTAATTTTTTGTATTTTTAGTAGAGACAGGGTTTTGCCACATTGGCCAAGGATGGTCTTGATCTCCTGACGTCAGATGATCTGCCTGCCTCGGCCTCCCAAAGTGCTGGGATTACAGGCGTGAGCCACTGTGCCTGTCCCCATTGCAGTGTTGAGTAGAGGCAGTGACACTGCTCTGAGTGTAGAGAGGACATCCTCGTTGCCCCTGATCTTAGGAGAAAAGCTTTCAGTCCTTCCTCATTAAATTTGATGTTAGCTGTGGGTTTTTCATACATGCCAGGTACTAGATTGAGAAGATTTCCTTCTGCTCCTAGTTTATCCAGTGTTTTGTTTTTGTTTTTGTTTTTGTTTTTGTTTTTGAGACAGAGTCTCGCTCTGTCGTCCAGGCTGGAGTGCAGTGGCACAATCTCGGCTCACTGCAAGCTCCACCTCCCAGGTTCACGCCATTCTCCTGCCTCAGCCTCTCCGAGTAGCTGGGACTACAGGCGCCTGCCACCAGCCCGGCTAATTTTTTGTATTTTCAGTAGAGACGGGGTTTCACCGTGGTCTCTATCTCCTGACCTCGTGATCCACCCGCCTCGGCCTCCCAAAATGCTGGGATTACAAGCGTGAGCCACCGCGCCCGGCCGAGTGTTTTTATCAAAAAAGGATGTTAAATTTCGTCAAGTGCTTTTTCTACATCTATTAAGATAATCTTGTGGTTTTTGCTTTTTGTTTTATTGATAACTGCATTATATTGATTTGGGTATGTTAAGCTATCCTTGCATTCTTGGGATAAACCCCCTTGGTCATGGTACATAATTTTTATATTTCCTGGGTTGGGGTTGGTAGTATTTTGTGGCAGTTTTTGTTGTTTATTGTTGACTAGTATGAGGGTCACACTGTCAGAGAAGCACAGCCATCACTCAGCTCTGGAGGCAGGAGGAGAACTGGGAACTCCAGCACTATTAGGCAATACTGAGGAGGATTTTACTGTATTTTCATTTCAGCTCAAGGAGTTATGACCACTCAGAAAATTCTGATTTGGTCTTTGGTGGCCGCACAGGAAATGATATTATTTCCAGATTGCAGGTGAGTTTGAGGATGCCACAACTCAGTGCATTCACTTTATTTAAGCCGCGTGCTATTAAGATATTTATTGCCGGGCACGGTGGCTGACGCCCGTAATCCCAAACTTTGGGAGGCCGAGGCAGACGGATCACAAGTTCAGGAGATGGAGACCATCCTGGCTAACACGATGAAACCCCGTCTCTACTAAAAATACAAAAAATTAGCCGGGTGTGGTGGTGAGCACCTATAGTCCCAGCTACTCGGGAGGCTGAGGCAGGAGAATGGCGTGAACCCAGGAGCTTGCAGTGAGCCGAGATTGTGCCACTGCACTTCAGCCTGGGCGGGCGACAGAGTGAGACTCCATCTCAAAAAAAAAAAAAAGATATTTATTGTTGGCTCATGCTTGTAATCCCAGTACTTTGGGAGGCCGAGGTTGGTGGATCACCTGAAATCTATACAGGTAGACAACATGTACCTGTGTGTGTTCACTGTCAGTCAACAGGCGTTTACTGGTGCTGGCCACCCGTGTGTCTTCTGTGCCAGGCCCCCGTCTCCCTGTCCCGCAGCACTGGGGCCTCCCAACTCCTTAGCCAGATGCTTTCCCTAGACCCACCTGGCTCTTCCTCAGTGAGACCATCTGGTTATTCCTCTGAATTGTAATTATTATTATTATTATTGGGACAGGGTCTTGCTCTGTCACCCAGGCTAGAGTACAGTGTTGTGATCATAGCTCTCTGCAGCCTTGACTTCCTGGGCTCAAGCAGTGCTGACAGCGTGCACCTGTGTGCGCCACCACACCCAGCTGATTTTTTTGTAGAGACGGAGTTTTGCCATGTTGCCCAGGCTTGTCTCGAACTCCTGGGCCCAAGTGAACCATCCATCTCGGTCTCCAAAATTGTTGGATTATGGGTGTGAGCCACTGCACCTGATCTTTATTCTTCTTTAAAAAATACAGCCGGCCGGGCATGGTGGCTTACGCCTGTAATCCCAGCACTTTGGGAGGCTGAGGTGGCTAGATCACTTGAGGTCAGGGGCTCGAGACCAGTTTGGCCAACATGGTGAAACCCCATTTCTACTAGACATACAAAACACTAGTCGAGCATGGTGGTGTGTACCTATATTCCCAGCTACTCGGGAAGCTGACTTAGGAGAATCAGCTGAGCTCGAGAGTCAAGGCTGCCATGAGCCAAGACTGTACGGCTGCACTCCAGCCTGGGCAACCGGGCTGAGACTGTATCAACAACAGCAAAAAAGACTTGTGAGGCAAAAATGATGTGTAGGGTAAAATGTTAGCCAGAGGTTAATCTGGGTGAAGGGCACGAGTGTCCTTGTGCTGTTTTTTTTTGTTTTTGTTTTTGTTTTTTTTTTGGTCTGTTTGTTTGTTTTTGAGACAGAGTCTTGCTCTGTTACCCAGGCTGGAGTGCAGTGGTGGGATCTTGGCTCACTGCAGCCTCTGCCTCCTGGATTCAAGCGATTCTCCTGCCTCTGCTTCCTGATGAGCTAGGATTACAGGCGCCTGCCACCGCACCCAGCTAATTTTTGTATGGCAAAATTTTATATGGCTAATTTTGTTGGCCAGGCTGGTCTTGAACTCCTGACCTCAGGTAATCCACCTGTCTTGGCCTCCCAAAGTGCTGGGATTACAGGCATGAGCCACTATACCTGGCCTTTTTCTTTTTTTTTGGAGACTGAGTCTTCTCTGTTGCCCAGGCTGGAGTGCAGTGGCGCGATCTGGGCTCACTGCAGGCTCCACCTCCCAGGTTCACACCATTCTCCTGCCTCAGCCTCCCGAGTAGCTGGGACTACAGGTGCCCGCCACCACGCCCGGCTAATTTTTTTGTATTTTTTGTATTTTTTAGTAGAGACGGGGTTTCACCATGTTAGGCAGGATGGTCTCCATCTCCTGAGCCACCATGTCCAGCTGTTTTTTCTTAATTGATAAGTAGTACTCTAACTCCTGGCCTCAAGGGATCTGCCTGCCTCGGCCTCCCAAAGCGCTGGCATTATAGACGTCAGCCACAGCACCCGGCCTGCACTGTTCTATATTTGTAATTTCAAAGTGATTTCCAATTGAAATAGTTTGCCCCACTTCTTCCTTCTTGCCCTGTACCCTGTGGTGACCTCTCCCTGACCCCCGCTATCTGGGTCCCCAACTGGCCGGGCAGTGAGCCCCGAGGCCTTTCCGTGCCAGCATCCTGCTCTTTTTCAGGAGATGGTAGCTGACCTGGAGCTGCAGCAAGACCCCTCAGTGCCTCTCGGCCACACCCCTTCCCAGGGGCACTTCCTCTTTGGGATTTTCCGCAGACGGCTCCAGGTTCTGACAAGCGGGTGGAGCATGGCTGCCAGCCTTCAGAGACAGAGGGAGCTGCTAATGTACAAACGGTAACACCTACCACCACCTGGGCAGGGCAGCCCCACCTGGGCACGGCAGCATCTCATGACGGTCCTAGAGTTTCTTTGTAGCAAGTTTGTTTCCCGTTACTTACTTGTCTGTTTGTCCCCACCCCAAGCCTGTCCATCTCTGTGGCACTTGGCACGGAGAAGAGGATCTAGAGGGTTGAAAGTACTTTTGATTAAAACCTTCCAGCCAAGCGAGGTGGTTCTTGCCTGTAATCCTAGCACTTTGGGAGGCTGAGGTGGGTGGATCACCTGAGGTCAGGAGTTTGGGACCGGCCTGACCAACATGGCGAAATGCCATCTCTACTAAAAATACAAAAACAATTAGCTGGGCGTGGTGGGCGGGCACCTGTAATCCCAGCTACTCGGGAGACTGAGGCAGGAGAATTGTGTGAACCTGGGAGGCAGAGGTTTCAGTGAGCCGAGATCACACCATTGCACACGAGCCTGGGCAACGGAGCGAGACTCTGTCTCAACAACAAAAAAACCTTCCTGCTCAGACGTGGAGGGACGTCGCAGAAGGAGCTCTTGTCAAAGTAGGGAAAACTGTTCAGAAATGCCCACGGCAGCTGCATTTATAAGAAGAAGCATGAAGTCATTTAATTTTACAGTCATAGGGGATTGCTTCACTAGACAGACTGGTGCATCATTCACTTGGTTATTATGTAACTGTTAAAAGTTGTTGGTTATTATGTAACTGTTAAAAGTTGTTTGTTTGGTAACACATTTTGAGTGCAGTGGGCCAAGCACGGTACAGGGGAGGTGGGCCCAGAGTGCAGGCTTTGGATGGAACAGAGGCACACAGGCCAAGGCTCTAGTTCCAACAGTGGCCCTGGATTTCAGGGTGGTGGTTGCTGCTCTGAGAGTCTGAGCCCTTGGGAAGGAGCAGAGTGTATGTTCTGCTGTCGCCACCAGTACAGCCCCTTCTTTCCAGGATCCTCCTCCGCCTGCCTTCGTCTGTCCTCTGCGGCAGCAACTTCCAGGCAGAACAGCCCATCACTGCCAGATGCGAGCAATTCTTCCACTTGGTCAACTCTGAGATGGTAGGTGCCCCACGTGCACGTGTCCATCTGATTTATCAGTGCCTGTGGCGCTGACAGCAGCTCTTACAGCCTCCATGCGTGTCCTGACCGTGCGAATTACTGAGGAAAGTGTTCAAAGTCAAATAGGGAACAATGTCTGGAATGCCATGTGAGGGAGGCCCCCACCCACAGCCAGGATGTCAGCCAGCACATCGCCAAACCAGCTGTAGGTTGCCTTCTCCAAAGTTTGAGTTCCTTCAGTTTCCCTCAAGTTTTAATGATTTTAACGCATGGAATCGTACAGACCATTTTGTGTGCCATGCACCTCGGTTCATTTATTTCTAATCTCAACATGCTTCATGTGTAAAAAAGCCATGTGGTGATCTGAGTACTGCTGTTGCCTGCCAGGCAGCCCAATTATCTTCCATTTTAGATACTGCCCAGCGTGAGTTGCAGGGTGATCTTAACCAGTGGGCTGGCTGTGGTGGCTCACGCCTGTAATCCCAGCACTCTGGGAAGGTGGGTGGATCACTTGAGCCCAGGAGTTTGAGACCAGCCTGGGCAACACGACAAAACCCTGTTTCTACAAAAAATAGAAAAATTAGCTGGGCATGGTGGTGCACGCCTGTAGTCCCACCTACTTGAGAGGCTGGGTCAGGAGGATTAATTGAGCCCAGGAGGCAGAGGTTGCACCGAGCCAAGATCCCGCCACTATACTCCAGCCTGGGTGTCAGAGCACGACTCTTGTCTCAAAGAGAAGTGGCACTTGCTGTGGGGATGGGGCAGCGTAGGGACCCAGTTGGTCAGAGCTAGGAGACAGACACCAGCCCCTCCCACTCTACAGAGAGCAGCTTCCTCTCCCGAAGGCCTTCTTGTTTTTGAAGATGCACAAACGTGAGAGCTGGAATTCAGGTTCCATGCCAGCTGTGGAGCGTTTTATATTTTTATTTGTTTGCTTATTTATTTATTTATTTGAGACAGAGTCTTGCTCTGTCGCCCAGGCTGGAGTGCAGTGGTGCAATCTCGGCTCACCACAACCTCCACCTCCCAGGTTCAAGCGATTCTTCTCCCTCAGCCTCCTGAGTAGATGGGACTACAGGTGCCTGCAACCATGCCCGGCTAACTTTTGTATTTTTAGTAGAGATGAAGTTTCACCATGTTGGTCAGGCTGGTCTCAAACTCCTGACCTTGTGATCCACCCGCCTTGGCCTCCCAAAGTGCTGGGATTACAAGTGTGAGCCCGGCCTCGTGCAGCACTTTAAAATGTGACAAGGAAAGCAGAGGACATGAGACTAGCAAAAGCTTTCAGAAAATCACTATGGTCTCCTTTGAATTCTTACGAATGGCTGTTTTTCGGAAAGCTCTCAGATGGCACGTGACAGCCGACAGACAGGAAAACACCATAGACAGCACTTGGTTAGTGAAGGGACCAGAGGATGGTTGGGCCGTGGTATTAGTGTCGGCCTCACCACAGATCTGGGCTCCAGGTGCATCCGCTTCCCTGTGGCCGCTTGTGCCTCCCTGCCTTCTTCTTGGAACCTACAAGACTGTTTGGGCCAGAGCTGTGGGCTGCAGGATCTGGCTGCCCAGGGAAGCCGTTAAGGTTCACGACAGCATGGCCAGGGCACCAGGCCCGGTCAGCCAGGAGCACCATCCATGGTGGCCACGCCAAACCTTAGTGAGTATTTTTCTCACAACTGAATCCACCGCAGCCACTCTGCACATTGGTGTCACCTCTCTTCCTGTGGCCTTTTCTTACCTGCCTTGAACTCTTTTGCAGAGAAACTTCTGCTCCCACGGAGGTGCCCTGACACAGGACATCACTGCCCACTTCTTCAGGGTGAGCTACTCCCTCAGCCCCATCCATGGCCTTCTCAGAACTCTGTGGGTGGATCCTCCTGTCAGCTTCCTGCGAGTTCCTGCACTCTGCTGGTTGTGGGTCCTCGCAAACTGCTGACCTCCTGGTGCGTTCTCTCCTGCAGGGCCTCCTGAACGCCTGTCTGAGGAGCAGAGACCCCTCCCTGATGGTCGACTTCATACTGGCCAAGTGCCAGACGAGATGCCCCTTAATTTTGACCTCTGCTCTGGTGGGCCAGCTGTCTTGTTGGGTGTTTTGTTTTGGGGATGAGTGGGAGACTCCACGGCTGCCTCTGGCGTCTCTGCAGCACGTCTCCATCACGGGTGTTATCATCTCAGAGAAAGTGCCTCAGGAGCCATGGAGGCCACAGTTAAAGATGTCAGCTCGCAGCAGATGAGGGCCACGCATCCTGAGTTCCCAGAACCGTCCCCGCCCCCACCACCGTCACCATGGGCACCCTCAGGACTTTTCCCTTGTGGACCCCGCTCAGACCCCACAGGCACCTTCGTGTCCACAGGGATGTGGGGCTTGTTTGTTCACGGTCTTGGGTTGTGCACTGGCTGGAGGCTGTACTGTACGGTGGCTGCCTGTGCCCCCTCACGAGAGCGTAACTGTGGCCCACTTGCGCCTGACCATGCTTTCTTGGGACTTCGGAGCAGAGACTTCACCTCAGCTCCCGCCAGAGCTCAGCAGGCTCCCCTAGCAGCCCACGGTCCCAGGAGTGGGAGGAGGGCAGCATTTCCCTGACTTCCTTGGCGGCTCACTTAGTCCTGAAGACCACAGCTGTCACCCTTCTCGGTCATCAGGGACACGCAGCATAGCATGTTCCCCAGGGAGCTCCCCAAGCAGGCTGCATTTGCACTGAGTTGTAGCTCAGTTGGTGGAATTCATGATAAATGAACTCCTCGGTATTTGGAACGCCAGCTCTCAGCTGAGGGCATCCAAGGACCAGGCATTCCTAGCTCAGGGGAGTGTGGTCCCTTCACTGTTTTGTTAGGCCAGGCTCTTCCTTCTCCAAATTCCACGTCTTCCATGAGTGTAGGTAATAATGCCTCATGGAACTGCTTTGAGCCTTAATTGAGGTAAAAAGATACTGGCTTTGGAGTTCCAGAGCGCAGGGTGAGCGTGGGCCCATGGTGGCCTTCAGGAGCGCTGGGGGCTTGTCATGGCTGTGGCAGTGGAGGTGTGTCCACCTCAGCCACACTCATCTGTGTCCTGGTGCTCTCTCCATAGTTGTGGTGGCCGAGCCTGGAGCCTGTGCTGCTCTGCCAGTGGAGGAGACACTGCCAGAGCCCGCTGCCCCGGGAACTGCAGAAGCTGCAAGAAGGCCGGCAGTTTGCCAGCGAGTACGTTTGGGTGGTGAGACGGGGTGTGCCTGCCCAGATGCACTTCGGGACCTGCTCGAGGTCATCTAAACACGCTGGCTTGCTTGAGAGAAGCGGTGTGGGCAGCCTCTTGTGTGAGCAGGGAGAAAATAACCGAGTTCTCATGGTGGCGGGCGCCTGTAATCCCAGCTACTGGGGAGGCTGAGGCAGGAGAATCACCTGAACCCAGGAGGCGGAGTTTCCAGTGAGCCGAGATCACTCCAACGGCCAATAGAGCAAGACTCTGTCCAGGAAAAAATAATAACGGCCTCTCCCAGGCTCCCGTCTGAGTGAGGAGCTCAAGAGATTCCTTTCCACCTGCTCCTCTTCCTCTTATATCTAATGTGGGCTCCCAGAGTGGGCCTCGTGCTGGCAGGGTCAGTGTCAGTGTCATGGGGACCTCAGGGATGCAGATGTTCAGCCTACCCTGACCTGTGGACCCCAGTCAGATATTCACGGGTCCTTGGAAACCATCGAGCTCCTGGCGCAATCCAGGCTCACACACCCTTCTGAGGACCACATTGCTGACAGCCACTCCACCTGCTGAATGTGGGTGCCGTGTTCTTAAGGGGTCGTCAGAGGGCACTGCTAGTACCCATCCTGCCTCCTTGGAGAACACCTTACTTTGTGACTAGTTTTGAATCCCTGATGCCACACTGGGTCCCCTCAGGGTTTGGCTGCTCGCAGTCTACTGAAAGAACAGAAGAGGGGCCCAGCGCGGTGGCGCACGCCTGTAATCCCAGCACTTTGGGAGGTGGATCACCTGAGGTCAGGAGTTTGAGACCAGCCTGGCCAACATGTGAAACCGTCTCTGCTGAAAATACAAAAATCAGCTGGGTGTGATGGTGTGTGCCTGTAATCCCAGCTACTCAGGAGGCTGAGGCAGGAGAATCGCTTGAACCCGGGAGGTGGAGGTTGCAGTGAGCTGAGATCATGCCATTGTAGTCCAGCCTGGGCAACAAGAGAGAAACTGTGTCTCAAAAAAAAAGGAGAAAGCAGGTCTCACCTCCAGTTCTAATTCTACAAACACAGATCAGATTGTCTGGTTTTGTTTTTTTTGTTTTGTTTGAGACAGAGTTTCACTCGTCACCCACGCTAGAGTGTGATGGCACGATCTCGGCTCACCACGACCTCCGCCTCCCGGGTTCAAGCGATTTTCCTGCCTCAGTCTCCTGAGTAGCTGGGATTACAGGCGTGAGCCACCATGCCTGGCTAATTTTGTATTTTTAGTAGAGAAAGGTATCTCCATGTTGGTCAGGCTAGTCTCAAACTCCCAACCCCAGATGATTTGCCTGCCTCAGCCTCCCAAAGTGCTGGGATTACAGGCTTGAGCCACCGCACCCTGCCTTGTTTTTGTTTGAGATTGAGTCCTGCTGTGTTGCCCAGGCAGGTCTCAATTCCTGGGCTTAAACGATCCTCCCGAAGTGCTATGATTGCAGGTGTGAACCACAATGCCCAGCTTATTTAAAGTCTCTTAAACCACAGCATTGTTTCATTAATTTCCTACCAATTTTGTAACCAGCTAGAAAACTTAGCACACTGGGGCCAGAGCCAGGCAGTCCTTTGTTCTCTGTTGTAGGAGGGAATGCCTGATCCACAGGCCAGGCATGGAGAACTGAGGCCTCTTCCAAAATTTAGGCAGCTGGGGCCCAAGAGCACAGGGCAAGGTGGACAGGACCAGGCCAGCTGCCTCCTCAGTCAGCAGCTCTCAGAACGCCAGGATGCCCTGGGGGCAGCACCTGCCCAGACTCTCATGTGGACCTGGGGGTGCTGGGGGATGCAGACCTAGTTTCTCATGGTCCGGAAACCCTTCTGTGTCCTCTGATGGAAAGGCAGGCCCCAAAGGTGACAGCTGGGAATAAGGACTTGGTTTCTATGGCGTGGTTGTATGGTTGTAAGGCCCTGCAATGACCCTGTTCTCTCTGTCCCAGTTTCCTCTCTCCTGATGCTGCTTCCCCAGCACCCAACCCGGACTGGCTCTCAGCTGCTGCACTGCACTTTGCGATTCAACAAGTCAGGGAAGAAAACGTCAGGAAACAGCTAAAGAAGCTGGACTGCGAGAGAGAGGAGGCAAGATAGGAAATTCTTTCACTGATTTCTCGCAAGCTTGGTTTCAATCAGTGCTGTTTCTCTAGGCTTGCCTGATGAACTGTTTTTCTAAAGACAAATACGAGGCTTGGAGCAAGACTTTTTTTGTTGTTGTATTTTTAGTAGAGATGGGGTTTCACTATGTTAGCCAGGATGGTCTCAATCTCCTGACCTCGTGATCCTCCCGCCTCAGCCTCCCAAAGTGCTGGGATTACAGGCATGAGCCATTGTGCCCGGTCAGCTTGGAGTAAGACTTTGACTCTCAAGTTTACTAGTAAAAATAATAATTTGATTTTTTTAAATGGTTGTATGTATTTGAGACAGGGTCTCACTGTCGCTCAGGCTGGAGTGCAGTGGTGCAATTAGCTCACTGCAGCCTCTTTCTTCTGGGCTCAAGCCATCCTCTCACCTCAGCCTCTGGAGTAGCTGGGACTACAGGTGTGTGCCACCATGCCCGGCTAATTTTTTAATTTTTTCCTAAGAGATGAGGGTCTCTAGTCCAGGCGTGGTGGCTTATGCCTGTAATCCCAACACTTTGGGAGGCCGAGGCAGGTGGATCACTTGATGTCAGGAGTTCAAGACCAGCTTGGGCAACATGGTGAAACACTGTCTCTACTAAAAATACAACAAATTAGCCGGGTGTGGTGGTGCACACCTATAATCCCATAGCCTGTAAAGCTACTCAGGAGGCTGAGGCGGGAGATTCTCTTCAACCCAGGAGGCAGAGGCTGCAGTGAGCCAAGATCACACCATTGCCCTGCAGTCTGCGTGACAGAGCGAGACTTGTATCCAAAAAAAAAAAATTTTTTTTAAGTAAAAAAGAAAAGAGTTGGGGGTCTCACTGTGTTGCCCAGGCTTGAAGTGCTTTTCTTCAGCTTATTTTTATCCTCATCACAGCCCAGTGTAAAGGCTGTCAGCCTTCAAGTGGTGCCTTCTGTATTCATGCTGCAGTAGCCTTGATTCATGTGCCGAGGGACAGCCCCAGATAAGCTTGCAGTGAGACAGCTCAGAGCTGGGGTGCTGGGGACAAGAGGCAGCAAGGATGGGACTGTCTGCAGCCATAGGCATAGGGAAAGGATTGGGAGAAGAGGCTGCTCTGAATTCCAGGCCAGGGACCATGCTCGACTCAGACCCACTGCCCACCTCATTCCTGCGCCCTGGAAAGCCTGCCTGCCCCCATAAGACCAGCGACACCCACACAGCCCTCTGTGCAGGGAGCCAAGGGTGGTGTGTGTAGAACAGCAACAGAAACAAGCAGCCCTCTGTGACCAGCCCGAGATTCTCAACAAATAGGTGCCGTGTCAGCACACGACTTACACCAGCTAAAAGCTGGACTGAGAGCAGCGCCCAGGGTTTTGGTGATTGTAACAACCCTACGGGGGTTCTTCTGACTACGTCTTCAGGTTTCTTGTGCAGTTTTGTTAGAAGGGATTTTAGTGGCTCCAGGGCCTTAAGGCCTTAGTGTGCGGAGAGGAGTGTCCACAGAGACCCTGCCCCGTCAGGCCCTGCTTTAGGATGGAGCCTGTCGGTTTATCTTCAAGGATTTTACAAACACTTCTGACAGGAGGCCTTGTGGGGAGATGATGGTGAGTTGGGACTGTGCACAGCCAAGGAAACCGCAGCAGTCATCTCTTTCTGGCTCTTGTCACTTTTTCAAACTGTTTCTAGCTTTGTTTAAAGGCAAGTGTGAATGACCCAGCCAGTAGTAATTAATTCTCAATTACGCTGTCTCTCTAAAAGTGACTGGAAAGTTTTCTAAGATGCACTTAAAGGATTTATGGCCTCGATGTAAAAACTTTCAATTAAAGAGGAATGTGTCAGCCTTACTTAGAATGACAGAGCACAGGTAATTTTAATGTAATAATACATGCACATTTTTATTTGCAGCTGTTGGTTTTCCTTTTCTTCTTCTCCTTGATGGGCCTGCTCTCATCACATCTGACCTTAAATGTAAGTCAGACCTTCCCAGCCAAGGTGTCCTCTCCCGCTGTGGGCCAGGCAGGGGCATCAGGCAGCCAGCTTCCAAGTCAGGGTTTCCAGACGAGCTCAGGAGCTCCTTGTGTTTGCAGAAGTGTGAGAACTCCCAAGCCGTGGGCCTTTTTTTTTTGAGATGGGAGTCTCACTCTGTCTCCCAGGCCGCAGTGCAGTAGTGTGATCTCAGCTCACTGCAACCTCTGCCTCCTGGGTTCAAGCAATTCTCCTGCATCAGCCTCCCGAGTAGCTGGGATTACAGGCATGAGCCTACCACACCTGGCTAATTTTTGTATTTTTAGTAGAGACAGGGTTTCACCATATTGCCAGGCTGGTCTTGAACTGGCCTCAGTGATCCGCCGACCTCGGCCTCCCAAAGTGTTGGGATTACAGGCATGAGCCACTGCATCCGGCCTGTGGGCCTTTCTTTGAATGTCTTATTTGAGGATGTGGTACAGCAGCCTTGGTGTGGGTGCTCTAAGTCCCTGGCCTCCTATCTGAGCCTCTTCTGTCCGGAGGCCCACTGTTACCTTCTATGGGTTGTCACCAGTTTTAAGACTTTCAATAAGCAAAGAGGAAATGCCCTCTTCTCTGCTGAGGGCTGTACCCTCCTACCCATGGGAGCACCAGGTCGGCCATTCTCAGGGTTGGTCTCCTGCGGTTTACAGAGCACCACGGACCCACCGAAGACTTTCCACGTTTGTGCAGCAATCCTCGAGTGTTTAGAGAAGAGGAAGATATCCTGGCTGGCGCTCTTTCAGTTGACAGAGAGTGGTAAGAAACACGCTGCTGAGGCGCAAATGCGGAGGGCCGCTCTTTTCAGAGGCAACTTTCAAATGTTAAGAACGAGCCCTCCTTGAGGTTCACTAATTCACTTCTATGAGTTTATCCTCTTGCTAAGTTTATAAGCTCCATTTTAGTTGGGACAGATTAAGTACAAACTTGTTTAAAGCAGTAAGATAATTTACTGGCTCACTGGTCAACCCCAGGACCAATGGGCCTATCGTGGGTACTGCCTCTCTCTGTACCACACCCACCTTCCTGCAAGAGGGCGACCCCCCCATCCTCTCCCAGCTGCTGACAGGTACCCGGGTATCCTCAGCTCAGGCTGTTCGTCCCACGCTATCCCCACAGCCAGGCCTCTTAGGGTACACATCCCAACCCCCAGGGGTGTCCCCCAGCACTGATAATAGGCAGAGATGTCTGTCCAGAGTTGCCTGAGCCACCTCTTGGTGTTGCAGACCTCAGCCTGGGGCAGCTCCTCCTCCGCGTGGCCCCGGATCAGCACACCAGGCTGCTGCCTTTCGCCTTCTACAGGTACCTTCACCCACAGGGCTGGTCAGGGCAGGGGCAATATTTCCCAGACCCCCATCTTAGCACCTCTGGGTCCCGCCAGATGGGAAGGGCTGCCTGTGCCTCTGCTCCACAGATGAGCAGTATCCCTTGGCATCATCTGCTACCTTTCCAGCAGTCTGTAGCCATTTGTCACTATGTCTTTACCTCTAGTCTTCTCTCCTACTTCCATGAAGACGCGGCCATCAGGGAAGAGGCCTTCCTGCATGTTGCTGTCGACATGTACCTGAAGCTGGTCCAGCTCTTCGTGGCTGGGGATACAAGCACAGTTTCACCTCCAGCTGGCAGGAGCCTGGAGCTCCAGGGTCAGGCAGGTGCAAGGGCCAGTCCCATCTCCAGGGGAGCTCCCCCTAGCCTGAGACTCCTTCTGCCAAAGAATGTCCGGGCACAGCATGCAGACTATGGGGGACACACCAGCCCTGTTTCAGTATGTCTTCTAACCTGTGACTTTGCCTGTTTTCTCTCTAGGGCAACCCCGTGGAACTGATAACAAAAGCTCGTCTTTTTCTGCTGCAGTTAATACCTCGGTGCCCGGAAAAGAGCTTCTCACACATGGCAGAGGTAACGTCAAGATGCCCACCTTGGGCCATGTGGGGGACATGAGAATTCACAGCTGCCTGGGCCATGTGCCCACCTGGCTGGCAATGCAACTCAACTATTTCTGCCAGAGCCCCCCGCTGTGGTCTGAGGCCTAGTGGGTGGCACGTGCTGAGGACCTGCTCCTCTCTCACAGCTGCTGGCTGATCGTGGGGACTGCGACCCAGAGGTGAGCGCTGCCCTCCAGAGCAGACAGCAGGCTGCCCCTGACGCTGACCTGTACCAGGAGCCTCATCTCTTCTGACAGGACCTGCCACTGCACACCAGCCCAGCTCCTTTGTAAATAATTTATTACAAGCATAACATGGAGCTCTTGTTGCACTAAAAAGTGGATTACAAATCTCCTCGATTGCTTTAGTGGGGAAAAGGAATCAATTATTTATAAACTGTCTGGCCCCAAGTCACTCAGTGTTTGCAGGAAAATAAACCACTGGTCCCAGAGCAGAGGAAGGCTACTCGAGCCGTACACCAAGCCCGCCTCCAGCACCGAGGGCGGGCAGCACCCTCCGACCCTCCCATGCGGGTGCACACGAAGGGTGAGGCTGAGACAGCCACTGTGAAGTCTAGGCTGCTAGAGGTGCTCATTCTCACTGCCGTCCTCAGGTGGGTTCGGGCTTCACCGCCTGGTCCTCTGTGGTCACAGAGGGGCTCGGTGGCCCAGGTGGTGGTTCCGCCTCCAGAGGCAGGGCCTTGTCCTGGGTCTGTGTCAGCGGGTGCACCATGGACATGTGTACGTTGAGGTTGTGGGCCTTCTCAAACCGCCGGCCACACTGGTCACAGGCAAAGTCCAGCTCAGTCTCAGCCTTGTGTTTGGTCATGTGGTACTTGAGGGATGCCCGCTGCCTGCACTGGAACCCACAGACCTCACACCTGGGGGACAGAGGCAGGTAAGAAGGTGTGTGGGCCACAGCCCTGGTGGGGGGCCTGAGTCACACTTACTGCAAAGGCTTGGCTCCTGAATGTCGCATTTGGTGGACGAGAAGGTGCTTCCGCTGCTTGAAGGTTTGTCCACACTCGTCACAGATGTAGTTCCGCACCTCTGAGAGAGGAGAGTCCAGTGAGTCCAGGCCCCTGATGCTCCAACCTCCCACGGGGACGACGATGACAATGTGAAACCATCACAGCTGGGAAGATGTTTCCGCACATGGTTCACCATGCAGCAGGCCCAAGCAAGGGGCCTCTGAGGGCCTCATTTATTAAGATCTTTAAACTGCTTGATACACTGTCACATGGCTTCATCAGCCGTGTGCATTTGAGGATGGTTTTTAAAGAAACTTCAGAAATCTATATTTCCTTAACCACATTTTTTTTTTTTTTTTTTTTGAGATGGAGTCTTCCTCTGTCACCCAGGCTGCAGTGCAATGGCGTGATCTCGGCTCACTGCAACCTCCGCCTCCCAGGCTCAAGCAATTCCTCTGCCTCAGCCTCTCGAGTAGCTGGGATTACAGGCACCCCCCCCCCAACCAGGCCCAGCCGATTTTTGTATTTTTAGTAGAGATGGGGTTTAACCATACTGGCCAGGCTGGTCTTGAATTCCTGACCTTGTGATCCACCTGCCTCGGTCTCCAAAAGTGCTGGGATTACACGTGTGAGCCACCGTGCCTGGCCTAGAAATTCTTAAAGGAAGCCATATCACTAAGGTTGTATAGATTACTGATTGTCACAGCTATGGCTGTTCTCTAGAATTCATCTCCATATGAGAGGGGTCCATACCCAGGGGCTGGGGATATGCATGGCTGTACTCGCTCTGGCAATCTTTCTCACACCCTTGAACAAAGAGATATCACTTGCTAGTCCACAAATGCCACATGTGGACATGCAGACCCATTCACCCTGTGCTGCCTACACAGCTGTCAAGCCCTGAAACTTCACAAGACAGACTTTTCCCTTTGGAGGGTAACCCTACCTTGGCATTTTACTCTACGCTGTTCTGTTTTTTTTGAGACTTGAGTCTTGCTCTGTTGCCCAGGCTGGAGTGCAATAATAGCCCAATCTCAGCTCACTGGAACCTCCACCTCCCAGGTTCAAGCAATTCTTTTTTTTTTTTAAGACAGGGTCTTGCTCTGTTGCCCAGGTTGGAGTGCAATGGTACAATCATGGCTCACTATAGCCTAGAACGCCCAGGCTTAAGTGATCCTCCTGCCTCAACCTCTCAAGTAGTTGGGACCACAGGTGTGTACCACCATGCCTAGCTACTTTAAAAAATTTGGGGGGCCGGTGCAGTGGCTTACACAAAGTGCTCAATCCCAGCACTTTGGGAGGCCAAGGTGGGCAGATCATGAAGTCAGTTCAAGATCAGCCCGGTCAATATGGTAAAACCGTCTCTACTAAAAATACAAAAATTAGCCAGGTGTGGTGGCACGCACCTGTAGTCCCAGCTACTCGGGAGGCTGAGGCAGGAGAATTGCGTGAACCCAGGAGGTGTGAAGGTTGCAGTGAGCCAAGATTGTACCGCTGCACTCCAGCCTGGGAGACACAGACTGTCCCGAAAAAAAAAAAAAATTGGGGGCTGGGCACAGTGGCTCATGCCTGTAATCCCAGCACTTTGGGAGGCCAAAGCAGGCAAATCACCTGAGGTCGGGAACTGGAGACCAGCCTGGCCAACACAGCAAAACCCGCCTCTCTACTGAAAATACAAAAATTACCCAGGCGTCACGGCTCATGCTTATAATCCCAGCACTTTGGGAGGCCGAGGCAGGTGGATCACGAGGTCAGGAGATTGAGACCAGCCTCCCTAACATGGTGAAACCCTGTCTCTACTGAAAATAACGAAAAATTAGCTAGGTGTGATGGTGGGCACCTGCAGTCCCAGCCACTTGGGAGGCTGAGGTAGGACAATGGCTTTAACCCTGGAAGAGGAGCTTGCAGTGAGCCGAGATTGTGCCACTGCACCCCGACCTGGGCAACGGAACAAGACTCCGTCAACCCCCCCACCGCCCGGCGTGGCAGCAGGTGCCTGTAATCCCAGCTACCTAGGAGGCTGAGACAGAATTGCTTGAACCAAGGAGGCGCAGGTTACAGTGAGCCAAGATCGCGCCACTACACTCCAGCCATGGTGATAAGAGTTAGACCGTCTCCATCAATAAATTTAAAAAAATGTTTTTGGTAGGGACGGCCTGACTATGTTGCCCAGGCTGGTCTCAAACTCCTGGCCTCAAGCAATCCTACTGCCTCAGCCTCCAAAGTGCTGTCATCACAGGCGTGAGCCACTGCACCGGGCCTGGTTGTGACCATCAGTGACTGGACAGATACAGAGTCTGAAAAACCAAACCCAAGGAACTGCTGCCATCAGGAGAGACGTGGGAGAACCCAAAAAATAACAAATTAACCCACATGTCAGGAGATGACCCAGCAGTAAAAAGCAATCCTAATGAAAAAATACTTCAGTAAATTCAAGTACAAATAAGTAATTCTTATTCTGTAATAAGTTCAAAACCAAGGAAAACTGTATATGTAAGGATCAATATACAGTTGTCCTCAGCTGGTTCCAGGACCCCCCCACCCCTTACCAAAATCTGCTCATATTCAAGTACCAACGTTAGCCCTGCAAAGACCCTACAGAACCTGCACTTATGAAAAGGCAGCCCTCTGAATACCAGGGATGCGAGTCCCTGACCATGGATATGCGGGTCCACGTGGTTCAAACAATTTTTTTTTTTTTGACAGTGTCTCACTGTTGCCCAGGCTGGAGTGCAGTGCTGTGATCTCAGCTCATTGCAACCTCCACCTCCTGGGTTCAAGCAATTCTCCCACCTCAGCCTCCTAAGTAGCTGTGCCTACAGGTGTGTGCCACCATGCCCAGCTAATTTTTGTATTTTTAGTAGAGACGGGGTTTTACCATGTTGGCCAGGCTGGTCTTAAACTGCTGACCTCAGGTGAGCCACCCACCTCGGCCTCCCAAAGTGCTGGGATTACAGGTGTGAGCCACCGTGCCCAGCCAAGTTTGTCATTTTGAAAACATAACATATCCTTGTTGGGTTATAAAAGTAACTTGTGTATTATAGAAATTGTGAAAAATAAGACGGGCACAGAGACAGCACCCTCAGTCATAATTCCCCCATCCACCTCCGGTCTTAATGACATGACCTACACACACGTGAAGAAGCAGAACCACACGTGCCTCCCCCGTCCACGGGGGCAGCTCCCCAGAGTTGGCATGCCTTCATGCCTTCCACTTTCCCTTTTAAGATATACTTGTTTGGGCCAGGTGCAGTGCTCACACCTGTAATCTCTGCACTTTGGGAGGCAGAGATCACTTGAGGTCAGGAGTTAGAGATCAGCCTGGCCAGCATGATGAAACCCTGTCTCTACCAAAAATTACAAAAATTAGCCAGGCATGGTTGTGGGTGCCTGTAATCCCAGCTACTCGGGAGGCTGAGGCGGGAGAATCGCCTGAACCTGGGAGGCAGAGGTTGTGGTGAGTCAAGATGGTGCCACTGCACTCCAGCCTGGGCAACAGAGCAAGAATCCGTCTCAAAAAAAAATTAAAAAATTAAATGATCAGTTTGCAAAAGGACACCAAGATTGCTTGGCTATTAGTTTTGACAAACTGCCTAGATCCTGGGGAAGTCAGGAATTCCTTCCATCACAGGGAAGGGCAGATTCACAGTGATGCCCTACTCTAGCCTTCATCTACCAATGTGACTGAGTACCCAAGACCCCGTTAGCCACCTGCACGCGACCCCCAACTTGGGGCGGGGATGGGTATGAGAAAGACTGGAAAGCAGGTCACGTGCCCCTGGCTGTCACCCGCGTAGGCAACATTGGCGATGGGCATACCTGTGTGGATGAGCTTCACATGGCGCTGCAGGTAGCGATCGATCATGAAAACCTTGTTGCAGCCAGGATGGGGGCAAGGCCGCTCCCGGACCTCCTCGTGGTGCTCCTTGATGTGCTTCTGCAGGAGAGACTCAGTGAGAGACCCTCAGAGCCTCACCCAGGCCACGCAGCACGAGCCCTTAGTGGGTGACAGCTGACGCCCCTGGAAGGAAGGCAGATCCAACTCCTCCAGCTACACCACTGGCTCCTTCACAGCATCACTCCAAGAAACTTCTAGACCCCCCAGGGGGTGTCTCAAGTGAAAGTCTGGCCCCACATCTACTCCCAAGGACGGCACTGGCTAGGGCTGCTCCAGGTCTCCGTTAGCCTAGGTCACGAGAGTCCTTGGGCACAAGTCTGAGTCAAGCTGCAGAAACACCTGCTACCTCCCCAGGTTCACACTGACAGCTGCCGGGCCTGGGTCAGGCACAGCCAGTGCTCACCTTCATGCCGTCAGCGCCTCGGTACACGGCCGTACAGCCCTGGTAAGGACACTTGTAGATGGTGGGAAGCTCCTCCCTGAAATGAAGAGCACGCATGGAACCCCGGCCCCGACAGGCAGGGCGAGCCTCGCATTCCAGGCATCACCTCTCACAACGAAGCTGCTGCTTCCACCCGGGCTTGGGTCCCGGCTTCTTCCGAATTCTTGGTTCTTCAGACTTCTTGGCTTCTTTGCTTTCACACTTCTTACCAGAGACCCTGAAAAAAAGAGGTTCCCAGATTCAGTGGTTTCTGTTCTCCATTTGCAAATGTTTCTTGTCTCTTCAACCTGAGAGATGGTTTTTCTGAAGCTTCCCTGAGTTGCTTCTGGGCTGACTGACCCTCAGAATCTACCTGAAGCCACCAAAGCCAGAGTGACTCTGGACAGGAGGCCTCAGGGGCGAGCACAGCACAGGGCGAGGGCGCAGGGTACAGCAGGGTCAGGGGCGAGCACGGCAGAGGGCGAGGGCGCAGGGTACAGCAGGGTCGGGGCGAACACGGCAGAGGGCGAGGACGCAGGACACAGCAAGGTCGGGGCGAGCACAGCAGAGGGCGAGGGCGCAGGGTACAGCAGGGGTGGGTTCTGAGAACTAAAGTTTCACCCTGTGCTACACGTAAAACCCAAAACTGGAGATACCAGGACAGCAGAACAGGGATGTCCGAAGGGCCACTCCTTTATCAAAACGACCTTATGCTAGGAAAAAGCTAAGAATTCACTCTCTCAAAACGGGACAGCTTGATTCCAAGTTCAAGCCACCCAGGCAGGGCTTCAGAGGAACAGGTCCTGTTCCCTTGGAAGCACACGGTGAGTAGCTGCCACCCCAGCATTCCTCAGCCCCGCCTCCACTGCAGGGAGCCCCGCCCGTGTTCCTGGAGCTGCTAGCTCAGACCATGGTGGGCAAGAACCTTGTCCTCCAAAACTTTGGGGTCGTGCATTTTAGTTGGCCTGGCAAGTCCCTAAGGGACCAGCAAATGCAGCAGCTTCCAGTGTGCATCTTTCGGAGACTTAAAGAGACACACTTGGGGTTCCTTTTTGGATCCAGATAAGGATAGTTAAGGAGATCTCTCAGGAGCAGAAGGGAACTCCACCATGATAAAACCTCTACATGAAACCCACAGCAGACACCACACTCAATCGTGAAGGACTGAAAGCTCTTCCTCCAAGGTCAGGAACAAGACATGGATTCTCCCACCACTGTTCTCAGCACAGCACTGGAGGCCCTAGCCAGAGTAACTGGACAAGAAAAAGAAAACAAAGAAAAATTCTCCCTATTCACAAATGACACGACTTCCTATGTAGAAAACCCTAAGGATCCACATACAAAAAACCCGAGTAAATTATTTCAGCAAAGTTGCAGGACACAAAATCCATACACAAAACCCAGTTATGTTTCTATATATTGTCAATGAACAATCCATATGCAATAGCATGAAAAAAATAGTTTACACTGCCAAGTCCAGGGGCTCACGCTGGCAATCCGAGCACTCTGGGAGGGTGAGGTGAGAGGCTCGCTTGAGCACACAAGGCTGCAGTCAGCCATGATTGTGCCAGTGCACCCCAGCCTGGGCAACAGCATGAGACCCTGTCACTAACTGCCCTTCTCTTTAACGAGTGCATTGAGGCCGGGCGCAGTGGCTCACGCCTGTAATCCCAGCACTTTGGGAGGCTGAGTGAGGTGGGCAGATCACGAGGTCAGGAGTTCGAGACCAGCATGGCCAACGTAGGGGAAACCCCATCTCTACTAACAATACAAAAATTAGCCAGGTGTGGTGGCGTGCGCCTGTAATCCCAGCTACTCAGGAGGCTAAGACAGGAGAATCACTTGAACTCAGGAGGCAGAGGTTGCAGTGAGTCAAGATCGCACCACTGCACTCCGGCCTGGGCAACGGAGCGAGACTCCGTCTCAAAACAAAGACAAAAACGCATTGAAAAGAACTGTGTTGACTTTGCACAGGCTGCGCCTTCTCTCCCTGTCCCTAATAACTGGTTTTCATCACCTAGCCACATGTCCCCCTCACCTGCCCTGCCTGCCTGGATTGGGTGGCCCCTTGTTTGTGAGTAGCTGGACATGCTGTTCCCACACTGACCACTCACCTCCTCAGCACATGAGGCTTCAGAGTACCTGCAGTCTCTGTGCGCTTGTGTTTGGGACGGGAATCCTTACGGACCGGGTGGGCTGGGCTCAGGCCTCACTGCTACTTGTCAGTTCTTTCCCCATGAGGGCACTGGCCTTGGCCTTCCCCTCTGGCTGGAACCACTGACCCCTCATTAACACATCACTGAAGTCTCTTCTCATCTGCCCCCAGCTGAGGACACAGGCGAGCACGCCTGCTAGAACTCTAAGGTCAGAGTCGAGAAGACTGCGAGGCAGCACACAGGCTGGGGGCTGTGCCGAGGCCCTTCTCGGTTCCCAGGGGGGGTCTCATTGTTGCAGCTGAGGAACCAAGTGCTCCTGGCACTCGCCGCAGTCAGGAGGCCATGCTTGCTACCACCCAGTCCTGCCTCCTGCGCAGCAGTTTCCACTAAAGTCACCCCTTCTACTAGAGGCATCTGAAAACCTATCTCCTGTGTCTCTGTTCCAAAGCACGTCTTTGTCTGCACTCCTGGGGTCCCAGAGGGACTAGTGACACAGTCTGAGTGTGCTGTCCCTGTCACAGCAGCAGGGGCTCAGCAGAGAGGACCCTCCCTCCTGAATCTGCCTCAATCTGGAAAAGGCTCACCTGGCTCCTCCCATCCCAGCTCCCAGCCCTCCTCACACCAGCAGCCCCAGACCTTCTGGGCAGCAAGCCACAGACACATTCTCAGGTGTCCTGGGATTCGGACTCAACCCGGGGGTCACAGGGAGTGGGGGCTTCCGTACAGCAGCCTCGGGCACACCCCCAGCCATGACTGCTGGGAACAAACCTGAGGGTAAGGACTCCCCCTAGCCATGACTCCTGGCAACAAACCTGAGGGTAGGGACCCCCGGGCACCTTTTCTGGGCCTGACCAGTTTTCTGTTCATGCTGAGGCTGCTGCAGCCCCTCTGGCTCAGTCCTGCCCTCTGCTTCTCATCTCTCTCCAGGCCTCCTCCTCTGCTCCTGTTTCTCTTTTCAGAACTTAACAGCATCAGAACTTCGAAGAAAAAAGGCAGTTGACCTCTCAGTCTGCATGGCAGGGTTCTAGTGGCTGACTGTGGTGCTCAGAGCCGCCTGCCCTCTGGACCTTTGTTCTGGGCTGTGAAATGCTCAAGGACAGGGACCGGGTCAGTCACCAACTACCTGGGAGTGTTCTGGGTACTCCTGGGTACAGGGTTGCAAAGAAAACAGCACAAGTGAAAACCAGCCCTCACTACCAGGGCCTGTGTTCTCACTGAAGAGAGAAAACAAAAATCCCCAAAAACAGAGTCAAAAGAAGGTCACAGAAGTGATTCAACAGGGAAGTGCACCGTGGCTGCCTGACCATGGATATCAGTGATGGGGTCAGAACCGGGAGGATGACAGAGCTGGGTCCTTGGGCCTCTGAAGACGCACACAAAGCAGAAGCGATGGGTTGCGGGGTTCCGGGGGGTACACTGGGGTGTGAACCCAGGGCAGGACCGGCAGAAGAGACGTAAGAGCCTCCTTCTCAGGCAACGCTGGGTTTTGTCGACAGAGACACCTGCCATCCACTGCTGGGACTCTGAGACAGCCGTGCCCCGGCCTGCTGCTCACTTCACAGTGCTGAGACCAGGTCCCAGCTCCAAACCACCAGGAGGACCCACCTTCTCACCTGCCCACCTGCCCCTCCCCCGCCTCCCAGCTCACTGAAGGAAGCCACGTTTCACTGGGCTCGGGAGATCCGGACACGAGAGAGTGAACTGAGGGGAGGCACAGCAGGGAGTGAGAGCCCCTGGAGGACAGGCGGGTGTCTAGGTCGCCCAACCGACACCTCCAGCAGACCCCGGGCTGCCCACTTACTTCCTTTCTGGGTAAGGCTCAAAGGACTCGTCTGAAGACTGCGCATTTTGCTTCTTGTCATTTTCGTCTTCACTCAAGACGTCTCTAGGAATTAAGAGAGAATCTTCAGCAAAGCCCTGGGCCTGGGCAGTGACAGATCCAACAAGACCTCCTGCCTAAAGATACACATGGACCCCCATGTCCCATGTTTGAGTTCTTGTGAAAATGTCTTAAATCTAAAATCCCCAGATTTCCAATCCCATTTCCGAACAAAGGCCAGCCAGGCTCACAAGCCAGCAATCCCCACAAGCCATGTGCTCCGGGCACCAGGACACCGGACTTGGAAACAGCCCTTTCCACAGCGGCCCAGGAGGGGTGGAGGCTCTCGAAGGTAGCTTCCTGCTAAGCAGACTTTGAGAAATCGACCACCTCACCCTGTAACTGCAAACCCTATGGAACCCTATGCAGCTGACGGGTTTGCCATGAGTCACTTCTAAGTTCACAAAAGTGGCCGGGTGCAGTGGCTAACTCCTGTAATCCCAGCACTTTGGGAGGCTGAGGCAGGCAGATTGCCTGAGGTCAGGAGTTCGACACCAGCCTGGCCAATACCGTGAAACCCCGTCTCTACTAAAAATATAAAAATTAGCTGGGTGTGGTGGTGGGCGCCTGTAATCCCAGCTACTCGGGCGGCTGAGGCGGGAGAATCACTTGAACGCGGGAGGTGGAGTTCGCAGTGAGCAGAGATCACACCACAGCACTCCAGCCTGGGCAACAGAGTGAGGCTCGGTCTAAAAAAAAAGTTCACAAAAGGAAAAAAAAAAAAAAAAGACTTGTGGCCTTTATTCTACAACCTGAGCTGCGTTTTCGTCTCCTGGCAGTCTTGAGGACAGTCTTAGCCACCCCAGGTGCCTCCTGGCACCTGCCAGACTTCATCACTGCACACGCCACTGGGATTGCCCCCCAAACTGGGGTGTCCTCATTTGGATGAGGTGCATCTGTGTTGCAGTCAAGGTTTACAGGAGAGAGTGGAAACGGTGCAAACCCCAGCCTGGCACAGCTGCCCTGAGTGGCGCTTGGCTCAGAGGCAGGGGTGGCCCAGGGACTTTGCAGACACTGATGGGGTCCCTTCTGAGGCCTGTCCTCCTCCAACACCTCCTCACAGAGCCTCTGCTTCAGGTCACAACAGTGTCATAGTCAAGGGCTAAAGTCGGGCTTTCTCTACTCCAGAAACATCTGGAGTGAACACAAAACTATGGCCCTAAAACAGTAGCGGAAGCAAAGGACCCAGCCAGACTGGTTTCAACAAACTCGCTTGTAGGCTGCTCTGGGTCAGAAACCCTATCAGCCTCCCTCTGGAGCTGCCTCAGGTCTGTGAGTGACCTCTGGCACCCAGGAAACCACCAATCAGAGACAAGAAGCCTTGGAAGCTCCCCAGCCCCTCCTCTCCCCCCACCTCGAGAGGAGATGCGTCCCAACCAGGGCACGGACAGCCGGCCCCTATGATGGCTTAGTTTGGTATCAGGGCATGGGCAGCCGGCCCTACGATGGCTGTTTGGTTTTTGAAGAAGAAATTTTAGGCTGTTTAAACCCACTCTTCTCTCACCCCTCAGAAAGGTCACGGATGGTTTTTGAAGGAGAAATTTTAGGCTGTTTAAACCCACTCTTCTCTCACCCCTCAGAAAGGTCACTGAACTCGTCTTTTACCCGATCATCCGAGGTTGATGATGGAACCTGCTTCTCACCCAACTGCCCTGAGAAACAAAGAACAAGGCTCCTGTTACCAACACGGAGCACAGAAAGGTCTCACCTGCAAGGAGGCCTGATTCTACTATTGATGACTAGAAAGGAGACTGGGGTCCCTGACCCGCAAGCTCTCCCCACCTTGGCCCCATCCCCGCCGAGGGTGCTATGCAGCCTCTGATCCTGCCCTGCCAGCCCGACGTCCAGAAGCGCAAGGCAGCAACAAGCATCAGAACCCTCAGGAACAGCAGAACCAGAAAGCCCAGGCCTTCCACGGACTCCGACCCAGTCCTCCTAGGACAGCCTGGACGTGGTGGACGTCCTGAGACATGGTGGCTCACGCCTGTAATCCCAGCACTTTGGGAGGCCGGTGCAGGTGGATCACGAGGTCAGGAGATCGAGACCAGCCTGGCCAACACGGTGAAACCCCATCTCTATTAAAAATACAAAAATTAGCCGGGCATGGTGGCGCGTGCCTGTAATCCCGGCTACCTGGGAGGCTGAGGCAGGAGAATCGCTTGAACCCGAGAGGCGGACGCTGCAGTGAGCGGAGATCGTGCACTGCACTCCAGCCTGGGCAAAAGAGCAAGACTCTGACTCAAAAAAATAAAATAAAATAATAAAAAATTACTGTTCTCAGCCCAGGTACAGTGGCTCACGCCTGTAATCCCAGCACTTTGGGAGGCCGACGTGGGTGGATCAGGAGATCAAGACCAACCTGGCTAACACGGTTAAACCCCCTCTCTACTAAAAATACAAAAAGTTGAGCTGGGTGTGGTAACTCATGCCTGTAATCCCAGCACTTTGCGAGGCCGGGGTGGGCAGATCACCCGAAGTCGGGAGTTCGAGACTAGCCTGACCAACATGGAGAAACCCCATCTCTACTAAAAAATACAAAATTAGCCAGGCATAGTGGTGCATGCCTGTAATCCCAGCTACTCGGGAGGCTGAGGCAGGAGAATCGCTTGAACCTGGGAGGCGGAGGTTGTGGTGAGCCGATATCATGCCACTGCACTCCAGCCTGGGCAACAAAGAGTAAAACTCTGTCTCCAAGAAAATATAAATACAAATACAAAAAATTAGCCAGCTGTGGTGGCACAAGCCTGTAGTCCCAGCTACTCGGGAGGCCGAGGCAGAAGAATCACTTGAACCGAGGAGGCAGAGGTTACAGTGAGCTGAGATTGTGTCACTGCACTTGAGCTTGGGCGACAGAGACTCCATCAATAAATAATACTGTTCTCTCGGCCAGGCCTGGTGGTGACAGAGCGAGACTCCATAAATAAATAAATAAATATTACTGTTCTCTCGGCCAGGCCTGATGGTTCATGCCTATAATCTCAGCCTTTTGGGAGGCCAAGGCAGAAGGATCACTTGAAGCCAGAAATTCAAGACCAGCCTGGGCAAAACAGACCTCATCTCTACTTAAAATAAGTTTTCTTTTTTGTTTTTGTTTTGGTATTTTTTTAGACGGAATCTTGCTCTGTCGCTCAGGCTAGAGTGTAGCACTAGGATCTCAGCTCACTGCAATCTCTGCCTCCCAGGGTCAAGCGATTTCCCTGCCTCAGCCTCCCAAGTAGCTGGGACTATAGGCAACCGCAGCCACACCCAGCTAATTTTTTGCATTTTTACTAGAGACTGGGTTTCGCCGTGTTAGCCAGGATGGTCTCAATCTCCTGACCTCATGATCTGCCTACCTCAGCCTCCCAGAGTGCTGGGACTACAGGCGTGAACCACTGCACCTGGCCTAAAATAAGTTTTAAAAAGTATTGTTCTTGGCTGGGTGCAGTGGCTCACACCTGTAATCCCAGCATTCTGGGAGGCTGAGGCGGGTGGATCAAGAGGTCAGGAGTTCGAGACCAAGCCTGGCCAACACGGTGAAACCCTATCTCTACTAAAAATACAAAAATTAGGTGGGTGTGGTGGCGCGTGCCTGTAGTCCCAGATACTCGGGAGGCTGAGGCAGGAGAATTGCTTGAACCAGAATCCGGGAGGCTGAGTTAGCAGTGAGCCAAGTTCGCACACTGCACTCCAACCTGGGCTACAAAACGAGACTGTCTCAAAAATAAATAAATACGTAGATAGATAGATAAATAGATAAATAAATAGGTAGATAAACAAATAGACAAATAGATAAATAGGTAAATACGTAGGTAAACAAATAAATAGATAGATAGACAAGTAGATAGACACGTAGATATACAGACAGATAAACAGAGAGGGGGA
Source organism: Hylobates moloch (assembly GCF_009828535.3). Lineage (NCBI taxonomy): Eukaryota > Metazoa > Chordata > Mammalia > Primates > Hylobatidae > Hylobates > Hylobates moloch. Next base: position 402,504 of record NW_026652281.1, read on the forward strand.
GAGAGAGAAGTAGGAAGGTAGGTAGGTAGATACACTTGTTCTCAACATACTGCATACAAGTTTACAGAGCCAAGCAGCTCTAAGATGTGACACTCACAATCCCGTTCCTACCCAAGGCCCGGAGCCGCACTGTCTCATCTGTGCACCCATATTTGGCTGAACTAGCTGGGTAGCTGCGTTTCTGTTTGGGACAGAGTCTTGCTCTGCCGCCCAGGCTGGAGTACGGTCGTGCAATGTCGGCTCACTGCAACCTCCGCCTCCCAGGCTGAAGCGATTCTCATGCCTCAGCCTCCAGGAGAGCTGGGATTACAGATGCCCACCACCATGCCTGGCTAGTTTTTACATTTTTATTATCCATGGGATTTCGCTATGTTGGCCAGGCTGGTCTTGATCTCCTGACCTCAAGTGATCCGCCCACCTCAGCCTCCCAAAGTGCTGGGATTACCGGTAGCTACATTTTTTGGAAGCTCCCCTGAGGACTCAAAGTGGGAGCTGAGTGCCCAGGTGGGGACAGGTGCACAGAGCACACACAGGACAAGAGGCTGGAAGGAAACTGGCCCCGGCCCTCCTAACACAACATCCAGGAGCAGCTGCACCAGCCCACAGTGCTATGGGTTCTGGAGCCCAAACAAGGGCCTTGTGTTTCCCCTCAGCCTGTCAGCAGAGAAAGCTGTGCCACACTGGCCCACACCAGGGTGTCACCAGGCGGCTGGCTGAGTGCCAGGAAATGACCTGCAGCTGGCCCAGGGCAGCAGCCACAGAGGCAACGGCCATTCTCTTCTCCCACGTCCACAGACAAAGCTCCATTCTTCTCTCTTCCTCAGTCCCCTCAGCCCCAAGCACAGACTTAGAGAAAGACTAGACGTCTGATGAGCGTGTCTCCACAGAAACTGCTGGAACAGAGCCCTGCTCACAGAGGAGCAAGAGGCGGAGACAGGCTGGCCGCCCCTCCCTGCTCTCTGGATGTGGTGAGCAGCCGCAGGCAGAAGCCCCAAGCTCTGCTCCTTCTCACACCACACCCCAGCCACCACCTACAGCAGTGGAGACATTCACTTTCTGCTGAAAACCCTGCTCCACTGAGGAGCACAGATCCTGGTCTAGCACCAGCAAGAGGTGCCTCCTACCTGGGGCCCCGCAGAGGGGCAGGCTTGGCTGAGGTGGGAAGCCCGACCTGGGCCCCACCACATCGCTGTCCGAAGGAGGCTGGGCCACATCCGTGCTGGGCAGGGTCTTGGTCTCAGCCCCAACTGGGGTACCTGTCCCTCTACCCTGGGAGGTCTGAGGCGCGTCCCCAGGGTTCCACCCTCGGTGCTGGGGCAGCCGTGGCGCCGTCTCTTTGTCCCATGGCCACTTGACTGCCAGCGCACTGTCCAGCAAGAAGGCCTTGCAGCTGGAGCTGGTGTCCATGGTGTAGTCGTGGCCCTGGTCGCAACCCCACACGACTTGAATGACGCCGCAGTACTCGGAGGACAGTGTCCTCTGAAGGTGGGGCAGGACCCTGCAGCTGGCCGCATGTCCGTGCACCCAACCCACCAAGCCGTGCAGGCACTGGGGGCTTGATGTGATCAGATCCACTGCAGAGAGTCAACAGAGATGTCAGATCCACGGCTGGATGGCACCCAGCCCACCCTCCACCGGGGGAGGACTCACCCAGACACGCTCCCTCCTCTGCCCCTGTTGGGGGCTGGGCACCGACCCTGCAAAGGATCAGTGTGGCCATGAGCAGGACAAGCAGGCGGAGGTTCACAGCGCTTGTCGTACAGGACCCTCTCGAGGTCTCAAACCTCAGCGGTCCCCATAGGTAACCTCTTCCCTCATCCCAGCTCCTCCCAGTTCGTCTCTCCACACCAGTCCCAGGCCTGTTCGCACTGAGCCCGGGCATGGCCCGTTCCCCCCACCCAGAGGCTCCCGCCGAGGCACGCCCTGTCCCTCTCTCAGCACCCGTCACATCGCAGTACTGACAGCCTGAACGTGCCCTGAACAGACTAGGGCATACTTTGCACAAGGCTTCCGGCGACCAGTCGGAGAGACGTTGACCCTCTGCAGGAAGGACTTGAGGAGGCTGTGGCACTGGTAGAACTGGGCGTGGCAGCTCTTGCAGACAAACGGAGATAAGGTGGGGTCCTGGCGGACAGCCACACCCAGCAGGCATTGGAAGTCCCTGACGAACACGCGCTCCTCTGCGGATGGCCTCTCCATGCTCGCTCCAGGCGCCCTCTCGGAGATGCTGCGCAGGCTTCTCGAGGAAAACTTCCCGTGGCAGAGGCGACAGTGACCCATGGCGAGAGCCCGGCCTGCTCCTGCACAGAGCGGCAGGAAGTGTTAGCAGCCGGCAAAGGAGGCTCCTGAGCAGAGGGCGTCCTGGACTCCAGGTCCGAGGGCAGCGCCTGCATCGCCCTTCGCGAGGCCCCCGGACACAGCAAGCGGCTCGGGCGCGCGGCTCTCGGCGGGACAAGCCGCTCTGTGGGGGATGTGGCCGCTGGTCCAAGAAATCTTTCAAATTTCAAAGGTCTCTAAGGCCTCCCCAGCGAAGTAGCTTCACGAGTGAAACCTGGAACTGCACCCTCCTCCCAGCGACCGCGAGACCCGGGGAAGGCGCTGCGCCCTCCAGGAAATGCCGCGGTTTCCTGTCTGCCAAGTGCAGGTGCCGCCTCCTTTCCTGCTCCCCGAGGACACGAAGCCGGGGAGCGCGATTCCCACGCGCGGGCACCCCAGGGCGACCTGCCCGCGGTGACAGCGCTCCTCACGCCAGGTCCCTTCTAGACAAGCCCGCGGCCGGGGAGGCCGGGCCGGCGACGCCAGCGTCACGGAGCGCGAGGAAAACCGAGCCGGCCGCCCAGCGCCTATCCAGACGCAGCCCCGAGTCCGCTACGCACTTGGCCGGGTGGGGGGAGGCCGCGCCGGCTTCCGGGCGTCAGTGCAGCTCCGCCCACGCGCAGACCCCGCCGCGACCCCATCCCGCCACACCCGGGCCGCGGACCCACCTGCCTCGTCCGCGCCGTCCTCGCCCGCGTCCCCGCAGGACCCCACCGGGCCCCAGGAGCGCCGCACCGTCGCCCGGTCCACCCTCGGCCCGCCGCTGAGGGAAGGGCGGCCCCGAGCCCGGCCGCCGCCGCCGTCCGAGGCCCCGCGCTGCTGGGCCGCCCCTGGGGACAGGAAGCGGCCCAGCCGGTCCCGCTTCATGGCAGCGGAGGACGCCAGCAGAACCCCGCGGGTGCTGCCCGGCCCGAGGTTCCTAGAGGACCCGGCGTTCGGCTCCGCTCGGCGCGCTGGAAGCGAGGCGGGGCGGGGGAGGGGCGGAGCGAGAAGCGAAGCGAGGCAGGCGGGGCGGGCCAGGAGCCAGGGGCGGGACCTCGCCGGCCGAGGTTCCACCCGCGGTGCCAGCGCCCCCGCTCGTACCGCTCCCCTCTCCGGCCCGAGGACGGCCGTGCCCGCTGCTGTCGCCAATGGAGCGCTGGCCTGGGGCGGGGCGGTGGGCGGAGGGGCTTGCCGAGACCTCACGTCGAGTCCTCCAGGGAGAGGCGACGCGGCTCTCCTCGCCTCTTACCGTGGGAGACGGACGCGTGGGGCGGGCAGGGGCCGGCGGAGGCCACGCGGCGCGCAGGTGGCGGGCGGGCTGCAGAAAGGGGAGGGGGGCCGGGGTCTCACGTAGAGAGGGGCCTGGCTGCCGCGGTTAGACGCCCATGGGAACTCCGTGACGGGCCTTCTCGCCAGCCCGGTCTCGAGACGGCGAAGGGGCCCGGCCCCGTCGCGCCAACCCGCCCGGGCTCTGCCTCCCCCGCCACGAACACCCGTGGGGCCCGAAGTACGCGCGGAGGGGGGCCCGTCGCCGGAAGTGCGGCCCCGTCCCTTCCGGCGGTCCGCTGCTCTGGCAGCTCCCGCACCCGCGCCGGCTGCGTTCCGGTCCCGCGGCCGCCCGTCCAGCCCCTCGGCTACCGTCGCCGCCTCCCCTGCCCGGCGCCATGGCCGCTGCGGCCGGGGACGGCACAGTGAAGCCGCTGCAGAGCGCCATGAAGCTCGCCAACGGGGCCATCGAGCTGGACACCGGCAACCGGCCCCGGGTGAGGCGGGGCGGGGGGCGGGGCTTGGCCGCTGAGGGTGGCCCTGGAGGGACCCCCGCCCGGGGAGGGCGAGGACAGGGCCGGCTCGGGCTGGAGATGTGGGGGCGGGCGCCAGCCGGGACCCCGGACCGCGCTTCCCAGGCGAGGACGGGGGCGGGGCGCAGCCGGGCGTGCAGTGACCTTGGACAGCTCAGATCCTGCAGGCCTCGGCTTTCCAGTTCGCTCGCTGAGCCGGTGCATCAGAGCCTGGGCTCCACCTGTAGGGGAGATGCAGCAGGAGAGTCCGCCGGGCCACCTTCCAAAACCCGAGTGACGAGCAGGGCCATGCGTTCGTGCATTTTTCTGGGCAGAGATGGTAGATTTAATGCGGTTGCCACAGGGGACGGCATCCAGAGAAGGCCACATGCCCGCTCATTTGTGATGCTGTTTGCAGTCGCCTTAGTTAGGAAAAGCAGGCCGGAGGGGTGTGGCCCGTTCCTGAGATGGGGCCGAATCTAAGGTTGGCGACCAGGTAGAGAAGCCCGCTCAGCCACACCCAGCTGCCCAAAGAGAGAAGGAGCCTGCCTGTGCCTAGAAGCCTCGTTCCTGAATCTGCTGCTTTCACCAAGTTGGTTTTTAGGGCAGCAGGTGCCCCCGCAAGTCAGAAATCCTGCCTGGATTATATTTTGTCCTTCTCTCTGAGGCATAGACTTTTTTTTTTTTTTTTCTTTGAGACGGAGTCTCGCTCTGTCGCCCAGGCTGGAGTGCAGTGGCGCAATCTCGGCTCACTGCAAGCTCCGCCTCCCGGGTTCATGCCATTCTCCTGCTTCAGCCTCTCCGAGTAGCTGGGACTACAGGCGCCCACCACCACGCCCGGCTAATTTTTTGTATTTTTAGTAGAGACGGGGTTTCACCGTGGTCTCGATCTCCTGACCTCGTGATCCGCCCGCCTCGGCCTCCCAAAGTGCTAGGATTACAAGCGTGAGCCACCGCGCCCGGCCTGGCATAGACTTAAAGATAGGTAACTTAACAGCTGGGGATAAAACAAAAAACGCACCATATTGCTGGGCGCCATGGCTCACGCTTGTAATCCCGACACTGGGAGGCCCAGGTGGTGGATCACCTGAGGTGAGGAGTTTGAGAGCAGCCTGGCCAACATGGTGAAACCCCGTCTCTACTAAAAATAACAAAAATTAGCTGGGTGTGGTGGTGCACACCTGTAATCCCAGCTACTTGGGAGGCTGAGGTACGAGAATCACTTGAACCCAGGAGGTGGAGGTTGCAGTGACTCGAGATCCTGCCACTGCACTCCAGCCTGGGCGACAGAGTAAGACTCTCTCAACAAAACAAAACAAACCACCATACTGTGGTTCCGATGACCTGTGCTTGTCAGAGGGGTCACACAGCCTTGAAAGGTAACAGTTCTAGGCTCCTGTGTGCACTGGAAACACGTAACAGTTACAGGCTCCTGTGTGCACTGGAATCACGTAACAGTGTGTGCACTGGAATCACGTAACAGTTACAGGCTCCTGTGTGCACTGGGAACACGTAACTCGCGGGTTCTGGGAAAGGGATTTCTCGGAACTTAAGCCAGGAAGTGATTTGACAACTTCCACTATCACTCCCTTTATCCTCTCAGGAAGTATTTTTTTAAGCCACTGAATGAATCACCCTTGAGTTGCACAAGAAGGAAACGTTGCATAGAATGAGAAATGACAGCAAACTGCTGAGGTCACTTCCCCAGGCCCACTGAATGAGAATATCAGTTCCTGTGCTGGAGAGAAAGGCAGTGAGAGGAGAAAATGACGTCCAGCTCGTCCCTGGCTCTCTCTCTCAGGTCCTGATGTCTTTTCCAAGTCTGGAGAGCAGCGATGCTGCCTGTGCCCCGGGCAGAAAACCGTGTTCTGGCTGCAGCTAACCACTGCAGGCTCAATGTCTCTGGGTGTATCTCAGAGATAAGCAGGTGTTGGTGGTCCTTGCTTATCCCACAAGGGCACCTGGCAGGAATAATGGAGTCACTTCCCTCCACTGGCCTGAACCCACTGTTTCTCTTTCCTGGACACAGGAGGCATACATGGAATACCTGAGGAGCATCCACTATATCTCCCAGGTGTTACTAGAAGAAGTGGAAACCACTAAAGGTACGGCTCAGCCAGCCGGGCGCAGTGGCTCACGCCTGTAATCCCAGCACTGTGGGAGGCAGAGGCGGGCGGATCACCTGAGGTCAGGAGTTCGAGACCAGCCTGGCCAACATGGCGAAGCCCCGTCTCTACTAAAAATACAAAAATCAGCCAGGCATCGTGGCGGGCACCCATAAATACAGCTTCTCGGGAGCCTGAGGCAGGAGAGTTGCTTGAACCCGGGAGGCGGAGGTTGCAGTGAGCTGAGATCACCCCACCGTACTCCAGCCTGGGCAACAAGAGCGAAACTCCGTCTCAAAAAAAAAAAAAAGCACAGCTGAGCCCTGCTGCTTCCTCCATGCTGGACAAATTGTGGGCGTCCTTAGCCCTCGATGGGTGCCAGGCTTCGGGGGGTCTCTGGTATCCTTCCAGCCTGACCATTTGTAGCAGGTGAACCAGCCCACACTCAGTGTGATGTAGTGGCAGGAAGGGACCAGTGTTGTGGGTAAGAAGATGGAGATTGGGTCGTGGCAAGACACTAGCTCCAGTGAGTGGCACAGACGTGGGGAAGCATTCCAGCAGTGCGATGTGCAAACGCCCTGAAATAGGAGTGGGCGGGGTGGGGCTGTGTGTATGCCTTGGGTGGAACTGGGGCCGTTCTGGTGTGCAGGGAAACTTGAAGAGGCTTTGAGCTTTGAGGGAGAGGACAGCCTGGCAGTGGAGCCTCAGGTGAGGACTGAGGATGGCAGTGGCCAGACCACCCAGGATGGGAGCAGTAAACGGCCTGGGGATGTGTCCTGAAGGTGGAACAGAGCAGACTTGCAGGAGGCAGATGGGGACAAGAGCAAACTGGCAAGGAGAGGAATAGAAAGTTCCACGATGAACACATTAAGTTTGAGGGGCAGCAGCCACTGGACATAGGAGCACAGAGGTCGGGGGCAGCCACTGGACATAAGAGCACAGAGGTCGGGGGGAGCTAACAGTTGCCCCGGCTGAGCTCTGGCGCTCCAAGATTGAGGAGTTGGGTGGAGGAGTGGCAGAGGATCCCCCGGGGAGAGCAAAGTCCCAGAAGACAGAGGAACTCCAGTGGCCCACCGTGTTTGGCAAGGTGGGGACGGGTAAGGGCAGTTTCCGGGGGAGTCGGGGACTAAATCAGGGCAGGATGAGAAAATGGGAGTCTGTGAGAAGTTTTCTGTGAAAGGCAGCAGGGAGGTGGGTCCAGGGGCGAGTCACAGAGAGGCAGCTCCCACGGCATGCAGAAGGGCTGCGTGAGCAGGTCCATGGTCGCGCAGAGGTGCTCCATGCCAAGCCACGGGAAGGCAGGACTCTGGGGACACAGCCGACGGGAGATGGGTGAGGCGATCCGCCTCAGCACGTCCTTGTCTCCGTAAAACGGGGTGAGGCGATCCCCCTCAGCAGGTCCTTGTCTCCGTAAAACGGCCACTTCCCAGAGGCCTGTAGTTGCAAGTGAAGCTGAGTGAGCAGTAAAGGCTATTTAGGGTCGAGGCTCTGACAGGCCTTCATGAGGGGCACACAGACTTAGCAGGCTCAGGAGGCAAAACCAGGACAGATGATTAGAGATGACTTGGCGGGGGGGGCTTGCCTGGG
>NW_026652281.1:410671-435288 GCF_009828535.3 Hylobates moloch
CCCTCGATGGGTGCCAGGCTTCGGGGGGTCTCTGGTATCCTTCCAGCTTGACCATTTGTAGCAGGTGAACCAGCCCACACTCAGTGTGAGGTAGTGGCAGGAAGGGACCAGTGTTGTGGGTAAGAAGATGGAGATTGGGTCGTGGCAAGACACTAGCTCCAGTGAGTGGCACAGACGTGGGGAAGCATTCCAGCAGTGCGATGTGCAAACGCCCTGAAATAGGAGTGGGCGGGGTGGGGCTGTGTGTATGCCTTGGGTGGAACTGGGGCCGTTCTGGTGTGCAGGGAAACTTGAAGAGGCTTTGAGCTTTGAGGGAGAGGACAGCCTGGGAGTGGAGCCTCAGGTGAGGACTGAGGATGGCAGTGGCCAGACCACCCAGGATGGGAGCAGTAAACGGCCTGGGGATGTGTCCTGAAGGTGGAACAGAGCAGACTTGCAGGAGGCAGATGGGGACAGGAGCAAACTGGGAAGGAGAGGAATAGAAAGTTCCACGATGAACACATTAAGTTTGAGGGGCAGCAGCCACTGGACATAGGAGCACAGAGGTCGGGGGCAGCCACTGGACATAAGAGCACAGAGGTCGGGGGGAGCTAACAGTTGCCCCGGCTGAGCTCTGGCGCTCCAAGAGTGAGGAGTTGGGTGGAGGAGTGGCAGAGGATCCCCCGGGGAGAGCAAAGTCCCAGAAGACAGAGGAACTCCAGTGGCCCACCGTGTTTGGCAAGGTGGGGACGGGTAAGGGCAGTTTCCGGGGGAGTCGGGGACTAAATCAGGGCAGGATGAGAAAATGGGAGTCTGTGAGAAGTTTTCTGTGAAAGGCAGCAGGGAGGTGGGTCCAGGGGCGAGTCACAGAGAGGCAGCTCCCACGGCATGCAGAAGGGCTGCGTGAGCAGGTCCATGGTCGCGCAGAGGTGCTCCATGCCAAGCCACGGGAAGGCAGGACTTTGGGGACACAGCCGACGGGAGATGGGTGAGGCGATCCGCCTCAGCACGTCCTTGTCTCCGTAAAACGGGGTGAGGCGATCCCCCTCAGCAGGTCCTTGTCTCCGTAAAACGGCCACTTCCCAGAGGCCTGTAGTTGCAAGTGAAGCTGAGTGAGCAGTAAAGGCTATTTAGGGTCGAGGCTCTGACAGGCCTTCATGAGGGGCACACAGACTTAGCAGGCTCAGGAGGCAAAACCAGGACAGATGATTAGAGATGACTTGGCGGGGGGGGCTTGCCTGGGGTCCATGAGGAATAGTCGGCTTGTCCAGGGTGAGTGAGGGGTCGGGGGGCAGTGGGCTTGCCCGGGGTCAGTGAGGGGTCAGGGGCAGTGGGCTTGTCCGGGGTCAGTGAGGGGTCGGGGGGCAGTGGGTTTGCCCGGGGTCAGTGAGGGGTGGGGGGCAGCGGGCTTGCCCGGGGTCAGTGAGGGGTCGGGGGGCAGTGGGCTTGCCCGGGGTCAGTGAGGGGTCAGGGGCAGTGGGCTTGTCCGGGGTCAGTGAGGGGTCGGGGGGCAGTGGGTTTGCCCAGGGTCAGTGAGGGGTCAGGGGCAGTGGGCTTGCCCGGGGTCAGTGAGGGGTCGGGGAGCAGTGGGCTTGTCTAGGGTCAGTGAGGGGTCGGGGGGCAGTGGGCTTGTCTGGGGTCAGTGAGGGGTCGGGGGGCAGCGGGCTTGCCCGGGGTCAGTGAGGGGTGGTGAGGGGGGCAGTGGGCTTGCCTGGCTTTTCCGTTGCCTCATTTTATCTCATCAGTAGGTAGCAGTGATAGAGCCACCTGTGACCAGCCTCCTTGTCCCCCCCCAGAAGCTGGGGAAACTGCACCCGCTGACACCTCCAAGATGCTGAAGCTAGCACAGCAGTGTCTGGAGAGGGCCCAGTCGACGGCCGCCAAGCTTGGTGGGTCTCCTGCAGTAGGCGGCTCTCCTGAGGCATCCCCCAAGCTCGCGTCTCCTCTGTGGGATGTGGCCCACCGCTTGACCCCTGGCTACCAATGGCTTGCAGGGAAAACACGCCTGAAGCCAACCATGCCTGCAGCTGCTCCCATCCCCCAGCCTGCCGGCCGACACCGCCGTGTATACTCCGACGAAGGGGGAAAACTCTCTCCTTTTCTGCCACCCGAGATCTTCCAGAAGCTTCAAGGGGCAGAGTCACAAAGCTGTAAGAAGTAAGATGGGCAAGATGGGAGGTGGGATGAGCCTGGGATTGGGTTTTTGAGGCTGAGGAAGATGAGCTGATGAGAGCGATTTTTTTTTTTTTTTTTTTTTGAGACAGAGTCTCACTCTGTCGCCCAGGCTGGAGTGCAGTGGCACGATCTTGGCTCACTGCAACCTCCGCCTCCCGGGTTCACACCATTCTTCTGCCTCAGCCTCCCAAGTAGCTGGGACTACAGGCGCCCGCCACCATGCCCGGCTAATTTTTTGTATTTTTAGTAGAGATGGGGTTTCACCGTGTTAGCCAGGATGGTTTCGATCTCCTGACCTCGTGATCTGCCCACCTTGGCCTCCCAGAGTGCTGGGATTACAGGCGTGGGCCACCACGCCAAGCCCCCACAGTGCTGGGATTACAGCGTGAGCCACTGTGCCCAGTCTGACAGCGAATGTTTTTAAAATGGGTCCCAGAATGGGAATATCCTCTTGCCTGACACAAGCAAATGCAGGCGGCACAGTGGCTCACGCCTGTAATCCCAGCACTGTGGGAGGCTGAGGCGAGCAGATCACCTGATGTCAGGAGTTCCCAACCAGCCTGACCAACATGGTGAAACCCCATCTTTACTAAAAATACAAAAATTAGCCGTGGTGGTGTGCACTTGTAATCCCAGCTACTCAGGAGGCTGAGTCAGGAGAATCACTTGAGCCTGCAAGGTGGAGGTTGCAGTGAGCGAAGATCGTGCCACTGCACTCTAGCCTGGGCAACAAGGGTGAAACTCCGTCTCAAAAAAAAAAAAAAGCACCGTGTGCGGTGGCTCACGCTTGTAATCTCAGCACTTTGGGAGGCCGAGGCGGGCGGATCACGAGGTCAGGAGATCGCGACCACAGTGAAACCCCGTCTCTACTAAAAATACAAAAAATTAGCTGAGGCATAGTGGTGTGCCCCTGTAGTCCCAACTACTAGGGAGGCTGAGGTGGGAGGCTCACTTGAGCCTGACAGGTTGAGGGTGCAGTAAGCCGTGATTGTGCCAGTGCACTCCAGCCTGGGCAACAAAACGAGACTCTGTCTAAAAAAAAAAAAAAAAAAATGGCCGGGCACAGTGGCTGATGCCTGTAATCCCAGCACTTTGGGAGGCCAAGGTGGGTGGATCATGAGGTCAGGAGATCGAGACCATCCTGGCCAACAAGGTGAAACCCTGTCTCTACTATTAATTACTAAAAAATTAGCCGGGCGTGGTGGCGGGCGCCTGTAGTCCCAGCTACTCGGGAGGCTGAGGCAGAAGAATGGCGTGAACCTGGGAGACAGAGGTTGCAGTGAGCCCAGATTGTACCACTGCACACCAGCCTGGGTGACAGAATGAGAATCCCGTGAACCCAGGAGGCAGAGGTTGCAGTGAGTTGAGATTGCGCCACTGCACTCCAGCCTGGGCAACAGAGCAAGACTCTGTCTCAAAAAAAAAAAAAAAAATTTAGCTGGGCACAAGAATAAATTATATATCTATATATATGTAGAAATCCATACATAGAAAACTGAGCAGACAAGTTTATAACAGCAGAGCAGACATAGCTGAAGAGTAAATTCATGTATTGGAAAAAAGGTCAAAAGATGGCTGGAATGAATTACAGAAACAGAGCCTAACGTGTTCATTGGAGTTCCAGAAAGAAAATGGGAGGGAGGCCAAGGCAGGCGGATCATGAGGTCAGGAGTTCAAGACCAGCCTGGCTAACATAGTGAAACCCCATCTCTACTAAAAATACAAAAATTAGTCATGCGTGGTGGCGCGTGCCTGTAATCCCAGCTACTATCATTGAACCAGGATGCAGTTGCAGTGAGCCAAAATGCCCATCACCTGGCAACACTAGATCTGTCTCAAAAAAAATCAGGGCAGGGTGGCCAGGCGTCAGGCTCTGTCTTTCCTCCTCCTTGTCCTCCACTGTCCCTGACAGTGGGAAGGTAAAAGGGAACAGAGCTTTCAAGGTGGAGTGGCTGTTGGGAACTGTATAAAGGAGACAGGACACTTCTTCCTTTCATGGGTCACAAACTAATCTAGCTGTTTGACCCATATAGTGCCTTTAAAGCAGGGATGTCCAATCTTTTGCCTTCTCTGGGCCACACTGGAAGAAGAATTGTCTTGGGACACACATAAAATACACTAACACTAACAACAGCCAATGAGCTTAAAAAAAAAAAAAAAATTGCAAGGCCGGGCACAGTGGCTCCCATCTATGATCCCAGCTCTTTGGAAGGCCAAGGCGGGCAGATTACCTGAGGTCAGGAATTTGAGATCAGCCTGGCCAACATGATGAAACCCCATCTGTACTAAAAAATACAAAAATTAGCTGAGCACCATGGTGGCACATGCCTGTAATCCTAGCTACTTGGGAGGCTGAGGCAGGAGAATCACTTGAACCTGGGAGGCGGAGGTTGCAGTGAGCCGAGATTGTGTCACTGCACTCCAGCCTGGGCGACAGAATGAGACTCTGTCTCCAAAAAAAAAAAAATTGCAAAAAAAACTCAGTGATTTTTTTTTTTTTTTTTTTTGAGACAGAGTCTCTATCACCCAGGCTGGAGTGTAGGCACGTGCCACCACACCCGGCTAATTTTTTGTATTTTTAAGAGACTGGGTTTCACCATGTTAGCCAGGATGGTCTCAATCTCCTCACCTCATTATCCGCCCGCCTCGTCCTCCCACAGTGCTGGGATTACAGGCGTGAGCCACCGTGCCCGGCCCTCAGTGATGTTTTAAGAAAGTTTAGGAATTTGGGTTGGGCCACATTCAAAGTCATCCAGCCTCGGACTGTTGCACAAGCTTGCTTTAACAAGACTCATACTGTTGCCAAACACATATAACTTATTTCCGTAGAAGTCCAGTGGTCCAGCTTCGCTTGAAAAACCAAAAGTCATGGCAATACCAAAACTTGTGTTTTCTTTCTTTTTGTTGTTTTTTGTTTTGGTTTTGTTTTTTTGAGACAGAGTCTCACTCTATCACCCCGGCTGGAGTGCAGTGGCCAGATCTCGACTCACTGCATCGCCTCCTGGGATCAAGCAATTCTGCCTCAGCCTCCCGAGTAGCTGGTATTAAAAGTGTGCACCACCATGCCCAGCTAATTTTTGTATTTTTAGTAGAAACAGAGTTTCACCATGTTGGCCAGGCTGGTCTCGAACTCCGACCTCAGGTGATCTGCCTGGCCTTAGCCTCCTAAAGTGCTGGGATTACAGGCGGGAGCCACTGCACCTGGCCAAAAGCTGTGTTTTGGAAGGGCAGGCAAGAAGGGGCAGATGTTGCAGCCCACCCCAGATGGCTCCCCTCCTCTTCCTCCTCACCTCCTGGCCTCAGAGCAATCCGAGAGGATGAGAGAGGCTCGTCTGGTGGCCAGACACCACTGGGCCTCCTGGGGTCTAGACAGCAGCTTGTCACATTTCCAGAGAGCTGACGCCACTGGAGGAGGCCTCCCTGCAGAATCAGAAGCTGAAGGCTGCGTATGAGGCCCGAATGGCCCGGCTAGACCCCAGCCAGGCCATGCAGAAGACATCCCTGGTGAGTGGGGGCTAGGAAGGGCCTGGGGGGTGCATGGGCGCTGGGTAGAGAAGAGTCGGTCTTACTCCCTCCTTCCCCCCGCCAGACCCTCTCTCTACAGCGGCAGATGATGGAGAACCTAGTGATTGCCAAAGCCCGGGAGGAGACAGCACCCTTTCTGACCACCCTGGTGGTCCCTGAGGGGAAACTCAGTGTGGCCTTGAGCCAACGGCAGAGAAGGGGGCAGCGAGGGGAGCGGAGGTTCCAGGGTCGGGGTACAGGGCTGAGGGGCTTCCCGCTTTGCAGAGGCATGGCCTCAGGGGAAGGGTCTGGCCCCCGTCCCCCAGGCTCTCTGGCCCGGCCCTTCTGGCTTGAGCGCAGGCTGCCTTCTGCCCCAGAAGCCTTACCTGGGGACAGCCCCTCACTGAGGGGGGGTCCCTGGGACGTCCTGGCCTCTCCGGGTGTGGGACGGGGTTGGGAACCGAGGGCCCGCTCAGATCCGACGCTCGGCCCCTTGACTCTGCACCCAGCTCCAGAGAAAGATGGAGGAGCGCCGGCTGCGGCTCCAGGAGGCCGCCAACAGGTGGGACTCCTGCCCGCCCCTGGGGCCGCTGCGGGGAGGGCCTGGCCCCGGGACCCACCTCATGCCTTTCTTCCCAGGAGGTTTTGCAGCCAAGTCGCCCTGACCCCGGAGGAACGGGAGCAGCGGGCCCTTTACGCCGCCATCCTGGAGTACGAACAGGACCATGTGCGTCCCCCACGGGCCCAGGCTTTGTAGGAGAAGCCCAGCTAAGGGGGCGGGGCCAGAGGCCGTGGGGGGGAGCCCCAGTGAGGGAGGCGGGGCCGGAGGCCGTGTGGGAGGGCCCCAGTGAGGGAGGCGGGGCCAGAGGCCGTGTGGGAGGGCCCCAGTGAGGGGGCGGAGCCAGAGGGCGTGGGGGCCGTGAGGAGGGCCGGGCCAGTGGCCTGTGGGAGGGCCCGGGGGGCGGGGCCAGTGGCCTGTGGGAGGGCCCGGGGAGGGGGCGGGGCCAGTGGCCTGTGGGAGGGCCCGGGGAGGGGGCGGGGCCAGTGGCCTGTGGGAGGGCCCGGGGAGGGGGCGGGGCCAGGGCTGCGTGGGGCGGGGCACGGTGAGGAGGCGAGGCCAGGGGTCGCATGGGAGGGTCCCAGCGTGGAGGGTAGGGCCAGGGCCTACGTGGGAGGGTCTGGGCCGCGTGGGACGGTCCCAGCGCGGAGGGAGGGTCCCAGCAAGGGGGTAGGGCCAGGGTTCGCCTAAGGTTTCCCTCGGGTGTGGGTGGGGGCGGGTCGCGGGGCCTGCTGGCGCTGGGTCTCCTGCACCCCAGGACGGGCTCCCACAGTCTCTAGGGGTCGGCATTGGTGGCAGATGAGGCGCGTCCGGTCGTGGTGGACCCACCGTGCTTTCCTTCAAGGCCCCCTGTCTCGTAGGACTGGCCGAAGCACTGGAAGGCCAAGCTCAAGAGGAATCCGGGGGACCTGTCACTCGTGACCAGTCTGGTCTCACACCTGCTCAGGTAGCTGGGCTTTCAGACCCCACAGAGCCCCTGCGCACCGGCCTTGGACACCTCTTCCTGGTGCCAGGTGCCGGAGAGGGGCTGGACTGACAGAGGGAGCCTGTGCCTCAGCCACGTGGACACCGCAGCTCCCTTTGTGCTGAGGGCGTTTCCTCCGCTTCTCCAACCTCCCCAGCGGGGGCGGGGGGCAGACTTTCCAACATTTACTGTCAGGAGGTAATGCAAGTCACTTCTCTGAAACCGGGCATAGCGCGGCACCTGTGGATGCCACGGAGAGGCCGAGGCTGGCCGCGTTCTTATTCTTACGCCCTCCTCTCCCGCAGCCTCCCCGACCACCCGATCGCGCAGCTCTTGAGGCGGCTGCAGTGCTCCGTGTACAGCACCCTGTATCCCGCCGTGAGCAGAGCAGCCGCGCCAGCCCCAGGCTGCTGCCCCCTGACCCCCAACCCCGGAAGCCGACGGCTGCGGCCCTCGCAGAGCCTCCATTGCATGCTGTCCCCGCCCGAGCCCAGCGCAGCCCCGCGGCCCCAGGATAGTCCCCCCACGCCCCCACTCCAACCCGGCCCCGTGGGGTCTCCCTCACCCCTGGGGGACACCGCATCTGGATTGCCAGACAAGGACAGCTCGTTCGAGGACCTGGAGCAGTTCCTGGGGACGTCTGAGCCGCAGGGCCGGGGCCGTGGGGTGCAGCCAGAGCCCCAGCTGCAGCAGCTGAAGAGCGCCGTGGAGGAGATCCACAACGCCATCGGTGAGGCCAGGCCCTCACTGGGACAGCCGCGGCAGCTCTTCACCCCTGCATATCGGTCCATTTCAAGCTTCTGTTTGGGGAAGGGTCTGTTGATCAGAGACTCTGATCAGACTTACGTCCACCCAGCCCACGCCTCAGCCCTTCTCATTTTGGAAATAGAGTGGTAGGGATGGGGTTTCATCATGTTGGTCAAGCTGTTCTCAAACTCCTGACCTCAGGTGATCTGCCCACCTCGGCCTCCCAAAGTGCTGGCATTACAAGCGTGAGCCACCGCACCCAGCCCAGAGTTTTCTAAGAACCACTGCGGGAGGCCCAACAGTCCAGGCGGTGTTCTCGCTGTGCTGCCCACACACTAAGGAACTTGGTCAGGGTCCCCACCCACAGCGGGTTGAATCTAAAGTCTTTCCTGGTTCCTGCAGTTTTGGGTAAAGGCCCTTTTGAGAAAAGGATCATCCTCCGGTTTCTTCTCAGGCTGCTGGCCCAACAGGGCAGCAGCTGTAGGTGACAGTTTCCAGTCCCAGACTCCCTGCCCTGGGCCAAGGAGGGTCAGGGGTAGATGCAGGAGGCTTGAAGGCGGTGGAAAGAGGACCAGACAGGGCCGTCTCCCCATTGCTCCTGGACACTGCCAGTTGCTCTGCCTCTCAGAGAGCTTGCTTGGGTGGAGAAAGGCCCCATGGCTTACAGCCACTTGACCTAGCAGGGGAGGAGCCTCTGTGGATGTCCCCGGCTCTGTTCCCAGCAGACAGGCTGCTCTCGCTGACCCTTCTGGCCTTCGAAGGCCTAAACACAGCTGCCTCCAAGGACCGGTGCCTGGCATGCATTGAGGAGCCCTTTTTCTCCCCGCTGTGGCCTCTGCTGCTGGCCCTGTACAGGTATGGACCCAACCGTACAACCACCCGCGTGGCCTGGTGTCTCCCAGCCCAGTCCCCCAGGAGGCCTACCCTGCTCCCCAGCACTGTCTGCTCCCCTCCATCTCCAAGACTCGTGTTTGCTACCCCTAGCCTGTGCTTTACCCTGAGGCCATCTTCAGGGGCTTCCAGTTTGCAGGTAGGACTATTGCCACCCTCCTGTGCCTGGGGTCTTGGCGACACTGGGGCTTTTTGCTTGAGATACATAACCAGTTTTCTCCAGGACTGAGCTCCAGCCACAGCCCTGCTTCTGTCCCCAGGGCAAGGTCCCTGGGGCAGCTTAGCCTGGCCTCTCTCTGCCCCAGGAGCGTGCACCGAGCCCGGGAGGCTGCCCTGAGCAGGAGCATGGAGCTCTACAGGAATGCACCCCCCACCGCCATTGGCATCCCCACCAAGCTACTCCCCCAGAACCCTGAGGCCAAGGGGGCCACTGGCTACCCCTACTGCGCAGCGGCCCAGGAGCTCGGACTGCTGGTCCTGGAGAGCTGCCCCCAGAAGAAGCTGGAGTGCATAGGTCAGCAGGTTCGAGAGGCAGGGGGAGGGACAGGCTCCCATCCCAGTAGGTGACCTGGAACCTTTGTCTTCACCACTGAGCTTCTCTTGTCACCTGCCGGTGGGGAGGTGGGGGGACCAGAACAAAAGTGGTGTCTGAGCAATATCCCCAGGGTCATCGCAGCTCTTCCCAGCCGTGCACATCAGGAGGTGGGCGGGGTATAAGGGGTGGCTTGGGCTTCGGGGCGGGGTTAACTGCCTCTGAAACCCCGTCTGTGGTGCAGTGCGGACCCTGCGGATCATCTGTGTCTGTGCGGAAGACTACTGCCCCACGCCGGAGGCCACACCCCAGGCCGGGCCCCAGCCCATCGCTGCAGCTGCCATGTGAGTCCCGGGAGGGCGAGGTGTGGCCAGGGAGGAAGGGCCCTAGAAAGGCAGTGGTCATGGCAGGGACTGTCTTCCTGCCCCTTAGCCTTGTGCCAGCCGGCTTCACTGTAGAAGCGGGAGGGCTGTGTCGGCCTGGCCGTGTGGGCCCAGCCCTGGCCCCGCAGTGAAGGAGTTCCCTTTAGGGACAGCCTCACCATGCTCAGCTGGCTTCCTGTGCCTCTGGGCAGGAGGGCACAGTGATGGCAGCCAGCACGGCCAGGATGGCTCCACAGTCGCTGGGTTTGCGGAGAGGTCCCTGGCCCCAACCCAAGGCCGCTGTGCCCTCCCGACAGTGGTGCCGATGACCTGCTGCCCATCCTGTCCTTCGTGGTGCTGAGGAGCGGCCTCCCTCAGCTGGTGTCGGAGTGCGCGGCCCTGGAGGAGTTCATCCACGAGGGGTAGACCCCGGCGGGTCAGGGTGGGGGTCTGTGTGCAAAGAGCAGGGACCTCATCCCTCAACCTACTAAACGGTGGTTGTCAGTGGCAGCTGGGGAGGGCAGCGTGTGGCTCCATCACAGCCATGCCTTTGGGCAGCCCCTGTAGGTCCACCTATGCGGAGTGCCTGCTGCCACATGTCCCGTGGCCCTTCCCTTAGCTCAGCCTCTCCCAGACAGCAGGAGCTGGGGGCTGTCCCCTGAGCAACATCTGCCTGGGGAGGGGACGGGGATCGAGTGCCATCCCTGGCTCTGCCGTCCAAGGACGAGCACGGAGTGGGTGGGAAAGGCCTCCTCTAGCCCAGTGGCCCTGACAGCCCCACCTGCGCACCCTCAGCACCCAGGTCCTGAACTGGGAGGGCAGACACTACCTTCTGCAGGGCCAGTTCGTCCAGATGACACCGGCTGCCCCTGCCATCCGTGCAGGTACCTAATCGGAGAGGAGGGGTACTGCCTGACATCACTGCAGAGTGCCCTGAGCTACGTAGAGCTGCTGCCCCGGGGAGGCCTGGCCAAGTAGTAGAGCCACAGCCCAGGGCCCCTGCAGGGCCTGGCCTCGCCTCCCAGGGCTGTCTCTCCTACACCTGGAGCCATGGGATCTACTGAGAACCATCCTGGAGCCTCACGCTGCTCTGCACATGGCAGGGGCTTGTTCACTGTGGTGTGCTCTCCAGCTCTTCCCCTTCCTCACCTCACATCTGACCCTGGAGCTTGGGGTTGGCACCTCTGCCCCAACAGATGGGGCTGAATCAGCTCCAGGAGGAACCAGGCCCTGCTATCCTGTGTAGGCCTCAGAGAGGCCGAGAAGGGAGGCTTTGGGCTTCGATGGGTGCAGGCTCAGTGATGAGCATCTGGCTGGGGCAGCTCCTGGGGAGCATCAGGGAAGAGGGGGCCGTGGAGGCTAGCGGTGGAGACAGCAGTCCAGTTTCTCTCCCCTCTGACCCCTAGAAGGGGACTTGTAGCCCCATGAACTAGTTTGTCTGGGTCAGGAACAAGGGCCGGCTGGGGCCTGGGGTGCAGCTGGTGTGAGGGTGTGCTGTTTGCTGATGGGCAGGGACACCCCGGCGGGGTCTGGGGCTCTGAGCCCAGGACATTCCCTGCGCCTTGCTCACCTTGGCTGTGGGCTGTGAACATTCCGGGACCCTGGGCATCTTATCTAGATCTATGCAGCCCAAGGGTCAGCCCTCTTGACTGTCACATGCTGCCCCTACCCAGCCTAAAATAAAGAGCTCACTGCTGTGCTTCGCCGTGTGGCTCCCTCAATCCCCACCCCACTGGCCAGAGAGCACAACCACCCCTGCTGCCCACGGCAGAGGCCGCTGAGGATGTGGGGTAGGAGCCACAGCCCAGCCCCAAACAAAGCCTGGCCCAACCTCTTGAACATCTGCCAGCCTCCGAGACCCTCTGTGTAGAAGCAGGGTCCTCTTGGGGCTGTGCCTGGCCAGGCAGGTGTGGGCTTCACCCTCTTGGACAGGAGAGCTCTGCAGGGCATCGGTGGGTGGGAAGGGCGGGGTGGGGCCAGGGTCCTAGGTCATCACTGGGGACCTGAGCCCAGAGCAGTCACCCGAGGGTCTCCAGAATCATCATGGTTCTGTGCATGGCGACACACACATGCTCTGAGGTGCACAGAAGGCTGCCGGGCGTGGACAGCATCTGCCAGGGCGGTGTGGGCAGATCAGGATGGAGGGCTCTTCTGCAAGAAAGGCAACGCCGGCAGCTTGAGATGCCATGACGAGGCAGGTGCAGGGCTGGTGGGGTGGAAGGTCCCAATCCTAGATGCTACCAGGAGCTGGCTGTGGGGCAGTGTCGCCGTCCTCAGGGAAACAGCCTTCAAGCAGTAGCTGTGGACATCAGTGGGATGCTCTGTGCTTGCGCCCTCAGCAGTGGCTGGTTTACTCCCCAAGGACCCCGTGGGGAGACAGAAGTGTCTCTCTGCGTGGGGGAACAGCTGGAGCATCTGCCCCAGCCCTCAGTGTGAACCCTAGCTGGCCGTGGTGCCTTGGAGCTTCGGCTGCTCCGGCCTCAGCTTTGCTGTCTGGAAGATGGAATTTTAAAGCCCGCTTCATAGAATGGTGGAGATGAGCTGTGTCTTGAACAAATCCTGGCGTGGGAGCCCCGCTGGCTTGGCATCAGGCCACACCTGCAGCCTGACCACGCTGGGGGCCAGGAACGTGCTGGCTAAGCTGTATCCCTGGCCCTGGCGCTGAGATCCTGCAGACCTGTCCAGGGGCTGCTGTTTGCTGTGCAACTTGCCCTCTCTGAGCCTGCAGCTCGCCCATAAGACAGGAATGAATAATAGCAGCTTCCTTTTAGAAATCCTACAACTGGCAGGCCGCGGCGGCTCACGCTTGTAATCCCAGCACTTTGGGAGGTCAAGGTGGGCAGATCACGAGGTCAGGAAATCAAGACCATTCTGGCTAACAGGGTGAAACCCCGTCTCTGCTAAAAATACAAAAAATTAGCTGGGTGTGGTGGCCCACACCTGTAGTCCCAGCTCCTCGGGAGGCTGAGGCAGGAGAATGGCGTGAACCCCAGGAGGCAGAGGTTGCAGTGAGCTGAGATCGCATCACTGCACTCCAGCCTGGACAACAGAGAGAAACTCTGTCTCAAAAAATAAAAATAAAATAAAAAGTAATGGCTGGGACCGGTGGCTCATGCCTGTAACCCCAGCAGTTTGGGAAGCCGAGGCGGATGGATCTTTTGAGGTCAGGAGTTCGAGACCAGCCCAGCCAACATGGCGAAACTCCGTCTCTACTAGAAATACAAAAATTAGCTGGGCGTGGTGGCACCCTCGTGTAGTCCCAGTTACTCAGGAGGCTGAGGCAGGAGAATCGTTTCAACCTGAGAGGCAGAGCCTGCAGTGAGCCGAGATCACGCCACTGTACTCCAGCCTGAGCACAGAGCGAGACTCCATCTAAAAAAAATAAAAATAAAAATAAAACTATTCTGCATAAGCAGTGTCCAAATCGTAACAAAAATCAAATGAAAAGCAAACAAGATGTAACCTTATATCCGTTGGACCGGAGAAGATGAGGAAGCTGGACAATGCCGAGTACAGGAGGGGGAGGGAGCTCACCCACACTATGGGGTGGACATGGCAGTGGCCCCAGAGGACCAGGTGCAGTCCTGGAGTCCAGGTAAGTGTAGATGGAACCTCTGACCTGGCAAGGCTGCTGCCGGTTTTAGAGGATGCATATGCAGTGGAGGCAATGGAGTGTCTGTCCCTGGAGGGCAGGGAAGGACGGAGAATCCACACAGCCCACGGAGTGTCCATCCCTGGGCGGGCAGGGAGAGAGCCGTGAATGTACAGCCCATGTAGCTACCGCTGCATAACAAGCTACCCCAACTCACGGGCTTAAATACACAAGAGGCCAGACATGGTGGTTCACACCTTGAATCCCAGCACTTCGGGAGGCTGAGGCTGGAGGATCACTTGAGCCCAGGAGTTTGAGACCAGCCTGGGCAACACAGTAAGGCCCCCCTCTCTACTAAAAAGTTAAGAATTAGGCTGGGCGCCGTGGCTCACGCCTGTAATCCCAGCACTGTGGGAGGCCGAGGTCGGTAGATCACCTGAGGTCAGGAGTTTGAGACCAGCTTGGCCAACATAGTGAAACCCTGTCTCTGCTGAAAATACAAAAAATACAAAAATCAGCTAGGTGGCTCCTCAGCATCATGGGAGGCTGTTTCTAGGTGGTAACCCAATGACCAGGGGTTGGATTCATCCAAAGAGCTATCTGCTGTCTATGGTTGGTGCCAGCTGTCGGCTGGGACCTCATTCAGGGCTGTCAGAACAATGACGTGAGAACTGGATGGGTCTCCAGGGGCTGCCGAAACGGCCACAAAATGGGTGGCTTACAACAGGAATGTTCTCTCACCCTCTTGCAGGCCTGAGGTCAAAATCAAGCTGTCAGCAGGGCTGACTCCCTCGGGAGGCTGTAGGGTAGAATTATTTTTGTCTTCAGCTTCTGGTGGCTCTAACACAGCTTGTGCTACCTTAGCTCACGGCTCCCTCGTTCCACTCTGCCTCTGTCTTTAAGCGGTCTTCTCTCCTGTGCGTTCACATCTAAGTTTCTCTCTTCTCATAAGGACAGCAGTCATACTGGATTTAGGGCCCATGCCAACCTAGAACAACCTCATCTTTTTTTTTTTTTTTGTAAGACGGAGTCTTGCTCTGTCGCCCAGGCTAGAGTGCAGTGGCGCGATCTCGGCTCACTGCAAGCTCCATCTCCTGGATTGACGCCATTCTCCTGCCACAGCCTCCCGAGTGGCTGGGACTACAGGTACCTGCCACCATGCCAGGCTAATTTTTTGTATTTTTAGTAGAGTCGGGGTTTCACCGTGTTAGCCAGGATGGTCTCAATCTCCTGACTTCGTGATCCACCTGCTCGGCCTCCCAGAGTGCTGGGATTACAGGCGTGAGCCACTGCGCCCGGCACAGAACAAACTCACCTTATCTTGATTTTGTCTGGAAAAACTATTTCCAAAAAAGTCCCAAGAATAGGCTCCGGGTGAATGTGAATTGCAGGTGGAAGTTGCAGCCCAAAACCTCCGCACACGGTCGTGGCCTTCTCACTCTAGTGGCTGGATTCTGAGGGTGTGTTAGTCCATCCCGGTGCTGCTGTAAATAGCTGCCTGAGGCTGGATAATTTATAAAGAAAAGAGGTTTAATTGACTCACAGTTCCGCATGGCTGGGGAAGGCCTCAGGAAACTTATAATCATGGCAGAAGGCATCTCCCCACAGGGTGACAGGAGAGAGAATAAGCACTGAGCAAAGGGGAGAACCCCTTAAAAAACCATCGGGTCTCGTGGAATTCACTATCACGAGAACAGCACGGAGGAAGCGGCCCCCATGATTGAATGATCTCCACCTGGTCCTGCCCCGACCCTGTGGGATTACAATTCAAGATGAGATTTTGGGTGTGGACACAGAGCCAAACCATATCAGAGGCCAAGGATCTCAAGACAAGGCCGAGGTATGGCATGTTTATGATTTAGCCTTGGAATTCATTCCACATCAGTTCTATTCCATGGATTGAGGCAGGTGCAAAAACCCACCCAGGCCCATGGGAGGAGAGCTTGCTCTGTCGCCCAGGCTGGAGGGCAGTGGCATGATCTTAGCTCACTGCAACCGCAACCTCTGCCTCCCAGGTTCAAGTAATTCTCCTGCCTCAGCCTCTCAAGTAGCTGGGCTTACAGACATGTGCCACCACGCCCGGCTAATTTTTGTATTTTTAATAGAGACGGGGTTTCAACATGTTGGCCAAGCTGGTCTTGAACTCCTGACCTCAGGTGATCTGCCCGCCTTGGCCTCTCAAAGTGCTGGGATTACAGGCGTGCGCCACCACGCCCGGCCATGATCACACTATTTCTAAGATGCCAGCAGGGAACTGCCAGGTAAAAATTCTAAGAAAAAAGCGGAGACCTTGTCGCCCAGGCGCAGGGAAAGTTTCAACAAACTTGGGCCTTGGTTTTGGTGGCCTGGAGAAGTGAGGGACACAGACGGGAAGGAGCAGAGCCTGCCCAAAGCAGGGGTGTGGCGTAAGGGTGGGTTTCGGCTGGGACCTCCAAGGGTCTCCCTCATCCTCCTCTACTTCTGGGCAATGCGAGAAAGTGGCTTTAGCACAGAACAGAGGAACCCAAGCGAAGACAACGTCCCCGGGAAGTCGTGGCCCAGATTTAGCCTGGATGGATCCGTGGCCCAGATCAGCTTTTAGCCTAGAGAGGGGGCAGCTTCGCCCTGCCTCAGAGACCTGCCCAGACGATGGTCTCAAGGCCTGCAGATGGCAAGTGCAGGAGGCCGGGAAGCAGAGCCAGCAAAAACAGAATCTGAGGTCCCCGCATCCACCTGAAGCTGCTGTTTCAGACAAGGCTGAAAGGCTTGTCCTTGCGCCCACCTTCCGCGCCACGGGCCCCTCCCGCAAGGGGATGGCCCCGCCCCACAGGGGAGGCCCGCCCCCGGGTCCGGCCAATCCCCGCCAGGTAATGCCGGTGGCCCCACCCCACAGAGGACGAGCCCGCGCACCTGTTTCCTCGCGGCCGGGGCGCCTGGGGCTGGGTCCCTGTCTCGTGGGGAGGAGCGGCCCAGGCACAGCGTTCACTGAGCGCCTGCCATGAGCCCGCAGCCCTCGGCCCAGGGGCGTCGTGAATGATACCGGTCCCGTGAGGAGACGGGCGACGCGGTGACAGGAGGCTCGCGGGGTGCCTCGCGCGGGTGCTCGGCCAGGCTGGACACCTCCTCCTCCCCTTTCACCAGGCCCCGCCCCTCCTGATTTATTCGGAGGCGGGGCCTGCGCCGAGCCCCGCCCCTAGCGTCACGGCCGCGTACCCCGGGCGGAGCCGACTCCTGGCGGAAGCGCGCGGCGCGCGGGGAGGCCCGAACTGATCGGCGGCGGCCGGAGACCGCTGGGGACACACAGGTAGCGCCGTCACCCGCGGGGTCCGCAGCTCCATCTGCCGGGCGAAGGGGCTCTGGTCGGGAGAGGGCTCAGCGGGCGGAAGCGCGTCTCTAGAGAAGGGTGCGGTCGATAACCGGGGGCGCCCCTGGAAGGCCGAGGTACCCAGGCTGGAGGGAGGGGCTGGAGGTGCGGGGGCGCTCAGCTGGAGGGGCCTGGATCTCTGGGTGGGCGGTCAGCTGATGGGACGAGGTCTCCAGGGTAGGGGGTGCCGAAGATACCGGGGGCGCCCAGCCGCTGGGGACGGGGTCTCCAGGCTCGAGGGCTCCTGCGGACGCTGGGTGGGGGCTCGGGGAGAGCGCGGCTGGCTGGGCGCGCCCTTAGGTCCCTGATCCCCCCGCCTCCCGAACCCCGCAGGATGGGCAGCAGCACGCTGTCCGAGGACTACCGCCTGTGCCTGGAGCGCGAGCTGCGACGGGGCCGCGCGGGCGTGTGCGGGGACCCCTCGCTGCGCGCGGTGCTCTGGCAGATCCTGGTAGAGGACTTCGACCTACACGGGGCGCTGCAGGACGACGCGCTGGCGCTGCTCACCGACGGGCTGTGGGGCCGCGCCGACCTGGCGCCCGCGCTACGCGGCCTGGCCCGCGCCTTCGAGCTGCTGGAGCTCGCTGCGGTGCACCTGTACCTGCTGCCCTGGAGGAAGGAGTTCACCACCATCAAGGTAGGCGCCAGGCCAGGAGGAGCGCGCCCCTCGTCCTGGCATGCGGGTCGTGGGGCCGTCGATCATGGGGGACCACGCCTTTCGGGAGAGAGGGGCTTCAAGCGTCCTCAGTGCCCGGTGGGCTTCTCAAGGCTCCGAGCGCTGAGGGGTCGTGGGCGTGTGGGGGCACCCACTCCTAGGGCTGAGAACATGGGGTGGGCGAGGGCAGGATTGGGTACTGTCTACGGGGTCCTGCCCTGAGAGCTTGCGTCAGTGTCTTCCCTAAGAGGCCTCGCGGCCCCACTTGCCATGGAAATCTTAGGACGGGGCGGGGGCACAGAAGGTACTTGAGTTCCCATGGTCATCCTAATTCCTCCAGGATATGGGCCAATCCTATTTACAGAGACCGCCGAGGCTGGGAGG
Source organism: Hylobates moloch (assembly GCF_009828535.3). Lineage (NCBI taxonomy): Eukaryota > Metazoa > Chordata > Mammalia > Primates > Hylobatidae > Hylobates > Hylobates moloch. The sequence continues at coordinate 428,359 of NW_026652281.1, forward strand.
ACTGCACATGGGCGCATCCCTGTGAAGTCTCAGGGCTGGGCTCAGACCTAGTGAACTCCTCGGCCTGGGGCGGGAGGCTGTGCCCAGGGCTGGCCTGGTCCCTCTAGGTGAGCTCCTGGCGGCAGGAGGGGGCAGGGCCGCCGGGAGCTCTGAGCTAATTTGGAAGAGTAGGAAGCCGATGACGTCACTGGGCACGTGGGCGAGCTACGCCTCCGCCGGTTGCCATGGCAACGGCAGTCTCTCCGCGGCTCCCCGGGGACACCTGCTGGTCGGAGGGGCCAGGACTTTCATTCATGAGAGACGACGGACAGGCCCGCCCTTGAGGCCTCCCAGGGGGGCGGGGCGGGGGAGTAACCGGCTTCAGTGCCGGGCAGCCCTGGTTTGGACCTAGTTCTGCTGCCTCCTGGCCGTGAGGCCTTAGCCAAGTTAGCTCCTCTCTCTCAGCGCCTTTCCTCCTCTGAGACAGCGACACAGGAACAGTCCAGTTCATGGGGCCAGAGGAATGAATCGAAGCGCCGAGCTCAGTGCTGCAGGCACTGGGTGCTCCACACATGCGCCGTGTCCTGGCATTAGATGCTAGGAGTCCCGGAGTTAGGGAATTTTAGAGTCAGGAGACGCTCGCGGTGATTGTCCTGAGGTTCCTTTAGTCCTTCACCTAACTGTAGGCTAGAAAGCACTCACCCTTGGCCGGGCGCGGTGGCTCATGCCTGTAATCCCAGCACTTTGGGAGGCCCAGGTGGGCGGATCACGAGGTCAGGAGTTCGACACCAGCCTAACCAACATAGTGAAACCACGTCTCTATTAAAAAATACAAAAATTAGCCGAGCGTGGTGATGCACGCCTGTAATCCCAGCTACTCAGGAGGCTGAGGGAGGAGAATCACTTGAACCCGGGAGGTGGAGGTTGCAGTGAGCCAAGATTGTGCCACTGTACTCCAGCCTGGTGAGAGTGAGACTCTGTCTCAAAAAGAAAAAAAATTCTAGGCCAGGCACAGTGGCTCACGCCTGTAATCCCAGCACTTTGGGAGCTCAAGACGGGCGGATTACTTGAGGTCAGGAGTTCGAGACCAGCATGGCCAACATGGTGAAACACCCTCTCTACTAAAATACGAAAATTAGCCGGGTGTGGTGGTGGGTACCTGTAGTCCCAGCTACTGGGGAGGCTGAGGCAGGGGAATTGCTGGAACCTGGGAGGCATAGGTTGCAGTGAGCTGTGATGGAGCCACTGCACTCCAGCCTGGATGACAGAGCGAGACTGTCTCAGAAAAAAAAAAAAAGAAATTCTCATGTTTGGGCCTGGCCCAGACTGGCTATAAGCCTAGTCTCTGGGGTTGGGTCTGAGCATCAGAAGCTGCCAAGGCCTTGAGCCAACGGATCCCGGACCCACTGTACCCTAGGGTCTGGCCTATGGGAGGGTGGGCAGCCACTGACCAGGCCGCTCCCTTGCAGACCTTCTCCGGGGGCTACGTGCACGTGCTGAAGGGTGTGCTCTCAGACGACCTCCTCCTGAAGAGCTTCCAGAAGATGGGCTACGTGCGCAGGGACAGCCATCGGCTCATGGTGACTGCCCTGCCCCCCGCCTGCCAGCTGGTGCAGGTGGCCCTGGGCTGCTTTGCCCTCCGGCTGGAGTGTGAGATCCTGGGCGAGGTGCTGGCCCAGCTGGGCACCAGTGTGCTGCCAGCTGAGGAGCTGCTGCAGGCACGGCGTGCCAGCGGGGACGTGGCCTCCTGTGTGGCCTGGCTGCAGCAGCGGCTGGCCCAGGATGAGGAGCCACCACCCCTGCCCCCCCGAGGCTCCCCTGCTGCTTACAGGGCCCCACTGGACTTATACCGGGACCTGCAAGAGGACGAGGGGTCGGAGGACGCCAGCCTGTATGGGGAGCCGTCACCAGGCCCTGACTCACCCTCGGCGGAGCTGGCCTACAGGCCGCCACTCTGGGAGCAGAGTGCCAAACTGTGGGGCACTGGGGGCCGGGCCTGGGAGCCCCCAGCTGAGGAGCTGCTGCAGGCCAGCAGCCCACCCTATGGGGCCTTGGAGGAGGGGCTGGAACCTGAACCCTCCGCCTTTTCCTTCCTCTCTCTGCGCCGTGAGCTGAGTAGGCCTGGGGACCTGGCCACCCCTGAAAGCTCTGCAGGGGCCAGCCCGAGGCGTATTCGGGCAGAGGGGGTACCAGCCTCAGCCTATAGGTCTGTCTCTGAGCCCCCAGGCTACCAGGCACACAGCTGCCTGTCCCCTGGTGCCCTGCCCACCCTCTGCTGCGACACGTGTCGCCAGCTGCACGCTGCCCACTGTGCAGCCCTGCCCGCCTGCCGTCCGGGCCACTCGCTGCGTGTGCTGCTTGGCGACGCCCAGCGGCGCTTGTGGCTACAGCGTGCACAGATGGACACTCTGCTCTACAACAGCCCCGGGGCCCGGTCCTAGGCCAGCTGGGCCCCAGGTCAAGGGCTCTTGGGAGACAGCTCCCGTGGTGCTTCTCTTTGCTGGGGAGGGGTCTGGGCCTCTGGGTGCCTTGTCCCTGGGGGAGTCCTGGGCACAGCAGGGGGTTGGAGAGTCCGGACCAACTCCTGCTGGAGGTGGGACTCTGTATATGGAAGGCTCCAAGGGCAGCAGGCCTAAGCCGACCAGCAGGAGCCTTTCCACATTTCCCCACATTTCCACCCAGACGCATGCCCACGTGTTGGGTAGAGGGGTCCAGCCTGTTCCAGCCAGTGCCTGAACCTGTCCCTGAGAAGGACCCTGTGCCCCAAGCCCTCAGCTCCTGGCCCACTCCCTGCAGTACAGGGCTCAGGACTTGGGGGGTCCACGTGTCCCAGAGATTGTCCACATGAGTGTCCTCAAGGGCCTGTTGGTGACACCGAACTCCCCCTCCCCAAGCTCTGCTGGGGCCAATCTGCAGGGCTCTGCTGGGTGCACGGCTGACCTGGCTTCGGGGACCCCGGCCCTCCCCTTGGGTGTCACAGCAGCTGGGCCCACAGACAGGAAATGACCTGACCTCAAACCAGATGTGGAGGTGTACGAGAGCTGCAGGGATGGGCAATGGCTGACAGCTGGGAAGGCCCTGAGCATCACTGCTGCTGGGCGGAAGGGCCTGTGGGCAGCTCACCCAGGCAGCTGGGTCTTGGTGCGTCCAGTGGTAACGATGCCTCTGCCCTCCCTTCCCTTGGGTGCAGCCCACAGGCTGGCGAGGTGGCGGCTCTGCCCTAACCTCGGGTCTGGCGAGGGAGGGGACAGGGTATATCCACTGTGACAGCCCCTCTGGGCCCACAACTCCCTGACCCTGGAAGCTGAACCTGCTTTCCTGACACTCCACCCCACCCGCCTCCTCCCCAGAACACTCAGAGGGACAGTCAACATCAGAGCACATTAAACGCTGGTAAAACCATGTCTGTTAAGAAAGCTTTTATCCAACAAGAGCCTATAGCTTCGCTCAGCATCAGAGCCACGGCCTCCTGTTGGGTCCTCCATGTGGGGAGCAGGGATGCAGCTCAGCCTCCAGCCCAGGGCTCTCCTGGTGGTCTCCGGGCATCCTCAGTTGTGGCTCCTACCTCACACCTTGTCCCTCTTGTCCTCATCTGGAGTCCTGCCAGGCCCACCTGGGGTCACCACAGCTGACCCATGCACGGGACAGCGACTGAGAGGGGATACGAAGGTCTTCTGGGCCCACTCATCCCAGGCCAGCGTCCACCACAACTCAAAAGACAGCAGGGGGACTGCATCCACCACTCCTCCCAAGCAGTGGTTGCACATTTCCAACACAGCGAGGACCACCACGGGAGACCCCTGTGGCCACGGAAGGAGCCGCCAGACCTGCCCCTTCCAGGGTGCACGGCTGGGAGCCCCCCAGCGTCACCCGGCCTTTTTCTGCGGGCAGCAGTGGGTTCAGGGCAGACAGTGGGAGGGTCAGTGGAGGATGGTCCCAGCCAAGGGGATGAGCTGGATCCCAGGCGCCTGGTCAGCCTGGCTTGCGGCACCCTTCACGGACACCGCCGATCGGAAGACCTGGTGTGGGAATACAGGTGTGTGCCAGGCCCACCGTCAGGGTTTACAGCGCTTGCTCTGGCCCTCGGAGGTGGCCGGGGCGGCCCGCTTGTTGCGGTGGTGGGGAAAGGTCGGCATGAGCTCCGGCTCACAGGCTGCAGGGAGAAGGGTAGCTCAGTGTTGGGCAGGGCAGGGCAGGGCCCCAGACAGGAGGAGCAGGCCCCGGTCTGAGTCCAGCTCTGCCTCTGGACCTGGCCCTGGGCTGTCTGTGCCTCCACATGCCCCTGTCCTCTTACCCCAGAAAGTGTGTGCCGTCAGTGAGGGCACCAGGCCACTTCACCACCCACCCAGGGCAAAACGGGCTCCCAGCCATTCCCCTGCAGAGCGAGTCTGAGAAACCCTGCACGCTCATGTAGAGGCCAGCCGTGCCCCGCAGAGTCAGGAACCCTGCACACTCACGTAGGGGCTTCTCCTTGAAGTAGGAGCTCTCCAGGCAGTCCCCGGCCGTCGCCCTGGAGGAGGCAGGCTGCATTAGTGCGACTCTTGAGTCCGGCTTCCTCATCTCCCACCCAGCTGAGCAGCCTGTGACTCAAATTCTCAAAGGAAGCCTGGTGGCCAGAAACCACTCCAAGGGGCTACACCTGGGGAGGGGCCTCTCCACCGCCGTGAGGTTGGGTTCTGGGAAACGGTCTGGACAGTGTGGGGGGTGGGGGTCCCCGCCCCCCACGCAGAGATCAGCACCTTTTCTTAGGGTTGTACATGAACAGGAAGTGCAGCAGGCGCAGCCCGGCCTCGGACAGCCACGGGAACTTGTGCTTCAGGTTGTTGTAGGGCTGCTTCCGGAGGCTGTACTGGCCGACCAGCGGCAGCTTGGAAAAACCCTATGGGAGGCAGGAGCTGAGGCGCAGAGGGCATGGGCACGGGCAGGGGCTAGAGGGCGTGGGCACAGGCGGGGGCTGCGGGTGCAGAGGGCATGGGAACGGGCGGGGGCTGTGGGTCTGCCCAGGATGCCCACCGGCCAGATGTTCTCACTGGGCGTCCCGAGCAGCTGCACGATCAAGTCGATCTGGTGAATCTCGGAAGTGCCGGGGAGAAGGGGCCTGTGGGCCAGCAGCTCAGCCAGGATGCAGCCCACAGCCCTGCAGAGAACAGCGGACCTCACTGCAGCCAGACCTCTGCTGACCCTGCTAGCGTGAGGCACAGCGGACCTCACTGCAGCCAGACCTCTGCTGACCCTGCTAGCGTGAGGCACGCTGGGTCAGGGACACTGAAGGACAGGCAGGGACCACTGGCTCCCCTCCTGGGCCCCGCAGGCCTCCCAGGGTGACAAGGGCAGGGGCAGGCATGCCTCCTGCAGACCTCTGTGCTCCGGGCCTGAGAACAGCAAGCGAAGTTCTCACACCTCCTCCTGGGTTCCCAGGCTCAGGCCCACCTCCCTGGGAGTGGGAGGCTGGCAAAGACCCCACTGCACTCCTGCCTCTCCCCTGAGGCTGAGCTCAGGGACCAGGTGACCCAGCTCCCGTCCCAGCCCTTCCTGAGGCCCCAGGAGCCGTAACCATATCTCCTCACCACATGTCGATGCTGGTGGTCTGTGTGGTGGTTCCCAACAGCAGTTCAGGGGCACGGTACCTGCACACAGAAGCACCCACCTCAATACGGCCGGCTCCTCTCCCCCAGCCCAGGCCTCCACAGGACACAGCCTCCCTGAGAGCCTGTGGTGGCTGGGAAACCTGTCCCAACCTGGACCACCCTCTGCCCCAGGCCTTGCAAATCCAGGTGGTGCACACAGCAACGGCTGCTGGGGGCGAGAGCTGTCACATGCAGCGGTGTCCTCAGAGTCGCAGGGACCACGGACCCTCAGCACACAGCCACACCAACCACTACCAACCCGTTCTCAGATGGGGAGTACACGACACTGGGGTCCTGACCTGAGTCTGACCAACTCTGATGTTCAGCCCTGGCTAAGCATGACCCTGTTCGGCTAAAAGTATCCAGGAGGAAGAACCAGGGAAAGCATGCAAGCTGCCCGTCCTTCAGTCCGTGAAGCAGCCTTCCCCCCAGAGATGGTTTCACAGCCACGGTGTGTTTCCAGCTCTCAAGGTGAGGTGTGTCTCATCTAGGCGGGCCCTTGATGCCACTGAGCCCAGCTCTCACCACTTTGTGGGACAGCCCTGCTGTGTCCTGGAGGCTGTTCTAGACCCAGCGTTTATGAGTGTGCACAGACCCTATAGCTTAACATTCCCAAGGCCACTGCAGCTTCAGCCTGACATCCCCAAGGAGACCTCCACTAGGCAGGCCTGGTCCCCAGGGGCCACCACGCTTCAGAAGGACTTACCAGAGAGTCACCACCTTGGGGGTCATTGGCTTTACTGGGACACCATAGGCCCGGGCCAGGCCGAAATCCGCTGCAGCAGAAAGGGGAGTGTGTGTCACCAAGTGGGGGCTGACAAGCTGCCATCTAGGGACAGGGCCTGGCCCAAGTTGCACCCACCTGTCTTCACACAACCCTTGTCAGTCATGAGCAAGTTGGAAACCTTCAGGTCCCTGTGATAGAAAAACACTGGCAGGTGGCTCCCAGAGGGCCAGGGGGGCTGAGGTCTCCCCCACGGCACTGATGCCCGTCACTTCCTGCACGTTTCCTCAGGTTTGGGCTTTTTAGTATCTCTTTTTTTTTTTTTTTGAGACAGAGTCTCACTCTGTCGCCCAGGCTGGAGTGTAGTGGTGCGATCTCAGCTCACTGCAAGCTCCGCCTCCCGGGTTCACGCCATTTTCCTGCCTCAGCCTCCTGAGTAGCTGGGACTACAGGCGCCCGCCACCACACCCGGCTCATATTATTATTATTATTTTTTGTATTTTTAGTAGAGACGGGGTTTCACCGTGTTAGCCGGGATAGTCTCGATCTCCTAACCTCGTGATCCACCCGCCTCGGCCTCCCAAAGTGCTGGGATTACAG
>NW_026652281.1:435388-484704 GCF_009828535.3 Hylobates moloch
TTTTTTTTTTGAGACGGAGTCTCTCTCTTTCACCCAGGCTGGAGTGCGGTGGCGCGATCTCCACTCACTGCAGACTCCACCCCCCTGGGTTCACGCCATTCTCCTGCCTCAGCCTCCTGCATAGCTGGGACTGCAAGCGTCCGCCACCTCGCCCAGCTAATTTTTTTGTATTTTTAGTAGACACGGGGTTTCACTGTGTTAGCCAGGATGGTCTCCATCTCCTGACCTCGTGACCTACCCGCCTCGGCCTCCCAAAGTGCTGGGATTACAGGCGTGAGCCACCGCGCCCGGCCTAGTATCTTTATTATTTTTTTTTCATTAACTCCTACATGCTCTTAATGTTTGGGCCTTTTAAAAATGGGAGTGCATGGCCGGTCGAGGTGGCTCCCACCTGTAATCCCACACTTTGGGAGGCCAAGGTGGGTGGATCACTTGAGCCCAAGTGTTTGAGACCAGCCTGGGCAACACAGAGAGACTCTATATTTTAGAAAAAAACACAAATGGAGTGCAAGCAGTGGGCAGGCTGCTGCAGGTGGGAACCCTTGAGCTTTTAGTAACTTTCCACAGGAGGCAGCAGAGTCAGGCCTCAGCCGAATTTGTGCTTCCAACTCGACCTAGCTGTCACCCACCTGTGGATAATGAAGTTCCTGTGCAGATACTGGAGGCCCCGGAGCACCTGCAGCACGATGCACTTGACCTGTGCAGAGGGTCAGAGGTACCAGTCAGGGTGAGCCTGCAGGGAAGCCCGGCCGGGCCCTGCCACACCCACACTGGCCAGCAGGACTAGCAGTCCCAACAGCCCAGGAAAGCAGTGCCCTCAGAAGGCTCTCGGCCCTGGACTGCCCGTTCCCAACAGCCCAGGAAACTAGTGCCCTCACAAGGCTCTCAGCCCCAGGGCTACCTGCTCCCAGGAGATGCCCCCACCACAGGAATTCCACCTCAATGAAGCTCGCTGAGACACTGGGAGGTGGAGGCAGACGCAGCAGCCACTCTGCAAGTCCCCAGGTGCCCTGTTTCGTTATAAATGTGCACCGCAAGGGCCCATGAAGCCCATTCCCCGACCCCAGGCCCCTCTGCCACGCACCTGGGCCTCCGAGAAGGGTGTTGGCATATTCTCCAGCAGGCTGGCCAGGTCCTGCTCACAGTAACCCATCACCAGGAAGATGCTGGAGGAAACAGAAAATGCATGCCACCCTCCGGCCTTCTCCTAAGGGCTCAAAGTGGAGCCTCCCCTGCTGCAGGAGGGGACATGGGCAGGACAACCTGTGTCCCCCTCAGACAACGGGCTGAGCCAGGCAGTGAGGTGGGGTCATCTCTTCTCTGACAACCTCATGCCCGGTGACACTCAGTCCTGGTTCTGTGCAACACCTCTAGCCCAAGATACATGCTCCCTAGGGCCCAATGCACAGACCAGGACACCACGTACCTCTCCAGGTGGTTCCCCACTACCACCTCCTTCAGCTCCACGATGTTCGGATGACGCAGGCGGAGCAGCAGCGTGATCTCCCGCAAACTGCTGATGGGGATGCCTGGGGAGGGAGGCGGCCTCAGCGAGCCCCACCCCAGTAATGGCAGGGAAGCCCCAACCCCGGCCACTCTTGGGCTTCCTGAACACCTGATACCAGATGCTGCAGTGTCCCCACCTCAGGGAGAATCGGGGCGACCCCAATAAGCTGAACACCTGATACCAGGTGCTGCAGTGTCCCCACCTCAGGGAGAATCGGGGCGACCCCAATAAGCTTTTTTTTTTTTTTGAGACGGAGTTTCACTCTTGTTGCCCAGGCAGGAGTGCAATAGCGCCATCTCGGCTCACCGCAACCTCCGCCTCCCGGGTTCAAGCAATTCTCCTGCTTTAGCCTCCCTAGTAGCTGGGATTACAGGCATGTGCCACCACGCCCGGCTGATTTTGTACTTTTAGTAGAGATGGGGGTTTCTCCATGTTGGTCAGGCTGGTCTCGAACTCCCGACCTCAGGTGATCCGCCTGCCTCACCCTCCCAAAGTGCTGGGATTACAGGTGTGAGCCACTGCCCCCGGCCCAATAAGTACTTTTAACTCTTCCTTGACCAAATACGAATCGGCACCTCTCTAACCACCGTGGACATCCATCTGGGGCATGGCAGGGCCCTGCCTGCACAGGCAGGTGCTAGGGGTGGAGGGGACAGTAGAGATGAACCTGCGGTGAGGCCGGGCGCGGTGGCTCACACCTGTAATCCCAGCACTTTGGGAGGCCGAGGCGGGCGGATCATGAGGTCAGGAGATCGAGACCATCCTGGCTAACACAGTGAAACCCCGTCTCTACTAAAAATACAAAAAATTAGCCGGGCCTGGTGGTGGGTGCCTGTAGTCCCAGCTACTCGGGAGGCTGAGGCAGGAGAATGGTGTGAACCCAGGAGGCGGAGCTTGCAGTGAGCCGAGATTGAGCCACTGCACTCCAGCCTGGGCGACAGAGCGAGACTCCGTCTGAAAAAAAGAAAAAAAAAAAAGAGATGAGCCTGCAGTGAGGTGGGCTCCCCAGACAGGAGGGAGAGCAGGGGATGGAGACCGCAAAGCACACCGGGCAGACAGCTGAGGCTGCGTGTGGACCTGGGGGTGACGTGCTGGGCCACACCAGAACCCTCCCAGAGGCTGGCCCCCCCCCACAACCACCGTGCAGTCACCCTGAGGAAACTTCAGGTAACTCACACCCTTCTGCCTCCTCCTAGTGCGAGGTCCCAACACCCCATTTTCCTGCTCACCATCCTTCTCCTTGTCCATCCGCACCTTCTTCAGCGCAACAATCTCATCTGTCTGGGTGTCCCGGGCCCGATCTGGAATGGAAATGCATCGGTGACGACATCATCTCGATGCCCCTCGTGGGCTCCCTAGCACTGCACGGGAGCCTCTCCCTGAGCCACGGGGTCCCCGTTCTTTCCTCTGACAACCTCACGCCCAGTGACACTCAGTCCTCACTTGTGTGCAACACCCCTAGCCCGAGACGCGTGACACTCGGTCCTCACTGTGTGCAACACCCCTAGCCCGAGACGCGTGACACTCGGTCCTCACTGTGTGCAACACCCCTAGCCCGAGACGCGTGCTCCCTGGGAGATTTCCTCATTTGAACTGGGCAGGGGGTGTCCAACTTTGCTCTGTGCTGGACCCTCGCCTCCAGCCACTCAGTTCTGTGGCTCCATACTCTCCGTGTCCTCCTTAGCATGCAGATCACTGCTTTGTGCTCTCTTGTAATGTCCTAAAAGCAAATAAGGTACTCTATGTAGAAAAAAGCAAACCTTATTTTGTGTGAAGGTGGCTCTAGAAAACATCGTCCTAATGTGTGCAGCTTCCAGAATGACCTATGCCAATTTCACAGCTGTTATAAGCTTCAGTTGTGTGTGATGTTTTTGTTTTTTTGAGACAGGGTCTCACTCTGTTGCCAAGGCTGGAGTGCAGTGGGGCGATCACAGCTCACTGCAGCCTCAAACTCCGAGACTTGGCCAGGTGCAGTGGCTCACACCTGTAATCCCAGTGCTTTAGGAGGCTAAGGCAGGAGGATCATTTGAGCCCAAAAGTTCAAGACCAGCCTGGGCAACATAGGGAGATCCCATCTCTACCAAAAATTTAAAAATTAGCTGGGTGTGCTTATGTACTCTTGTGGTCCCAGATACTCAGGAGGCTGAGGTGGGAGGATCACTTGAGCCTGGGAGGTCGAGGCTGCAGTGAGCTATGATTATGCCACTGCACTCCAGCCTGGGCAACAGAGCAAGACCCATCTCAAAAACAAACAAAAAGAAAAAACACTGGGCTCAGGTGACTCCTCCAGAGTTGCTGAGGTTATAGACATGCGCACCGTGTCCAGCTCCTGCTGCTTCTGGAAAGTTCTGTATTTTGTTTCTCTAACGGTTCTCTCTACTCTGCAGTGACACATTTGCATTATGGGTGTTAGCAACTGGATGCTTCCATTTATCCAGAAATGGTATAACGTTTGTGATAACTACATCAGGAATTAAAGTTCCTGAACAAGTTTCTGCCCTGGTTCAGAGCACAGGGTCTGAGTCCCTTTCAGCCCCAACGCGGCTGCTGCTTCGACAATCTCATCCCACACTCTGTCACAGCCACGAGCTGCGGCTACACGTCCTGGCCTTGGCCACTCACACACAATGCCGTAGGTACCCTCTCCAATGCGGTTCAGCTTCTCAAACTCCTTCACACTCCGGCATCGTCCCAGCTGAAAAAGAAGGGTGTTGCCAGTGTGGAAATTTGGCAGCTGATGGAACAACTACTGAGGAAATTTCAAATGGAATTTGTACTAGGGAGCCCACTCACGTCTTGCTCACCAAACAGAAAGGCAACCACACGTTTGGGCTTTTTTTTTTTTTTCTTTTATTGAGACTGAGTCTTGCTGTGTTGCCCAGGCTGGGTGCAGTGACAAGATCTCGGTTCATCGCAACCTCCGCCTCCTGGGTTCAAGTGATTCTCCGGCCTCAGCCTCCTGAGTAGCTGGGATTACAGGCATGTACCACCACAACCGGCTAATTTTCTATTTTTAGTAGAGACGGGGTTTCACCATGTTGGCCAGGCTGGTCTGGAGCTCCTGACCTCAAGTGATCTGCCCGCCTTGGCCTCCCAAAGTGCTGGGATTACAAGCGTGAGCCACCGTGCCCCGCCTCTTGGGCTTTTCTGATGAGAAAAGGTGGTGACAATACTGGGCGAATGCTTTGAAAGAAATATCAGAGGCAGCCACTTAGATACTCCCTTTCAATCCCACATACAAAAATACATCTGTGGCAGAGGCTGCTGTCCCAGCATCCCTGTATCACTACCTCCTGTAAGTTATGAAACGCTACGCAGTGGCATCTGGCCTTGGGATGTGAGCTGAAGGGACCGTGTTACTTCCAGGTGGAAGGATGCTTTCACCTCTCACCTCAGTGACGGGAAGACAAAGGGAACCAGAACGCCTGGCCCACCTGTGCAAAACAACTGCTTCTCTCCAGAATGTTAGAGGAGAGTGAAAAAAGGCATCATCTTACTTGAGGCCCTGTATTTCGGGGTCTCGGAACTAGTAGTCTGTACCCTTCTCCATGGATCTAAGAAGCACATGTAGGCTGGGCGCAGGGGCTCACGCCTGTAATCCCAACACTTTAGGAGGCTGAGGTGGGCGGATCACGAGGTCAGGAGATCTAGACCACCCTGACTAACACAGTGAAACCCCGTCTCTACTAAAAATATGAAAAAATTAGCCGGGCGTGGTGGCGGGCGCCTGTAGTCCCAGCTACTTGGGAGGCTGAGGCAGGAGGATGGCGTGAACCCGGGAGGTGGAGCTTGCAGTGAGGCGAGAATGTGCCACTGCACCCCAGCCTGGGTGACAGAGAGAGACTCCGTCTCAAAAAAAAAAAAAAAAAGCACACGTAGCAAGGTTTGAAACCTCACAGCCCCCATTTCCCTGCTTCTCTTCTCTTAACCCTCAGTCTCAAACCTGGGCTCAAGCAATCCTCCCACCTCAGCCTCCCAGATTGCTGAGACTACAAGTGTGAGCCACTGGCCGCATTTGTCCTCAGTTTGATTCCTTCCTGACACCTGGGGACCGAGTCAGAAGCATCTGGCCTGGCACTCACTGATGGCCTAGTCTCAACCTCCCTTTCCCGCCTTAATCCCCCTTCTCACATCCTCTGCTTGTGCTCTTCTCGACACCCTTCTTATTTCTGGGTGTCCAAATCCCTGTCACACTTCCTGAACTCAAAGAAATGCCAGGCCAGGCTGGGCGCGGCGGCTCACGCCTGTAATTCCGGCACTTGGGAGGCTGAGGCGGGAAGATCACTTGAGCCCAGGAGGCTGACGATGCACTGAGCCGTCATCACGCCCTGCATTCTAGCCTGGGAGAGAGCGCGAGACCCTGTCTCCAAAAAAAAAAAGGAAAGGCCAACTCCCTACTTCACCCCAGAGTCCAGCACAGGGCTGTCAGCGCGGTGAGCGCTTGCTGCACGTCTGAATGAGCCAAGTGTGGTTCCTGTTGTCATCCAGCCACGAGCTGTTAATGATTCTTACTGAACACGTGGCTTAGTCTCTCAGAGCACCAGCTAGCAGTTAAAACACAGACCAGCGGCCAAAGTTCAGGCCTCTCCGCCCCCACCAGCCGTGCACCTGGGCAACATCGCCCAACGCTCCGAGGCTCCCTCCTGGTCTCTGCAGAGGGAGGCACCGGCACCTCTGCAAGGGCCGCGCCCAGGGCTCGCGTGAAGCCGCCAGGCAGCGCTGGACCCCGCTCGATGCAGCCCAAGCCCAGCGGGAGCCTTCAAGCTTCAACTCGTCGCGCAAGTAAATTCTCCCCAGAAACAAGCGGCTCGCGGCTCAGCCTGCAAAGCCCAGCGCGGGCGCTGAACTCAGCAGTGCCAGAGCTGGAGCCCGGAGCCTGCTCTTCCCACGTCGCGGGCCCGTCTCTCCGCGGGCGCGAGGCATCCCTGAGCCCGCCCCGGCCCCCCAGATCTCCGGGGACCGGCTGTCGGGGTCCCGAGCCCGCCCCACCCCGGGTTCCGCCCCCGCCGCGGGGAACTCTGGGACTGTCGTTCCCGCCCGTGCCGGAAGCCTCGGCGCGGCAGCGCGACACGAGACTCCCCAGACCTAGCCGAACAGTGCCGCTAGCGAGGCGGGCAGAGCTGCCCGGGTGGTACCCCGCGCACCCTGTGTTCCGGAGGCACCGTGAAGAAGCCCTCCTTACGAATACACTTCAGACGGATCTGCTCGGACTCCTGATCTGGCTCCGCCATGCCGAGCGCTGGCCCCGCCTCTCGCGCGCAGGCGCAGACGCGGACGGCCCCGCGGCGCAGGCGCAAAGGCTCCTTCCCGGGCTTCCTCTCCTTAGCAACGGTTACCAAGAGACGCTCCCGCGAGTCCGCCCTAGGCGCTTGGTTCCAGGGACCGGCTCCGACTGCTGCAGTTCGGGCCTTATTTTAGGGTGAAGCCCGGGCACCCGACTCGGCTGCGCCGTAGTGGGAGGCCACGGCGATTATCCAGGTGAAGGTCTTCCAGGTGAGAGGGGTCCCCCAGGTAAGAAGGTCCTCCAGGTGGGAGTCCTTCATGTGGGGAAGTCCTCCAGGTGGAGGGGGAGGGTCCTCCAGGTGAGAGGATTCTCTAGGTGGGGGGGTCCCCCAGGTGAGGGATCTTCCAGGTAAGAGAGTCCTCCCGGTGAGAGGGTCCTCCAGGTGAGAGGATCCTTCAGGTGAGGGGGTCCTCCAAGTGAGGGGTCTTGCAGGTAAGAGGGTCCCCCAGGTGAGGGGTCTTCCAGGTAAGAGTGTCCCCCAGGTGAGGGGTCTTCCAGGTAAGAGGGTCCTCCAGGTGAGAGGGTCCTTCGGGTGAGGGGGTCCCCCAAGTGAGGGGTCTTCCACGTAACAGGGTCCCTGAGGTGAGGGGTCTTCCAGGTAGGAGGGTCCTCCAGGTGAGAGGGTCCTCCAGGTGAGAGGGTCCTTCAGGTGAGGGGGTCCCCCAGGTAAGAGGGTCCTCCAGTAGGGAGTCCTTCAGGTGGGGCGGTCCTCCAGGTGAAAGAGTCTTCCAGGTGAGAGGTGAAGGTGAAGGTCCTCCAGGTGAGGGTCAGGTCACTTGATCCAGGGATGTGGCTTCAGCAGGCATTTGGGTGCCTCATCTGTGTTCGGGACATGGGGACTCCGGGAGACTGAAGGAAACAAGTGCCGATGTCCATGCTGTCAAGTTCTGTGACAGAAATAAGCAGCAGCAAGTGAAAGACAGGAGAGAAGCTCTGTGAGGGGTGGCATTCAGGCTTAGCTTCTGGGCGAGAAGAGGCAGCTATGTCAGCATTCTCTAACGAGGTCTGGCAAAGTAGATACCTCCCCTCACTCATGGAAGACCTGACTTCCGAGGGTGGTAGAAGCTGCTCTCACAAGGCACCTGCCTCTCCAATTTCTTTCACAGCCCAGCCCTGGAAGGTGGAGGAAGAAAAGGTGACGTGGAATGTTTAGGAAGTGCCGCTCATCCAGGTCCAGGACTGGGGCAGCCAACGTGTCCTCTAATCTGGCTTCACTGTTGACATCCAGTAGAGCAAGCAGGGCCCAAACCAATGCACGACCAGCTCGGTCGTGGAGACCCTAACCCCGCGGCACTAGAGGAATTGAAGACACACACATACAGAAATATAGGGTGTGGAGTGGGAAATCAGCTGAAAACCTGGAACAGAGATTTACCCACATATTTACCGACAGCAAGCCAGTGGTAAGCATTGTTTCTATAGATTATAGATTAACTAAAAGCATTTCTTACGGGAAATAAAGGGATAAGCCAAAATAAAGGGATGGGTCTGGCTAGTTATCTACAGCAGGAGTACGTCCTTAAGGCACAGATTGCTCATGCTATTGTTTGTGGTTCAGGAACGCCTTTAAGCGGTTTTCCGCCCTGGGTGGGCCAGGTATTCCTTGCCCTCATTCCGGTAAACTGAGAACCTTCCAGCGTGGGCGTCATGGCCATCATGAGCATGTCACAGTGCTGCAGAGATTTTGTTTATGGCCAGATTGGGGGGCCTGTTCCCAACAGCCCACAGCCAGACCTAGACTCCTTTCAGATTGGTTTTGATCAGCACGTAGAAAATGGGGGAGTTGAGTGTGGTATAGAAAATGGGGGTGTTGGCCGGGCGGGTGGCTCATGCCTGTAATCCTAGCACTCTGGGAGGCCGAGGCGGGCGGATCACAAGGTCAGGAGATAGAAACCATCCTGGCTAACACAGTGAAACCCCATCTCCACTAAAAAATACAAAAAATTAGCCAGGCATGGTGGCAGGTGCCTGTAGTCGCAGCTACTCGGGAGGCTGAGGCAGGAGAATGGTGTGAACCCGTGGCGCAGAGCTTGCAGTGAGCCAAGATTACACCACTACACTCCAGCCTGGGCGACAGAGTGAGACTCTGTCTCAAAAAAAAAAGAAAAGAAAAGAAAATGCGGGTGTTGTGACCAGGCACAGTGGCTCATGCCTGTAATCCCCTGTAATCCCAACACTTTGGGAGGCCGAGGCAGGCAGATCACTTGATGTCAGGAGTTCGAGACCAGCCTGGCCAACATGGTGAAACCCCGTCTCTACTAAAACTAACAAAATTAGCTGGGTGTGGTGGTGGTTGCCTATAGTCCCAGTTACTCGGGAGGCTGAGGCAGGAGAATCGCTTGAACCCGGAAGGCGGAGGTTGCAGTGAGCCGAAATTGTGCCACTGCACTCCAGCCTGGGTAACAGAGTGAGAGTTTGTGAAAGGAAGGAAGGGAGGGAGGGAGGGATAGAGGGAGGGAGGAAAACAGAGGGAAGAAGAAAGAAAACAAAAAAAGAGCCCGGGGAGAGAACAATCCTAGAAAACTGATATAGGCTGTGTTCCTCTGAAGTCCATACACAGCAGGCAGGCATGAAAGTGGTTTATGTATATAAATAGATTACCATTATTCTCTTCTGAGGTTTAAGTTGTCTAGCTTTCGTTCACCGAGCTTTAAGAAAAGCAGAGCTTTGGCCGGGCGTGGTGGCTCATGCCTGTAATCCCAGCACTTCGGGAGGCTGAGGTGGGTGGATCACGAGGTCAGGAGTTCGAGACTAGCCTGGCCAACATGGTGAAACGCATCTCTACTAAAAATACAAAAAAATGAGCTAGCTATAGTGGTGCACACCAATAATCCCAGCTACTCGGGAGGCTGAGGCACGAGAATCACTTGAACCCAGGAGGCAGGGGTTGCGGTGAACTGATACCAAGCCACTGCCTGGGTGACAGAGCGAGACCCTGTCTCAAAAAACAAATAAACAAAAAAAGAGAAAATAATAAAAGTTGAAAAATCTTAGGCAAGGCTAGAATCTAATAACAGGTATATTATAGTTTATTTTGAAACAATTTTTCTCTCTCTAGTCTCCTATTTTTACCAAAGTGAAATCAGGTAGTACTGATTTGTTTTCAGAATAAGTTTTAGTCTTATTGTACTTAGCCTGGTTATTTGTATCAACTGTAGCAAGAATAAATATTTACCATGTAGGCTTTTTTTTTTTTTTTTTTTGAGACGGAGTCTCGCTGTCGCCCAGGCTGGAGTGCAGTGGCACGATCTCGGCTCACTGCAAGCTCTGCTTCCCGGGTTCACACCATTCTCCTGCCTCAACCTCCCGAGTAGCTGGGACTACAGACACCCACCACCACGCCCGGCTAATTTTTTTTATATTTTTAGTAGAGACGGGGTTTCACTGTCTTAGCCAGGATGGTCGCGATCTCCTGACCTCGTGATCTGTCCGCTTCGGCCTCCCAAAGTGCTGGGATTACAGGCGTGAGCCACCGCGCCTGGCCACAAAGATTGTATCATTGAGAAAATTATGCCATTTGGGGAAGATCAGATCTAGCCAAACCTCCTTTGACCTTTAGCCTTCAAGCTGCCTTCAGTTATTCTTGGGCTAGCTTTGGGAGACATTTATAGTTTAAATAATAGCCCCTCCCCAAAACTCAACTGTATTTGTAAAACTAATGAGGGGCCACCAGGCTAGGGAGAGGAGAGGAGCCTGAATTCTGCTAAGATGCAGACATAAACAATTATCAGCCACTATTCCAGAGGTCCTGCAGATAACGACGCTGTTGTTACCCAAGACTGGCCTCTTGCAGTATCTCTCAAGGGTTTTTTGCATGTTTGATACCGACGGCTCCAACAGGACCCACTGACTGATGATGGCTCCACCTGGACCTGCCAACTACTCCTGTAGCCCCACCCAGAAGTGATTCAGCACACGGGAGGATCCTGTCTCACACCCTACGATGGCGCCCCGCCCCCGCAACCCATCAGCAGCAGCACCCATTGCCTAGCGATCCCACCCCTTCCCCCAAGCTACCTTTGGAAAACCCTAGTCCCTGAATTCTTGCGGAGACTGATTTCAGTAATCATCAAATTCTGGTCTCCCATTCACCTGTCTCTGTGAATTAAACCCTTTCTCTATTGCAGTTTCCCTACCTTGATACACTGGCTCCATCTGGGCAAGAAGAATCCACTGGGTGGATACAGTATGAAGCCAGTTTTCCCAAGGGCTTTGATGGGCACTATAAGTCAACTTTGATTCCTTACAGCAGTCTGTTTATATTTGAAAGCATGCCATTCCAGTCAAAGCCTTGGTAAAATATGCAGTGTCTCTATGTCCTACTACAAGAGAAAACAGATGGTTACTGCACATGCACACATCGTTATATTGACATTAGAATACAAATAGGGGAAGGGAGAGGGAAAAGTTTTTTTTTTTAAATAGCGCTCACAAATAGTTCCCAATTTTTGGAGAAATCAGAAAGAAATATGCTACTCAAGCAAAATATAAAAAACAAACAAAAAAAACAAGTATGTTCCAAATCTTCCTCACAGGAGTGTACTTTACTCAATTGCTAAAAGCTGCAAATAGCTCAAAGTTAAAAAAGTTTTTGGCTGGGCACGGTGGCTCATGCCTGTAATCCCAGCACTTTGGGAGGATGAGGGGGGCAGATCACGAGGTCAGGAGATCGAAACCATCCTGGCTAACACGGTGAAACCCCGTCTCTACTAAAAATACAAGAAATTAGCCGGGCGAGGAGTTTGAGACCTCCCTGGCTAACATGGCAAAACCCTGTCTTGGCCGGGCACAGTGGCACACACCTTTAATCCCAGCACTTTGGGAGAATGAGGCAGGTGGATCACTTGAGGTCAGGAGTTTTAGACGAGTCTGATCAACATGGTGAAACCCTGTCTCTACTAAAAAAATGCAAAATTAGCCAGACATGGTGGTGTATGCCTGTAATCCCAGCTACTTGGGAGGCTGAGGCAAGAGAATTGCTTGAACCCAGGAAGTGGAGGTTGCAGTGAGCCGAGATTGCGCCATTGCACTCCAAGCCTGGGCAACAAAAGCAAAACTCGGTCTCAAAAAAAAAAAAAAAACCTCGTCTCTACTAAAAATACAAAAATTATCTGGCCGTGGTAGCATGTGCCTGCAGTCCAGCTACTCTGGAGGCTGAAGTATGAGAATTGCTTGAACCCGGGAGGCAGAGGTTGCAGTGAGCCAAGATTGCAACACTGCACTCCAGCCTGGGCCACAGAGCAAGACTGTGTCTCAGTAAAAAGAAAAAAAACCGACATAATTGACAAGCAAATTTAGTTACTTATGTGGCATACAACAATTTTACATAATAATCATAATTACTACTAATACCATATACTAAGATGTATCAGAATCACATGCATCTCATACAATTTTGGAACACACACTAACAACACATTTATATAAATATAATCCCAAGAAAAACACCATTTCACCTTTAACAATGCTTCCTGTGTGATTTCATTATACCAAATAAGCCATATATCTCTTTTTGGACTTCAGGCGCAGTGGCTCACGCCTGTAATCCCAGCACCCTGGGAGGCCGGGTGCAGTGGCTCACGCCTGTAATCCCAGCACCCTGGGAGGCTGGGCGCAGTGGCTCATGCCTGTAATCCCAGCACCGTGGGAGACCGGGCGTGGCAGCTCACTCCTGTAATCCCAGCACTTTGGGAGGCCGAGGTGAATGGATCACGAGGTCAAGAGATCGAGACCATCTTGGCTAACACAGTGAAACCCTGTCTCTACTAAAAAATACAAAAAAATTAGCTGGGCGTGGCGGTGGGCACCTGTAGTCCCAGCTACTCGAGAGACTGAGACAGGAGAATGGTATGAATGCAGGAGGTGGAGCTTGCAGTGAGCTGAGATCGTGCCACTGCACTCCAGCTTCGGTGACAGAGCAAGACTCTGTCTCAAAAAGAAAAAAAAATACAAAAATTAGCCGGGTGTGGTGGCAGGCACCTGCAGTTCCAGCTACTTGGGAGGCTGAGGCAGGAGAATCGCTTGAACCTGGGAGGTGGAGGTTGCAGTGAGCCGAGATTGTGCCAATGCACTCCAGCTGGGGCAACAGAGTGTGCTCCATCAGACACACACACAAAAAAATTAATGAGGACTGAAGAAAGAATTTGATTTTGGAAAGTTTGTCAAATATAAAAACTGTTTTTTTTTGTTTGTTTTTTTTTTGAGACAGAGTCTTGCTCTGTCACCCAGGCTGGAGTGCTGTGGTACAATCTCGGCTCACTGCAAGCTCCACCTTCCGGGATCATGCCATTCTCCTGCCTTAGTCTCCTGAGTAGCTGGGACTACAGGCACCTGTAACCACACTCAGCTATTTTTTTGTATTTTCAGTAGAGACAGGGTTTCACCATGTTAGCTAGGACGGTCTCGATTGCCTGACCTCTTGATTCGCCCACCTCCGCCTCCCAAAGTGCTGGGATTACAGGTGTGAGCCACCGTGCCTGGCCTAGAAAAAGTTTTAAAACAGTTGCTATCACTAAATAGGATCACAGGTCTTTGTAAAATAACTCATTCACTTAGCCACAGTGATAACTCACAGATTTCTCTTTTTTTATTTTCTTATTTTTTTTCTGTTTTTACCTTTCTTATGGTGCTGAGATAACTAAAAGATTAAAAAAAAAATGTAGAAATCTTTAATCTTTGAGGGAATTTCTCAAAAGATAAAGACAGCATAAGGCCAATTATATCTCTCTAAAATTTTATAAACAAATCTATTAAATTGTAAACATCTTGACCATAAGATATAATTTTCAGGCTGGGTGTGGTGGCTCACACTTGTAATCCTAGCACTTTGGGAGGCCAAGGCTGGCGGATCACTTGAGGTCAGGAGTTCAAGACCAGCCTGACCAACATGGCAAAACCTTGTTTCTACTAAAAATACAAAAAGTAGCCAGGCGTGGTGGTGTGTGTCTGTGATCCCAGCTACTTGGGAGGCTGAGCCAGGAGAATTGCTTGAACCTGGGAGGTAGAGGTTGCAGTGAGCCGAGATCACACCACTGCACTTCAGTCTGGGTGACAGAACAAGACTCCATCTAAAAAAATAAAAATAAAAAAATAAGGCCCTAAGTCTGGGTGCGGTGGTTCACACCTGTAATCTCAGCACTTTGGGAGGCCGAGGCAGGTTGATCATTTTTACAAACTTTAACAAAACTTACAGAAACCATTTATGATATACTTGGACTTCCTGTTTTACCCTGAACATCCCTCTTTCCAAAATAACCAGCCATTTTAGAACAAAAATTTACCATACAAGATTCTTTCTCATATGAAATTATTTTCCTTTTTTCATACTAAAAATACCTCCTTGTAACTATCTTTACATCTGTAATTATATATTTATTTAAAAAAAATTTTTTTTTTCAGATGGAGTCTCACTCTGTTGCCCAGGCTGCAGTGCAGTGGTGCAGCTCCGCCTCCCAGATTCACACCATTCTCCCGCCTCAGCCTCCCATAAAAATATTTTTTTAAAAATTAGCCCGGCGTGGTTACAGGCACCTGTAATCCCAGCTACTTGGGAGGCTGAGGTGGGAGAATCTCTTGAATCTGGGAGGCAGAGGTTGCAGTAAGCCGAGACCACACCATCGCGTTCCAGCTTGGGCAACAGAGTGAACTCTGTCCCCCCGCAAAAAAAAGAAAAAGGAAAGAAAACTGTGGTAGTCTTCATTTAAAGTTACTTCTCTGTTAAACATTTTTTTTTTTTTTCTCTGAGACAGAGTTTTGCTCTTTTTGCCCAGGTTGGGGTACAATGGTGCGATCTTGGCTCACTGCAACCTCCACCTCCTGGGTTCAAGCGATTCTCCTGCCTCAGCCTCCCAAGTAGCTGGGATTACAGGCACCTGCAACCATGCCCAGCTGATTTTTGTATTTTTAGTAGAGACAGGGTTTTACCATGTTGGCCAGGCTGATCTTGAACTCCTGATCTGAGGTGATCCGCCAACCTCGGACTCCCAAAGTGCTGGGACTACAGGCGTGAGCCACCATACCCGGCCTAACCATTTTTATAGCCTGTGAATTTTAGGTGTTTACCTAAGTAAGAACCTTCTGGTTAAATAAATGTTCCTCTTTTTTTTTTTTTTTTTTGCTTATAACTCAGGATTTATCTCTTCCCATTAAACAATACTAAATGCCTTATTTATCAAAAAATTAGTCAAACATAATTCCCTTTTGTGTTGCAAGCCTTATAACCCTCATGCCAAATTTTGACAACTTACAATATCTCGTAATGACAAATATTAAACTCCTTTACCAATAAATCTAAACAATAATGTATGTTGACAATTCTGAAGACATTTCTAATTTTATTTTACCAATAATTTTAAAGCTAGCTTATTTTTTAAGGATTTACTTAAGTCACATGAACCTGAAAAAGCATTTGGGCTTAAGATTTCTATTTTTCTGGCCAGGCATGGTGGCTCACACCTGTAATCCCAGCACTTTGGGAGGCTGAGGCAGGTGGATCACGAGGTCAGGAGATCGAGACCATCCTGGGTAACATGGTGAAACCCCATCTCTACTAAAAATACAAAAAATTAGCTGGGCATGGTGGCAGGCTCTTGTAGTCCCAGCTACTTGGGAGGCTGAGGCAGAAGAATGGCGTGAACGCAGGAGGCAGAGCTTGCAGTGAGCCAAGATCGCGCCCCTGCAGTCCAGCTTGGGCGACAGAGCAAAACTCTTGTGTCAAAAAAAAAAAAAAGTTTATATTTTTCTGATACAGTATTTAAGTGCTTTTTTTCCCTTTAACCCAATTAAATAAAACTCTTTTTTATATATTTTTGGTAGTGAAACATTATATACATGACTCATAGATAGATTATTAGACACACAGAAGATGCATAAGACCCGTTCTTTTTTTTCTACTATTTTAAACTTCCAATTTCTTTCCTTCAATCTTTTTTTTTTTTTTTTAGTTGGAGTCTCACTCCGTCACCGAGGCTGGCGTACAGTGGCACAGTCTCAGCTCACTGCAAACTCCACCTCTTGGGATCAAGAGATTCTCCTGCCTCAGCCTTCTGGGTAGCTGGGATTACAGGCACCCGCCACCATGCCTGGCTTTTTTTTTTTTTTTAAGATGGAGTTTCGCTCTTGTTGCCCAGGCTGGAGTACAATGGCGCAATCTCAGCTCACTGCAACCTCCGCCTCCCAGGTTCAAGTGGTTCTCCTGCCTCAGCCTCCCAAGTAGCTGGGATTACAGGTGCGTGCCATCACACCCAGATAATTTTTGTACTTTTAGTAAAGACGGGGTTTCACCATCTTGGCCAGGCTGGTCTCAAACTCCTGACCTCAAGTGATCCACCCGCCTTGGCCTCCCAATGTGTTGGGATTACAGGCGTGAGCCGTTGCGCCCGGCCTAAGCTTCCAGTTTTCTGATAACCTGTTTCATTGTCTTAGGCAATTTTCAGCTTGATAGCCCTAAATTGACATACCGAAGGAAGAACTCTTAGGTGAAAAATCAGATAGCAAAATTTACATCTCAGAATACACAGGGAGAGTCTGGGTGTGCTAGAGGGACATTAAAAATGAATGTTACCTGTAATCCCAGCACTTTGGGAGGCCGAGGCAGGCAGATCATGAGGTCAAGAGTTCCAAGACCAGCCTAACCAACATGGTGAAATCCTGTCTCTATTAAAAATACAAAAATTAGCCAGGTGTGGTGGTGCGCACCTGTAATCCCAGCTACTCAGGAAACTGAGGCAGGAGAACACTTGATCCCGGGAGGCGGAGGTTGCAGCGAGCCAAGATCATGCCACTGCGCTCTGGCCTGGGCAACAGAGCAAGACTCTGTCTCAAAAAAAAAAAAGAATGCCAAGTCAAACATAAAATCATAGGCTGTGCATGGTGGGGGCTTCAGTGGGGGCCTGGGGGCTGCCCACCTCAGCTTCCCTCTTCACTGAGAACTGTTCTGTTGCTCAGCAAAACTTTGTCCTGTTCACCCTCCGGGTGTCTGCATAACTTCATTTTTCTTGGATACAGGAGAAGAATTTGGGACTTGCTGAAACACAGATTCAAAAAGGGGGTGACAGCCAGGCCTGGTGGCTCACACTTGTAATCTCAGCACTTTAGGAGGCTGACGTGGGCGAATCACAAGGTCAAGAGATCAAGACCATCCTGGTCAACATGGTAAAACTCTGTCTCTACTAAAAATACAAAAAGTGGCTGGGTGCGGTGGCTCATGCCTGTAATCCCAGCACTTTGGGAGGCCGAGGAGTGCGGATCACCTGAGGTCGGGAGTTCGAGATTAGCCTGACCAACATGGAGAAACCCTGTCTCTACTAAAAATACAAAAAATTAGCCGGGCATGGTGGTGCATGCCTGTAGTCCCAGCTGCTCGGGAGGCTGAGGCAAGAGAATCGCTTGAACCCAGGAGGCAGAGGTTGCGGTGAGCTGAGATCGTGCCATTGTACTCCAGCCTGGGCAACAAGAGAGAAACTCTGTCTCAAAAAAAAAAAAAATTAGCTGGGCGTGTGGGCGGCAAGCCACCCAAGGCGCCAAGGCAAGAGACCGAAGACACGAACTGTTCCGGCATAATAAAATATAAAACAAGAATAGTCATACCAGATATAGATCTTAGATATGATTATATATGAGTATCATTAATCATTAGTTGGTAGTAATTACTCTTTATTCCAATATTATAATAATCCTCGCTCTATAATCATAATCTAGGATAAACCAGGCCATACAGAGATAGGAGCTGAGGGGACATAGTGAGGTGTCATCAGAAGACAGGAGTGCGAGCCTTCTGTTATGCCTGGACAGGGCCACCAGAGGGCTCCTTGGTCTAGCGGAGACGCCAGTGTCTGGGAAGATGCCCGTTGCCAGGCGGACCGTGGTCTAGCGGTAGCAAAAGGTGTCAAGAAACAACACCCGCTAGTTAGCAGACCGGGAAAGGGAGTCACCTTTTCCCTGGGTGGGGTTTAGAGAAGACTCTGCTCCTCCACCTCTTGTGGAGGGCCTGACACCAGTCAGGCTTTCTTGCAGTTATCTGGAGGCCTAACCATCTCCCTCTGATGCTGTGCTCCCTCTGATGCTAGCAGCATTGCTAGTCCACCTTCATGTTCCATCTTGTGCACCTGGCTCTGCTTTCTAGATAGCAGTAGTAAATTAATGAAAGTACTAAAAGTCTCTGATATGTAGAAATAATGGCATAAGCTGTCTTTCTCTTTGTCTTCTCTCTCTCTCTGCCTTGGCTGCCAGGCAGGGAAGGGCCCCCTGTCCAGTGGACACGTGACCCACGTGACCTTACCTATCATTGGAGATGACTCACACTCTTTACCCTGCCCCTTTTGCTTTGTATCCAATAAACAACAGTGCAGCCAGACATTCGGGGCCACTACCGGTCTCCACGCATTGGTGGTAGTGGTCCCCCGGGCCCAGATGCCTTTTCTTTTATCTCTTTGTCTTGTGTCTTTATTTCTATACTCTCTCGTCGCCGCACACGGGGAGAGACCCACCGACCCTGTGGGGCTGGTCCCTACATGGCCATGGTGGCACACACCTGTACTTCCAGCTACTTGGGAGGCTGAGGTAGGACAATCGTTTGAACCCAAGAGGCGGAGGTTGCAGTGAGCCGAGACTGTGCCACTGCACTCTGGCCTGGCGACAGAGGGAGACTCCATCTCAAAAAAAAAAAAAGCGGGGGAGTGACAATGTAACACTCCCACTCACCAGACTGCAGGCAGGGGGAACAATCATGCTGCGACACCCTTGGGGCTCTGTGGTTCCTTCGGGGGCTGACACTGTAACACATCCCCACTCACCAGACCGCAGGCACGGGGAACAATCGAGCTGTGACACCCTTGGGGCTCTGCGGTTCCTGGCATCTCCACGTTTTGGGCGCCACCACATTCCCCTTGTCCAGACTCCAGTGCTCAAGGCAGAAGCAGGTTGCGCATGCGCGGTCCAGCCATGGGCTGAGTGCAGATCCCACGGCCGGGCTAGGTGGGCGGGGTACTCCAGGGCCAAGCCTGGAGCCCAGGAGACCCGGGTAGGGGCACCACCGGCCACAGAGGCCTCCAGCTGGAGAAGCAGCACCCCAAAAAGTCCTGTGTCAACTGTTTTAGAAAAAAAAAATCAGGTAACACAATAGCAAGCAATTTAACATCTGAGAGGGACATGTCTGTTTCCACTCTTGGGGTTCCATAAGAAAAACAAGTTTCTCCCCAAAAAGGAATCTGGTGCCTTCTCTTCTACACAGGGGTCTCTATATGTGTATGTGGCATACGGACTTAATGAAGCTACTATGTTGAAATATGTCGGATATTAGCTTTTAGTTAAGTTTACTTTTGACCATTAAGCCCTTTTAAAAATCCTCTTGACTGAGCGCAGTGGCTCACGCCTGTAATCCCAGCAGTTTGGGACGCCAAGGAGGGTGGATCACAAGATCAGGAGTTCATGACCAGCCTGGTCAAGATGGTGAAACCTCGTCTCTACTAAAAATACAAAAATTAGCCGGGTACGGTGGCAGGTGCCTGTAATCCCAGCTACTTGGGAGGCTGAGGCAGGAGAATGGCTGAATCCGGGCGGCAGAGGTTGCAGTGAGCTGAGAACGTGCCACTGCACTCCAGCCTGGGTGACAGAGTGAGACTCCGTCTCAAAAAAAAGAAAATCCTTTTAAATCTTTAAATCTCACTACCTTATTTCAGCTGGGACAAATTGCTGATATTTCAAAAGTAACACAAATTTCAAACCAGAAAGGACGTAGGAACCAAACCCGGGCTGTCCTGGTGGAAAAACGGCGGACTCTACCTACCCAACTGCAGCGTGAGGTGATGGCACTTACTCTTCGAGTGTGGCATGGCTGGAAAAAGGTGGCCTCGTTATGCAAATAAAGCCCATCAGGTGGTCAAAATCATTTTTCCCTTGTTCTGGCTTTTTTTCCTTTTTCCCAGCTGTGGGAATTCAGCTAATTCAGAGGCTTGTTTCCCACAACTTGGAAGTTTGCTTCAGATTTGACCAAGTGTAATAGACTTCATCAAATCCAACGGGAAAAAGACTGAAACAGCAAAAACAGCAAACACAGAAGCAAATAAAAGAAAAGCAGTTAAGCAAAACAAACAATCCCACAATGTGTACACTTACTGAGCATGCTAATAGAAGAAGACCAGCCAGTCGTTAATGTTAGCTCTAGTCATTAAGGAGAACTTCCAAGACAGAACCCCGATTCAGCTACTTACCTAGGAATGGGGCCCAGGCTTTAGACTGCTCTCCCCCATCCTGGAATCAGGGAAAACTCGAGATGTTTCCGAGCTGAAACTCCAGGGAAGTCTCCTGCTCCCCATCATCATGGAAGCAGGAAAACTCACCTTCTTTGTTGGAAGCAAGTGAAACACCGGAAAAGGAAAAGGCGTTGTGCACAAAATAAACCTAAGACCTCAACCAAGTTTCAGGAGATCAGAGATTCTCTGGAGAATGGTGGGGCTCCCAGATCTCAGCAAATTGTCCTATTGTCCTGAGCAATAAAGAAAGCCCAAACTGGTCCTAAGCACCAGGAGGAAACCTGTCAAAGGGCAGGGCCACCTCCACTCTGAGTCCCTGCATGGTGGCCACTTTGTAAGCCAACAAGTATCTGAGACAGGTATCAGTCACCTTAGAAGTTTATTTGGCCAAAGTTCAGGATGTGCGTGTGAGAGCCAACTCTGTACCTTCCTCCAAAGATGATGGTGAGGGCTTCGGTATTTAAAGGGGAAAGGGGCTGGAGGGGAAGGAGGGAGGGCGTGGTCACATACTTGAATCCACAAGACAAAAGGGGTCAATTATGTATTTGTCTCGTGCTCAGTACATTGGCACTTCACCCACTTTTTGATGGAGTGGGTGAAGGACATGAACAGACACTTCTCAAAAGAAGAAATTTATGCAGCCTACAGACACATGAAAAAATGCTCATCATCACTGGCCATCAGAGAAATGCAAATCAAAACCACAGTGAGATACCATCTCACACCAGTTAGAATGGTGATCATTAAAAAGTCAGGAAACAACAGGTGCTGGAGAGGATGTGGAGAAATAGGAACATTTTTACACTGTTGGTGGGACTGTAAACTAGGTCAACCATTGTGGAAGACAGTGTGGCGATTCCTCAGGGATCTAGAACTAGAAATACCATTTGACCCAGCCATCCCATTACTGGGTATATACCCAAAGGATTATAAATCATGCTGCTATAAAGACATATGCACACGTGTGTTTACTGCGGCACTATTCACAATACCAAAGACTTGGAACCATCCCAAATGCCCATCAGTGATAGACTGGATTAAGAAAATGTGGCACATATACATCATGGAATACTATGCAGCCATAAAGAAGGATTAGTTCATGCCCTTTGTAGGGACATGAATGAAGCTGGAAACCATCATTCTCAGCAAACTATCGCAAGGACAAAAAACCAAACATCGCATGTTCTCACTCATAGGTGGGAACTGAACAATGAGAACACTTGGACACAGGAAGGGGAACATCACACACCGGGGCCTGTCGTGGGGTGGGGGGAGTGGACAGGGACAGCATTAGGAGAAATACCTAATGTAAATGACGAGTTAATGGGTGCAGCACACCAACATGGCATATGTATACATATGTAACAAACCTGCACGTTGTGCACATGTACCCTAGAACTTAGAGTATAATAATAAAAAAAATTTTTGGCACCTCACAGAAGGTGAACAGAGTAGCAACCTGTGGAGAAACTTTAACTTTTTATTGGTAGCTCTCTGCTTAGGAACAAAAAGGAAGCAGTTTCTTGCATGATTCATCTTTCACCTTATTTTTTTTTCTTTTGGCAGAGTGAAATTAGGGTCCCAAGTTTTGATTGGCCTTTCACAATTCCTAAGGCTCTGTGTATGTGTGTATATACTACATAGGCCTGTATGGATTAGAAATTGTATGTGTGTGGCAGGCAGCAGGTTCCCTGCCGCTGGCACCCGAGAAGTCTGTGTCCAAGACTCTGGTGGACACCCCTGGCTCCGTTGGCCACTGAAGCAAGCCAATGGGAGATCACATGCAAAGCCTGCTGGCCAGACTAGAAACGAACAAAGCTAACACACTGTCACTACATGCATCAGGCTTCCAGACGGGGCAGGGCATTCTCAACACAGGCGGAAAGTCCAGCCTGAGCTGAGGGTTACTGGAGAGGTGCAGCCACATGAGATAACTTGTCTCACGCCGTTGTGTTCAGGTCCCTTCCGTGGCCTTCCTCAATTGGGAGCCCTTATCTGTGGGCCAGAAAGACAGGACAGCGCTGGCAAGGCCACTTCCAAAGTCTCAGTGCCACGGCTTTCCCACGCCCCCAGCACACATTCCACATTCTTCTTTGGGACCTTTTCATAAGCTGACTCAGATTACAGTCAAGCTAGGAGCCCTGGGGCCCCATTAGGCGACTCTGCACCTCTTTGTTCTGGAACATTACATCTTAACATTTAGCTCTTAGAATCTGGCCCTTTCCTGAAGTTTGGGGGGCACCTTATTCACTTAACTTCCAGGTATTCACACTGTCTCCTTCTGAAACAAAGGGAAGTGTTTTAACTGCCCACTGCGAATCAGAATGAGATGCCATCTGCTGTCCATCACTCCGCACAGCCAGCCACTTCCAACATGAACATACTATTCATTTATCAATACCACAAAGCTCACTCTCTGAGCCAGTCACTCTTGCCTCGACCCAGCTGCTAGCAGCTCTGGGGAAGCCAAGACCAAATGGCACTGGAGAAGGGGCCATGGCTTCTCACAGGGTGGGGCGGGCCTGGTGCACCCTCCCCGAGAGCACTGGAGAAAAGGGCTGCAGCTTCTCACCAGGTGGGGTGGCCCTGGTGCACCCTCCCTGAGAGCACTGGAGAAGAGGGCTGCAGTTTCTCACAGGGTGGGCGGCCCGGGTGCCACCCTTCATGACAGCACTGGAGAAGGGGCCGCGGCTTCTCACGGGGTGGGGAAGATCTGGTGCACCCTCCCTGAGAGCACTGGAGAAGGGGCCGCGGCTTCTCACGGGGTGGGGAAGATCTGGTGCACCCTCCCTGAGAGCACTGGAGAAGGGGCCGCGGCTTCCCACAGGGTGGGGCGGCCGTTCCTGAGACGCCTATTGCAGGCAGTAACGAGTGCCATGCAAGGGTGCTTGTTTATTCTTTGAGATGTGAATTATAGGCGTCTGCTGTACTGGGGTTCCTGTGCCGCCGGTAGGGGCCCCAGTCCTCCGGCTCCCGAATGGTTCTCTGCTGCTCACTCCCGCTGGAACTGCAGCTGACTAGCGTCTCATTTGACGCTCGCGTGATGATGATCTGTGGAACGATCACTTTCTTCCTGCTGCACTTTTGCTTTACATCAGGTTTCTCTAGAGGAAAAAACATTCAGGCATTTAGTAGATGTGTGGAAAGCTCCTTCTACGATGCACACACCTCCTGCCATTGATCAGAGTAAAGGAATTAGATGTATGGTTAGCAGAAGAAATGGGTGAGTCCAAAAGTGATCAAAACTGTCCATGAACATTTCAGGGCTTAAGGGATGTGCAACTCAGCCATGAGGGTTGCTGCTGCTGGACACCCTTTTTCAGGAAAGAAAACAGGAGAAACACTTCCACTATCCGTGGCAGGATGGCATTAGGGTGACGGCACAGGAAGGAGGGAGGGCACACGTCCAGGCAGGAGCCGCCTCAGAGCTCAAGGTTCAGAGACATCATTTCCACTCCAAAGTTCTCTAATTCTGGTAATGCCCTCTGTACAGAACTTTATCCATTAGAATGTTCTAGAAATGGACATTTCCGATGTTGCTCACATTTTCTTAAACCTGTTAAAGTTACAAGGACCGCCTGAGACCTGTGAAACTGCTGAGCCTGCCGAGCGTTGCCGCGTACAAAGCAGAACAAAGCAGAAGTGCTCCTTCACTGGCTGCTCTCCTGGCTGGCCGCCCGCCCCTTCCTGCAGTGCCACTGCTATGAGCTCGGGCACAGCCGCCCACCCCTTCCTGGAGTGCCACTGCTACGAGCTCAGCACAGCCGCCCGCCCCCTTCCTGGAGTGCCACTGCTACGAGCTCGGGCACAGCCGCCCACCCCTTCCTGGAGTGCCACTGCTACGAGCTCAGCACAGCTGCCCGCCCCCTTCCTAGAGTGCCACTGCTACGAGCTCAGCACAGCCGCCCGCCCCCTTCCTGGAGTGCCACTGCTACGAGCTCAGCACAGCCGCCCACCCCCTTCCTGGAGTGCCACTGTTACGAGCTCGGGCACAGCCGCCCGCCCCTTCCTGGAGTGCCATTGCTACGAGCTCGGGCGCAGCCGTTCAGGCTTCTGGGAGAGCAGGATGGAGCTCGCTCTCTCTGCACACATATGTGTGGTACAGGGTTGAAGACTCACAGTCACCTTTTTACAGAAACAACTACAGTGGTCATGTTGTTTTACAGCTGTGTGGGGACACCTCATAGCTCACGAACCTGGACGCGAGGTAGGATGGACAGCTGGCAATGGCAGTGCTGGTTTATTATTTTATTATTATTATTAGTTTTTGAGAAGGAGTCTCGCTCTGTCACCCAGGCGGGAGTGCAGTGGTGCCATCTCGGCTCACTGCAAACTCCACCTCCCGGGTGCAAGTCATTCTCCTGCCTCAGCCTCCCGGCAGCTGGGACTACAGGCTCCTGCCACCACACCCGGGGAATTTTTGTATTATTAGTAGAGACGGGGTTTCTCCATGTTGGCCAGGGTGGCCTTGAACTCCCGACCTCAGGTGAGCCACCCACCTTGGCCCCCCAAAGTGCTAGGATTACAGGCATGAGCCACACGCCCGGCCAACAGTGCTGGCTTTTATCACGTGCCTGTTCTGAGCCCTAGAACAGTGAATAATGACACACAGTAGCTTCTACTATAGGTCTCTGACAACCCATATTTCAGACAAAACTGAGGTACAGACAAGCCAAGCCATCTGCCCAAGGCTAGTCAGATGGGGGCCAATCCACCTGCCCAAGGCTAGTCAGACGGGGGAGACACAGAGGCCAACTCAACTGTCCAAGGCTAACCAGGTGGGGGAGGCAGAGAAGCCAAGTCGCCTGCGCAAGGCTGGTCAGACAGGGCATTCAGGCCTCGGCCTCTCCCTCTGCCTACAGTGCTGCGTTACGCAGCCTCATCTGTGTCAGCTGCCGAATGGCCCCCAGCTGCACTGAGCACTGAGCGATACCCCTTTTTCTTTTTGAGACAGGATCTTGGTCTGTGGCCCAGGCTGAAATGCAGTGGCACAATCATGGCTCACTGAAGCCTCAACTTCCTGGGCTCAAATGATCCTCCCACTTCAGCCTTCCAAGCAGCTGGGACCACCAGCATGCACCACTGTGGGTGGCAAGTCACCCAGGTGCTGAGGCAAGAGATCGAGGGCACGAGCTGTTCCAGTATAATAAAATATATAAAATAAGAATAGTTATACTAGATCTAGAGACATGATTATATATGAATATCATTAATTACTTTGTAGCAATTACTCTTTATTCCAATATTATAATAATCCTTGCTCTATAATCATAACCTAGGAAAAACCAGGCAATACAGAGACAGGAGCTGAGGGGACATGGTGACAAGTGACCAGAAGACAAGAGTGCGAGCCTTCTATTATGCCTGGACAGGGCCACCAGAGGGCTCCTTGGTCTAGCGGTGACGCCAGCATCTGGTAAGATGCCCGTTGCCAGGCGGACTGTGGTCTAGCGGTAGCGTCAGTGTCAAGGAAAAACACCTACTACTTAGCAGATCGGGAAAGGGAGTCTCCCTTTCCCAAGTGAGTTTAGAGAAGACTCTGCTTCTCCACCTCTTATGGAGGGCCTGACTGATGTCAGGCCCACCCGCAGTTATCCGGAGGCCTAACCGTCTCCCTGTGATGCTGTGCTTCAGTGGTCACGCTCCTAGTCCACCCTCATGTTCCATCTTGTACACCTGGCTCTGCCTTTTAGATAGCAGTAGAAAATCAGTGAAAGTACTGTCTCTGATAAGCAGAAATAATGGTGTAAGCTGACTCTCTCCCTCTCTCTTTCTGCCTCAGCTGCCAGGCAGGGAAGGGCCCCCTGTCCAGTGGACACGTGACCCATGTGACATTACCTATCATTGGAGATGGCTCACACTCCTTACCCTGCCCCTTTGTCTTGTATCCAATAAATATCAGCGCAGCCTGGCATTCGGGGCCACTACCGGTCTCCACATCTTGGTGGTAGTGGTCCCCAAGCCTCAGCTGTCTTTTTTTTTTTTTTTGAGATGGAGTCTCGCTCTGTCGCCCAGGCTGGAGTGCAGTGGCGCAATCTCAGCTCACTGCAAGCTCCGCCTCCCGGGTTCACGCCATTCTCCTGCCTCAGCCTCTCCGTGTAGCTGGGACTACAGGCGCCCGCCACCACGCCCGGCTAATTTTTTTTATCTTTAGTAGAGACGGGGTTTCACCGTGGTCTCGATCTCCTGACCTCATGATCCGCCTGCCTCGGCCTCCCAAAGTGCTGGGATTACAAGCGTGAGCCACCGCACCCGGCTGGCTCAGCTGTCTTTTATCTCTGTCTCGTGTCTTTATTTCTACACTCTCTCATCTCCGCACACGGGGAGAAAACTGGGGAGTTCGAGACCAGCCTGGGCAAAATGACAAAACCCCATCTCTACAAAAAAAATACAAAAATTAACTGGGTGTGGTGGTGCGCACTGTGGCCCCAGTTACTCAGGTTGCTGAGGTGGGAGAATCGTTTGAGCCCAGAACGTCAAGGGTGCAATGAGCCAAGATTGTGCCACTGCACTCCAGCCTGGGTGAGACCATCTCAGAAACAAAACAGAAAGAAAAAAAACGTGACTCTTCTAAAGGTTCTTGGTACATATTGTGTGTAATTCTATTGCTGCAAAACAAATCACCACAAACTTTAAGGCTTAAACCAGCACATCCACTTATCATCTTATCGTGTCCATGGTCAGGGGTCCAGGTGCGGCGTGGCTGGGACTCAGGCTGAATTCCAGGTGCCAGCTGCACTGCATTCTCATGAGGAACTGGAGGGTCCTCTTCTAAGCTCATTCGGGTTGCAGGTAGAATTTATTCCTGGTTCAAGGAACGAAGTTCCCATTTTCCTGCTGGCTTTGGCAAGGGCTTGCTTAAAGCTTGCAGAGGCCTAAAAAGCCTCTGACATTTTTACTGTCTGGCTTCCCTGATCAAGTCGGGCCCACCCAGGATCATCTCTCATTTTGATTACGTCAAACTCAATGGATGAGCGAGCTAATCGCAGGAGGGACACACCTCCCTCTTCCTCATCCCACTGGCACTTGAGGGGAGGGTTACACAGGGCTGCTCCCCAGGGGCAGGCATCGTGTGGGCTGTCTTAGGAGACCTGCCACCTTGTTACCAAACCACCTTCCAGGAAGATGTGTGCCTCCACAGCAACATGTCTGAGCCCCTGATCCAGACTCAACATGACATTCTTTGGCCTCTCATAGATGTAAATATTTTTTGAGCTTATCATTTGTTTTACAATTGTTTATAAGAGTTTGGGGAGAGGTTTAACATTTTAATGCAGTCAAATTCTTCAATATGTGTACTATCTTTCCTTGCTAGGAAGCATAAATAGCGTCTTACTCTGTCGACCGGGCTCGAGGGCAGTGGCGCGATCTTGGCTCACTGCAGCCTCAACCTCCTGGGGTCAAGGGATCCTCCTGTCTCAGGCCCCTGAGTAGGTGGGGCTACAGGCACACTCCACTACGCCCAGCTAATTTGTCTTTTTTGTAAAAATCGGGTTTCGCCATGTTGCCCAGGCTGGTCTTGAACTTCTGGGCTCAAGTGATCTGCCTGCCTAGGCTTCCCAAAGTGCTGAAATTACAGGCGTGAGCCACTGCGCTTGGCTCCCAAAGCGAACATTTTATATAACTATAGTACCATTATCGACACGAGGAAACGGACTCCGGTACTATGAGTGTATGTACAGCTACGCCATTTAATCAATCACCACCACAACCAACAATCCCATCTTCCTCCTGCTGCCCTTCAGACACACCCACTCCCTACCCCAACCCCAAAGCCTTAGCAACCAACAATCTGTCCTCCCTGTCTATAATTTTGTCATTCAGAGAATGTTACAGAAATGGAATCACGGCCGGGTGTGATGGCTCACGCCTGTAATCCTAGCATTCTGGGAGGCCAAGGCAAGCGGATCACCTGAGGTCGGGAGTTTGAGACCAGCCTGACCAACACGGAGAAACCCCATTGCTACTAAAAATACAAAGTTTAGCAGGGCATGGTGGTGCATGCCTGTAGTTCCAGCTACTACGGAGGCTGAGGTAGGAGAATTGCTTGAATCTGGGAGGCCGAGGTTGCAGTGAGCCAAGATCATGCCATTTGCATTCCAGCCTAAAAAAAAAAAAAAAAAAAAAGAAATGGAATCATACAGCATGTGACCTTCTGGGACTGGCTTTTTTCACTCAGCATGATATTTTTTAATAGCTGATAGAAGTGTTCCATTTCTCTTCTTTTTCAAAATTTTCTTGCAATTAAGCATACTCTACCTTCATGAAAATGTTACAGGCTGGGCGTGGTGGCTTACACCTGTAATGGCACTTTGGGAGGCCGAGGTGGGTGGATCACAAGGTCAGGAGTTTGAGACCAGCGTGTCCAATACGGTAAAACCCCGTCTCTACTAAAAATACAAAAATTAGCCAGGCGTGGTGGCACATGCCTGTAGTCCGAGCTACTCGGGAGGCTGAACCAGAAGAAATGCTTGAACCCAGGAGGCGGAAGTCGCAATGAGCCAAGATCGTGCCACTGCACTCCAGCCTGGGCAAAGAGTGAGACTCCATCTCAGAACAAACAAATAACAAAACACTACAAAAGTGTTCAAACAGGCTGGGCGCGGTGGCTCACACCTGTGATCCCAGCACTCTGGGAGGCCGGGTGTGGCGGCTCATGCCTCTGATCCCAGCACTTTGGGAGGCCAAGGCGGGTGGAGCAGCTGAAGCCAGGAGTTTGAGGCCAGCCTGGCCAACGTGGTGAAACCCGGTCTCTACTAAAAATACAAAAAAATTTAGCTGGGGGTTGTGGCGGGCGCCTGTAATCCCAGCTACTTGGGAGGCTGAGGCAGGAGAATTGCTTGAACTTGAGAGGCAGAGGCTACGGTGAGCTGAGAGCCGAGATCATGCCATTGCATTCCAGCCTGGGCAACAAGAAGGAAACTCCATCTCAAAAAAAAAAAGTGTTTAAACATACAATAGAATAGAATAGTGAATGAGCACCTGCACCTATGCAGCACTCAGCTTCAATCAGTATTTTGTTACCTTGTTCTTTCTTCGTTTTTTTCCTGAGTTTTTTTTTTTTTTTTGAGATGGATTCTCACTCTGTCGCCCAGGCTGGAGTGCAGTGGGAAGATCGTGGCTCACTACAACCTCTGCTTCCTGGGTTCCAGCGATTCTCTTGCTTCAGCCTCCAAAGTAGCTGGAATTACAGGTGTGCCCCACCACACCCAGCTGATTTTTTTGTATTTTTTGTAGAGACAGGGTTTCACTATGTTGGCCAGGCTGGTCTCCAACTCCTGACCTCAAGTGATCCACCCGTCTCGGCCTCCCAAAGTGCTGGGATTACAGCATGAGCCACCGCACCTGTTGTCCTGAGTATCTTTAAGGAATTTCAGACATATGATTTTACCCATAAACGTTGCAGTATATTTCTGTATCAGATAGGGATTGTGTTTTAGCGTAACTACAATAGCACTGCCACATCTAAGAAAATTAACACTGACTCATCCTCAAATACCCCATCTGACTGTCTCAGGCGTGACTGAGCCCAGGTCTAGGTTGCTCAGATTTCCTTCTAATATTCCCCTCCTTTTTTTCCCAAGTTCTTTATTTGTGGTAGAATTTCCAACATTGGGGAACAAGCTGACTAAATCTGTGATGTTAGATCTCTATAATGCTTGTATCTTTGTGAACTTTGTAATGCAAAAATTTAAGTATACACAGAAGTAGCAGGGGTAACAGTATAATACATCTATCTGTATTAGTCCGTTTTCATGCTGCTAATAAAAACAAACCAGAGACTGAATAATTTATACAGGAAAAAGGTTTAATGGACTTAGTTCCACATGGCTGGGGATGCCTCACAATCATGGCGGAAGGCAGGGAGGAGCGAGTCACATCTTACATGGATGGCAGCAGGCAGAGAGAGAGCTTATGCAGGAAACTCCTGTTTTTAAAACCGTCGGATCTGGTGAGACTCATTCCCTATCACGAAAACAGCAGGAAAAGAGCTGCCCGCATAATTCAATCACCTCCCACCCAGCTCCTCCCACATGTGGGAATTCAAAATGAGATTTGGGTGAGGACACAGCCAAGCCACATCAATATCCCAACAGCTGCCACGATGATTAACTTATGGCCAAACTTTCTGCCCACCATGGCCCTTCTGTTCTGCTCACTACTGCTTCATAGTAACTCACCTCAAACCTCAGCAGCTTAAAATGACGACTTTCTTTTCTCTGGATTTTATGGGTTCAGGACAGGTTTGGCAGGACAGGTATCACGTGTGGTTGCCCAGGCAGGTGCAGGCATCTGAAGACTCACTGACACGTCCAAGGCAGCTCTTGGGGCTGGAGACTGATGCTGGCTCCCCCTGAGGTGCATGCCCCAAGCTGAGAAGACTCAGGGTACCAGCCAGAGCCTGGAATCACTAATGGCTTGTTCGCTCACAAGTCTGGCTCCTGCGTTGGAAGGGCTTAGGGACCAGGACTACTAAACTGCAGTGCTTCCCAGGTTCAGATTCAGGTTGAAAACCATCTCCATCACCCTCCAAAGTCCCCTTGTGCTCCGCTGTGTCTGGCTCCCATTTCTGCCCAGCAACCACTCATCTGCTTCTCTCTGTAAATGCACCTTTTCTGGACATTTCATGTAAAGGGAAATGCAATACGAGGGGTCTTTCCTCTGGCTTTTCTGTCAGTGTCCCACCTCCAGGACTCCTTCAGCGTGTGGCAAGGGAGTCAGGAGCCTGCTCCTCACTGTCGCTCAGCCCGTCACTGCATGGAGACCGTGCACACTTCATCTTCTCTCCTGAAACTCTGTCCTCACTCTTGCTCTGCTGTTTTCCCTTCATGTCCACCTTCCTCCCCCACCGTCTGGTGTGACAGACACTGCTGGGGCCTTTCCAGCAGGCGGTCCTCCTTCCCCCACTTCCGTTGCTGGCACAGGAC
Source organism: Hylobates moloch (assembly GCF_009828535.3). Classification (NCBI taxonomy): domain Eukaryota; kingdom Metazoa; phylum Chordata; class Mammalia; order Primates; family Hylobatidae; genus Hylobates; species Hylobates moloch. The sequence continues at coordinate 466,358 of NW_026652281.1, forward strand.
CTGCCCACTCCCGTGCTTCACAGCTCCCTCCAGCCCCTGGAGAATCTGCACCGTTGAGGGAGTCCTGGAGAGGCTGGGCAGGCGAAGCCTTCCTGGGAAAGGTTTCCTTGCCAATATAAAGCAAGGAGCAATGCCTTTGGAGTAGACACAGTCCTGCCTGCATGTGGGGGCTGTACACTCACCGGGGGCTGTGGACACTGAGAGTGGTCAAGAAGAGACATGCAAAGCCTTTGATCACTGCTGTGCTAACAAGCAAGCCAACCTGGAAGCCTTGCCTCTGACCCTTCATTCGTGAGACATTAAATCCCTGCATTAAAGCTGTGTTTAGTTAGCTTTTCTGTAACTTTCAGCTCAAAGCACCCTGACAGACAGGTAGCATTTTCCAAACCGCCACCCTAGGGTGATGCTATTCCTGCAGACTTCCATCCTCCAGTGAGGGGTTCCGCCCTCCAGTGGGCGGTTCCAAAGTTGGGAATTCAAATCCAGGCCTTTCTTCCAAGTCCAAGGCCCAGAGCCTCCTACTTCGAGCCCTTGATCGCACAAGCGTCTCAGTCTGAACCAGTCCAGGCCCAGCTCCTCTGCCTAGCAGGCCAGTCATCCCCCTGACATTTGTTCTTGTCTGACCTGAGTGGTTCTTGTCTGACCCGAGTGGTTCATTCCTTTCTTTTTTCTTTTTTTGAGATAGTCTCACTCTGTAGCCCAGGCTGGAGTGCAGTGGTGCGATCTCGCTCACCACTACTTCTGCCTCCCACGTCCCAGTTCAAGGTTCAAGCAGTTCTCCTGCCTCAGCCTCCCAAGTAGCTGGGATTACAGGCACATAACACCATGCCCAGCTGATTTTTGTATTTTTAGTAGAGACAGGGTTTCACCATGTTGGCCAGGCTGGTCTTGAACTCCTGACCTTAAGTGATCCACCTGCCTCGGCCTCCCAAAGTGCTGGGATTACAGGCGTGAGCCACTGCGTCCAGCCGTGTGGTTCATTCTTGTGATGAAACGGAAACACTTCCTCCTGGCACAGGCCCCCAATCTCCTCAGACGGCAGGCTCTGCGGGTTCTGCCTGCTTGACCCTTCTGGAATTCGTACTGCAAGGCCTCGCTGGTTCCCACTGGGCCACAGCAAGGTGTCTCTGACCCGGCCACCTCCCCTGCGAACTGGCTTCCCCCGTTGGTAGGCACAGACGCCATCATGCCGCCCTTGTTTTTTATTTTCAAATATTTATTTTTTGTAGAGACAGGGTCTCACTATGTTGCCCAAGCTGGTCTTGAACTTCTGGGCTCAAAAGATCCTCCTGCCTCGGCCCAGTAACTGGGACGACAGGTGTGAACTACCGCCCCAGGCAGCACCTCCGTTGTTTAAAATATTTAACGCTTCCAGCTCCACGTGATAAAACTGATGGAAAACTTTGTATTCTAGCTTCTTCCTACTATTGGGGCCTCATCTTCCCCACACACACCCAAAGGTCTGGTCACACTAGGCTGTTAGAAAAGACACCTTTGTCGCACCGAGGTTCTAATCGTCGGTCACCCTCCGCAATGTACTTGCCCCCACAGCCCTCAGAGAGCTACAGTCCAGCCGGGGACGGCCTCCCAGGGCTCTGTTTCAGTGTGAGGAGGCTGAGGGATTCTCAAGGCACCTAGATACCCAGCCCTCCAGGAGAACGTCAGGTGAGACACACGCACACTGCCCCAGCCCCTCGACCACCTGGTCCGCACTTATCACTCGAGAACTGACCTACCTTTTCATTAAACTTATGTTTTCAACCAAGAATTCTGGGTATTTACCTCCTACATAAAGTTCCTAAAACAAACCAGTTTCATTTTTAGGGAGCGTGCCTGCTACTAGTGTCCATCCGGTAGGGTCTTAGAAGCAGGCTCCTCACCCCAGCCCCAGATCCTCCAAGCCGCTGACCTCGCTTCGCTCCCTCCCGCCGTCTCCTACCTTCCAGCGAAGTTGCCGGCGGCAGGCGCTTGGCTGTCCCGGACACGGGGTGGGGGCTGTCCATAGGCTTCTCCAACTCCCTGTCTGCCTGCCTGCCTTCCTGGGAATGCTTCTCCATCAACTTCTCCTTAGATTTTCGAACTGAATAGGTGGATCCCTTCTTTTGTTCCTCACCTGAAATACACGGATCATCCGTTAGACCCGGGACTTACTGAATCCAGGGCAGTGGGTCCCATCGTCTTCAGTCGCCTGCTTGGGTCCAGAATAAGCTGGCTTCAAAAGTCTCCAGTCTCTGCGTTTCCATAACCGCCTCAGGCGGGAAACGCGCCGTCCGTGGCGGAGTCGGCGGCAGGAACGATTCGCACCGGGAAGAGCCTGGCGCCTGCGCTCGCGCCGCCCCGCCCAGCCCCGCCCTGGGCCCGCGCCGAGGGGCGGAGAGGCGGGAAGCCCAGCGCCTGCGCCCCCTTTACCTTTCCTGGGTTTCTGTTTGCTTTTGGAAAGGCCCATAGGTGAGCCCACCGCCCCCGCCGGCGCAAGCCCGGGTCCCCGCACCTCCGCGGCAGGGCAGCCCGGAGTGACTCACAAAAGGTCCTCGCGGCCGCGGCGTGCGTCACCATGGCGACTGCGCGCCGCGCAGCCGCGCCCCGCCCCTCTGGCGGCACCGGCCACCATCCTCTCGCGAGAGCAGCCCGTGCGACCGGAAGTGGGGCGGTGACCCCGGAAGTCCCCGCCGGGTGCAGCTTGGTCGGTTCGATCGCCGCTGGGACCTGACGCCGCCCGGAGTTGGCGTCTCTTCTCCCTCTCCAAGTGCTGCTCCTGTCATTGTGGCCATGGACGGTAAGAGGTCGCGGCCGTCCTCCGGGGACTCGCGCGCAGGGCGGGGCCGCTTCTCCCACTGGCGTGGGCTCCGCCCACCTGGGGCAGCGGGCGGGGCTCAGGAGGGATCTCGGGCCTCGACCACGGACCTGGGACCCCTTCTCCCGGGCCCACCCCCCGATCCCCGATCCGGACTCCTTCCCCGGGGCCTCTACCACCGACCCGGGACGCCTTCTCCCGGGCCTCGACCCCCGATCCCCGACCCGGACCCCTTCCCCGGGGCCTCTACCACCGACCCGGGACCCCTTCTCCCGGGCCTCGACCCCAACCCGGGATCCTTTACCCCAGGCCTCGACCCTCGACCCGGGACCCCTCCCCCCGGCCCTCGATCCCCGACCCCCGATTCGGGACCCCTTCCCCCAGGCCTCCACCCCCAACTCTCAACCCTGTATGCCTTCCCCGGGGCCTCGACCTCCGACCCCCAACCACGGACCCGGGACCTAGACTCCCGACCCAGGACCCCTTGCCCCCGGCCTCGATCCCTGACCACCGACCCAGGACCCTTTCCCCCGCCCCTGGCACTCCTCAGCGTCAGGCGCCCTTTCCCACCAGCTCGGTAGAGGGGACTGTGCGATGCCTGTTCGGCCTTTCGGGCCCTGGAATGTCGGGTCAGAGGGCTCCAGAAAAAGTGACAGTTGCACCCCCTGCCCTCAAACAGCATCACGACAAATCAGAAGAGCTCAGATAGAAAGCGCTCCCTAAGTGCCAGGCGCTGGTCACAGCAGCTCTTTGCGTCCATTCTCCACATGGGGAAGCAGAGGTTTGAGCAGGAGCCAGCACAAGGCAAGCGGCTCTGTGCTGAATGGGACGCCCTAGTTCTTACCTTCTACACCTGGCGCTGGCTCTGTGCTCAGGGATACCAAAGAACAGGAAGAATCTGGCAAAATGAAGTCCTACGTTTGCTGAAACATCGTTGGGCTGGTGTGATGGGCAGGCTTTTAAAAATACTTTTTGAAGGGCCGGGCCTGGTGGTTCACGCCTGTAATCGCAGGACTTTGGGAGGCTGAGGCCGGCGGATTGCAAGGTCAGGAGATCGAGACCATCCTGGCTAACACGGTGAAACCCCATCTCTACTAAAAATACAAAAAACTTAGCCGAGCGTGGTGGCGGGCGCCTGTAGTCCCAGCTACTCAGGAGGCTCAGACAGGAGAATGGCATGAACCCAGGAGGTGGAGCTTGCAGTGAGCCGAGATCCGCCACTGCACTCCAGCCTGGGCGACAGAACGAGACTCCGTCTCAAAAAAAATTCTTTTTGAACTGTGAAAAGCTATAGTACCACCGTGTCATCATCATGAAGGAAATGTGTAGAGATTTTCTACAAATTGCCTTGAGAGAAAATGAAAGATAACATCTACCTCCTGCCGCGAAAAATATGCTGGCCAGGCCCGGCGTGGTGGCTCAGGCCTGTAACCCCAGCACTCTGGGAGGCCGGGCGCGGTGGCTCACGGCTGTAATCCCAGCACTTTGGGAGGCCGAGGTTGGTGGGTCACCTGAGGTCATGAGTTTCAGACCAGCCTGGCCAACATGGTGAAACCCCATCTCTACTAAAAATGCAAAAATGAGCTGGGCCTGGTGGCATGCCCCTGTAATTCCAACTACTTGGGAGGCTGAGGCAGGAGAATCGCTTAAATCCTGGAGGCAGAGGTTGCACTGAGCCAAGATGGCGCCATTGCACTCTACCCTGGGTGACAGAATGAGACTCCTTCTCAAAAAAAAAAAAATTATAGCTTTTCACTCCACAGCTCACTCAACTCTTTTGAGGGGACTTATCTCAAGCCCGTGTCAGATTTCCTCAGAGTCAGATTTTGCCTTAGCTGGGTTTTTGTGCTGCCACACACGGCTGGAAGAGAAAGCTGAGGTGAGGGAAAGCTGAGGTGAGGGAAAGCTGAAGTGAGGGAAAGCTGAGGTGAGGGAAAGCTGAGGTGACGGAAAGCAGAGGTGAGGAGGGCGGTTTGGCCAGCATCCCGTAGTGAGTTGGGTGGGATGGCCCACCTACCTGTACCGTGTCACCTGGGTCAGGCTGGCTGTTTTCCAGTCACAGATAACCTTGGCCTTGACCACACCTGAACTGATAGATGACAGGTTGAACTTGGCCTTGACCACACCTGCACTGACAGGCGACAGACTGAACGATGCCCAGAGCTTGCTGGAACCCCAGGAGGTCTCATCTTGGAGCCTTGGTGTGCATTTGTGAACACTCAGTAACCTCATTATTTTACACGCTCCATTGCCTCATTCTGGCTAGCGTGGTGAAGCCCTTTCAGGAATCAGGGGTCAGGGTCACTCTCCAAATTTAGCTGTTGAATGAATTGAGATCAATCCTACTTTTCTAAAGAAAGTATTTTTTCTTTTTTTTTTTGAGACAGAGTCTCTCTCTGTCGCCCAGGCTGGAGTTCAGTGGCGCGATCTCAGCTCACTGCAAGCTCCACCTCCCGGGTTCACGCCATTCTCCTGCCTCAGCCTCCCGAGTAGCTGGGACTACAAGTACCCACTACCACACCCGGCTAATTTTTTTTTTTTTTTTTTTCTTGAGACGGAGTCTTGCTCTTTCACCCAGGCTGGAGTGCAGTGGCGCGATCTCGGCTCACTGCAGGCTCCACCGCCCGGGGTTCGTGCCGTTCTCCTGCCTCAGCCTCCTGCGTAGCTGGGACTACAGGCGCCCGCCACCTCACCCGGCTAATTTTTTGTATTTTTAGTAGAGATGGGGTTTCACCGTGTTAGCCAGGATGGTCTCGATCTCCTGACCTCGTGATCCCCCCGCCTCGGCCTCCCAAAGTGCTGGGATTACAGACGTGAGCCACCACACCCGGCCAAAAAAAATATTTTTTTCTAATAGAGATGAGGGCTGACTATATTCCCCAGGCTGGTCTCGAACTCCTGACCTCAAGTGATCTGCCCGCCTCAGCCTCCCAGAGTGCTGTGATTACAGGCGTGAGCGACTGTGCCCACTGGAAATCAGGTCTTTGATGCCTAAGAGTTACCACCTTGCTATTTTTATCCATTTACCTTTGGGGAGAAAGAGTCTGTAAAAAGTAACCTGTCAAGTACTGAACTTTTAAATTGGCCCAGGCTGGCCTCAAACCCTGGCTTTAAGTGATCCGCTGGCCTCGGCCCCCGCTAGAGTGCTGGGATTACAGGTGAAATTTTAAATTGGGAAAGAATCCCAAGGGGCTTTTGCAAAGTTGCATTAATTATAAACCACCATCTTTTGGATTCTAACCATGGCCAAAAGATGCTGTGTCCATGACCTCTTCTGTCCTCACACTAACCCTTTGAGATTGGCTGGTGCCACCCTCATGTTCCCAACAGGGAAACAGGGAGGGAGGGTCTGCATTTGCTGGGCCCTGTGGCTAGCAAGGAGCCAGGGCTGGCACACGAATCTGTCTTGTGCCTCCCCTGTTGGGGGGGCTCCCCGAAGGCCCCAGGCGGGTGTGGGCTGTGTCTATGTTCTAGCTCCTGGTGTCTAGAAGGATCCTAGTGGGTCCTCCCTGCCAGAAGGGTAACGTCCCATTCCCAATCCTCAAACCATTACCTCTTTCTTTGCAGATACCCTGTTCCAGCTGAAGGTATGTACCGAATGGCCGTTCACCCCAGCCCTGTTCTGGTGAGGACAGATAGTATAAGCCACGCTCACTCAGAGCCACAGAAACAGTCAGGCACATTATATAACAGTTGAGTGACCGCCACACAGGGCTCAGACTGCTGACCAAGGAGGGGATTATTGAGCCACCTTGGTGACATATTAGCTCTCTTCATATCTCAGGCTAAGTGGAGGCACATCCTTAGGGTCGTCAATGAAAGAAAGAGTGTTATCTTTTTTTTTTTTTTTTTTTTTTTTTGAGACGGCGTCTCGCTCCATCACCCAGGCTGGAGTGTAATGGCATGATCTTGGCTCACTGCAACCTCTGCCTCCTGGGTTCAAGCGATTCTCCTGCCTTAGCCTCCCGAGTAGCTGGGACTACAGGTGCCCACCACCTTGCTCAGCTAATTTTTTTTTACATTTTTAATAGAGACTGGATTTCACCACGTTGGCCAGGATGGTCTCGATCTCTTGACCTCGTGATCTGCCCGCCACGGCCTCCCAAAGTGCTGGGATTACAGGCGTGAGCCACCGCGCCCAGCCTGGAGTGTTATCTTAAGAAAGACAACTTGAGGCCAGGCACGGTGGCTCACGCCTGTAATCCCAGCACTTTGGGAGACCGAGGCAGGTGGATCACAAGGTCAGGAGATGGAGACCATGGTGAAACCCCGTCTCTACTAAAAACACAAAAAAAATTAGCGGGGTGTGGTGGCATCGGAGGCTGAGGCCGGAGAGGCTGAACCGGGGGCGGACTTGCATAACCAGATCGGCACTGCACTCACCTGGTGAACGAAAAGAAAAAAGACAACTTGGACATTAGGCCTTGATGTTCCGCTGTGTGGACTCATTCTCTGGGATCATTTGAAGGAGAACTTTCTGAGTATTCTTCCCATGTGGGGTGGAGGTTGCAGCTTCCAGTAATCCGGGGCAGGTTTCCGTGCATTTCCCTGGGATGTGCTCCTGGCTGCTCATCTGTGGCCAGCTTTATCTTGCCTTGTCACTGGCTCTGAGCTACTGGGCAGGAGTGATGTGCGGAGCTACTGTATGCGGCTTTGGGATGCTTTCCCATCACAGTGGGCCTGTCAGATGCTGCTGGGCACAGAGGGGACCGGCTGAGGCCTGCTTGTGTCCTGCACCCTGTGGTGCTGGTGGCCAGGGCTACCTGGTACAGGGCGTTTGTGGTTCCAGATGGGTTGCCAGAGGCCCTGCGTCCGTGTGGTGCTGGCAGAGCAGTTAGGCCCCCGGAAGCTGCGTGTGCTGCCCAGCAACCTCTTGCATCCACAGCATTCTCTCAAGATAACATTTTCAGGTGTGTTTTTACCTGGAATTCTGTGTTATGACTTGGGGGTAGCCTGAAGTGAGTTTCCTTGAGTCTTTCTTTGACGTTGAAAAGCCATCCGTAAGCAGGAGCTGAGATCAGTGTGAGAGGTTTCTGACCCTTCCGCTCTGGAGGAGGCCTTGGGTGAGGCTGTTCACCGAGAAGACACACACTGGAGAAAACCCAGACAGAGCCTGAGGCAGAGCAGGCAGCTTCCTCCTCCAGCTGGTGCCATCTCTTGCCGCCCAGGATGCACGCCCGCAGGCTTCACGCCTTCCCTGCCGTGTGCTGGGCCCAGGCTGGCTGATGGTGCTTAGGAACCTGTGTGGGCACAGGTGTGGGGGTGTGGAGAGCAGGGCCTGGGGGATGGGCTTCGCATGTCTGACCCAGGACGTTCCGGCTTCCACTCAGTTCACAGCAAAGCAGCTGGAGAAGCTGGCCAAGAAGGCGGAGAAGGACTCCAAGGCGGAGCAGGCCAAAGTGAAGAAGGTGAGACCCTGGGGGCTATGGGGTCATGACTCTCCTGTCTGTCTTCTGTCCTTTCCTGCCCTTATTTTTGTGTCCTGTTTTGATGCCTTTTGGGGAGGGGCAGGGCACTTTCTACAGCATGATTTAATCGTCACCTTGAGATATGTATAATATATATATATATATATAATTTTTTTTTTTTTTTTTTTTTGAGACAGACTTTGTCTGTTGTGCGATCTCGTCTCACTGCAACCTCCGTCTCCCGGGTTCAAGTGATTCTAGGGCCTTCGCCTCACGAGTACCTGCGATTACAGGCTGCACCAGCTAATTTTTTAAATTTTTTGTAGAGATGGGGTTTCGCCATGTTGGCCAGGCCGGTCTCGAACTCTTAGCCTCAAGTGACCCGCCTGCTTTGGCCTCCAAAAGTGCTGGGATTACAGGCATGAGCCACTGTGCCCAGCCTAATCCTCACCATGATTTCTGAGCTTCAAAGTATTTGCTTCCCACATAAGACAAACAGGCACGAGGAAGGGAGGTGCTGTGTGTGGTGGAGCCCAGAGTGGCTTCTGTCCCTGCCCTACAGCCCCTGCCAGGCCTTCCCAGCCCGCTGAGGGCGTCCAGAGCACAGAGATGAGTGCATTGCCTTCATTCTTTTCCTTCTTTCCATTTCCAACATTCTGAACTTGATTTTGCCATCTGCAGGAGGAGGGCTTCTAGCTAGCTGCTTGCTATGATCCTATCTTTTTTTTTTGAGGTGGACTCTCACTGTTGCCCAGGCTGGAGTGCAGAGGTGCGGTTTTGGCTCACTGCAACCTCCGCCTCCTGGGTTCAAGTGATTCTCCTGCCTCAACCTCCTGAGTAGCTGGGATTACAAGCATGCGCCACCACGCCTCGCTAATTTTTGTATTTTTAGTAGAGGTGGGGTTTTACCATGTTGGCCAAGTTGGTGTCAAACTCCTGACCTCAGGTGATCCACCTGCCTCGGCCTCCCAGACTGCTGGGATTACAGGCACGAGCCACCGGGCCCAGCGGATCCTATCATTTTTAGCTCTCTCCTCCCTACAGAGCTGGTGCCTACGGCACCAGGGTCTGGGCAGAGGCATGATGCCCCTGCCCCATGGGGTGGGATGGGGCTGGAGGCTCACAGGGGTGCCTCTCCAGGAGGGGTCCCCTCCCCACGATGGACGGGGCAGAAGGAAGGGAGGGATCTAGGCTGGGTGCAGTGATTCCCGCCTGTAACCCCAGCTACTCGGAAGGCTGAGGCGGGAGAATTGCTTGAGCCCAGGAGGTGGAGGTTGCGGTGAGCCGAGATCACACCGCCGCACTCCATCCTGGGCCACAGAGCGAGATTCCACCTACAAAAAAAGAAAAAAAAGGAAAGAAGGTGGGATCTTGTACAGCTCTTAAAACTGCGTAATTGGTGAAGTAGGTCCCAGGGTACTGGACTTTGGTAACTCTTCACCCACAGCCAGGGTCCCAGGGAGAAAGGAGCTCGGAGAACTGCCAGCCACAGGCTCTGAGTGTCACCCGCTGTGTCCCATGCCCGGTGGAGTGCTGGAGGGGTGCGAGGGGCGGAGCAGAAGCCTGATTGGGGGGCTGGGGGGCTGGGCTGGGGCCTGGGTGTTTGCGTTTTTAGTTCAAACATTTCTGGGGAGAGGCCCGCCCACCGCCTCAACACTGGGCTCCTATGGCTGGGCACGGTGGCTCACGCCTGTAATCCTAGCACTTTGGGAGGCCAAGGCAGGCGGATCACGAGGTCAGGAGATTGAGGCCATCCTGGCTAACATGGTGAAACCCCGTCTCTACTAAAAATACAAAAAATTAGCCGGGCGTGGTGGCGGGCGCCTGTAGTCCCAACTACTCGGGAGGCTGAGGCAGAAGAATGGCGTGAACCTGGGGGGCGGAGCTTGCAGTGAGTCGAGATTGTGCCGCTGCACTCCAGCCTGGGCAAGAGAGCGAGACTCCGTCTCAAAACAAAAAACTGGGCTCCTAGCAGGGGGCACACACACCACCAAGTTCTTCCAGCCACTTTTTCCCCTGGGTTTCAGGCCCTTCTGCAGAAAAATGTAGAGTGTGCCCGTGTGTATGCCGAGAATGCCATCCGCAAGAAGAACGAAGGTGTGAACTGGCTTCGGATGGCGTCCCGCGTGGACGCAGTGGCTTCCAAGGTGCAGACAGCTGTGACTATGAAGGGGGTGAGTGCTGGGCCCTGGTGCTGGATGGGTGGCATCTGCTGGCTGAAGCAGGAATGCGCTCTGCGGTCTGGATCTGGGGTAGCTCAGAGTTGAGGGAAGCTGGATCAGCTCAGGGAGGGGAGGTTGAGGGAAGCTGGATCAGCTCGGGGAGGGGAGGTTGAGGGAAGCTGGATCAGCGTGGGGTGGGAAGTGCTGGCAGGGACACAGGTGAGGCTGCACCCTGAGCTTGCACTGATGCCCCAGGAAGGACCTCTTGATGGGACTTGGGCTTTTTTTTTTTTTAAATATATATTTTTTAGAGACTGTCTTGCTCTGTCACCCAGGCTAGAGTGCAGTGGTGCGGTCACAGCTCACTGCAGCCTCAACCTCCTGGGCTCAAGCGATCCTCCTGCCTCAGCCTCCCAAGTAGCTGAGACCACAGGCATCCACCACCATGCCTGGCTGATTTTTTTTTTTTTTTTTTGAGATGGAGTCTCGCTCTGTCGCCCAGGTTGGAGTGCAGTGGCGCAATCTCGGCTCACTGCAAGCTCCGCCTCCCAGGTTCACGCCATTCTCCTGCCTCAGCCTCTCCGAGTAGCTGGGACTACAGGCGCCCGCCACCACGCCCGGCTAATTTTTTGTATTTTTAATAGAGACGGGGTTTCACCGTGGTCTCGATCTCCTGACCTCGTGATCCGCCTGCCTCGGCCTCCCAAAGTGCTGGGATTACAAACGTGAGCCACCGCGCCCGGCCTGATTTTTTCATTTTGATGTAGAGACGGGGTGTTTATGTTGACCACTGTGGTCTCAAACTCCTGGCCTCAAGCAATCTTTCCGCCTCGGCCTCCCAAAGTGCTGGAATTACAGGCGTGAATCACTCACTGTCACTGTGCCCGGCCAGGCCTCGGTCTTGGCAACTCCCACAAGAGGCAGAGCCTGCAGGGCCAGGCTCATCTGCTGGGTCAGGGACGTCACAGCGGAGCCTTGGCTGTTGCAGGCGTTTCCTTCACGCAGTGCAGGTGGGCCAGGAGGGCACAGCAGTCCTGGAGACCCCACGTCGGCAGCCTTTTCTCCACTGACCCCGCACTGGGTCTCCATGGCCTTTCCCATTGAGTTGGTGGTCTTTCCATAGGACCTAGATGATGGCTCAGCCCAGAGTTGGGGTTTTGTGGGTCAGGGTTGGGGTGCCCTAGCTCTCTTGTCAGAGTCCAGGGGACCCGTCCCTGGTGCGTGAGCTCTGCCTGCTTTTCATCCTGTTCCCTCCTGCGCCCTCTCCTGTCTCAGGTGACCAAGAACATGGCCCAGGTGACCAAAGCCCTGGACAAGGCCCTGAGCACCATGGACCTGCAGAAGGTCTCCTCAGTGATGGACAGGTTCGAGCAGCAGGTGCAGAACCTGGACGTCCATACATCGGTATGTGGCCGCCGCCCTTGGGGCTGTGGCCTGGGGACAAGGAGGGTATGTGGGCACCTCATTGTGAGGGGTGGCTCACAGGCTGACGTGCTGTCTCTGCATTCCTGTGGTTGCTCCCTGACATCGCCAAGCATCCTCTGTGCTGGGTCCCCACCAGGACCCTGACAGGTAGGGTGGGCAGGGCGGCAGGGCTCCTGCAGGCACCTGGCTCCTTTTGGGAAGGCTCAGACGGCAAACAAGCATGCAGAGGTGTAGAAAGATGTCCATCCGAGGCAGCAGGCATGGCACAGTCAGAGGGTGGGGCTGGGTGGGGGGGCAGGAAAGGCTTCTGGCGGAAGGTGAGACAGAGAGAGAGTCAGTGAGAGAACAGGGCAAGAAGGTGGCCGGCTGTGTGAGGGAACGAAAAGTGTGGTCGCACCCTTGTGAAGCTGAGTGGGGCCCCATGTCCAGAGCATGCCCCCGCCCCCAGGTGATGGAGGACTCCATGAGCTCGGCCACCACCCTGACCACGCCGCAGGAGCAGGTGGACAGCCTCATCATGCAGATCGCCGAGGAGAATGGCCTGGAGGTGCTGGACCAGCTCAGCCAGCTGCCCGAGGGCGCCTCTGCCGTGGGCGAGAGCTCTGTGCGCAGCCAGGAGGACCAGCTGTCACGGAGGTAGGGTCGGTCCCCGAAACGCTGTGTCACCAACCCCACGCTCTGGTGCTGTGGGAACGGAGAGAGGGTTGTGGGTTAGAGGCTGGAGGAGAGCTTGGGCTGAGGCTCCGATCAGGGAGCCCCGATCTCCACTCAGAGGCCCCAGCTGCAGCCGCCCCCGAGCTGCAGCCGCCCCCGAGCTGCCCCGCCCCCGAGCTGCAGCCGCCCCCGAGCTGCCCCGCCCTGTTCCGGCTGGCGTGAGGGCTTGCGTGTGTGTCAGACATGGCGTTTACGCACGTCTGCAGTGCACTTTAGAATACTGCACCCTTCCTAACGGATCAGGTAAGAGTGGGACAGGGCATGTCTGTTTCCAAGGCCTGTCACTCATGTTATCTCAGGACACTGAGGAGGAAAAGGGTCACCTTCAGTGGGAGCACGTGGTGGTCAGAGACCCCCTCCCCTCCCTGACCTGAGTCCTGTTGTTGGTTTCCAGGTTGGCCGCCTTGAGGAACTAGCCGTGCCCCGCGGCAGTGCGCTGCCTCTGCCCTGTGATGTGCTGGAAGGCTCCTGTCCTCTCCCCACCGCCTCTTGCCTTTGTGCTGACCCTGCGGGGCTGCGGCCGGCAGCCCCTCTCCGTCTCTCACCTGCCAGGCCTGCGTGGCCTCAGGGTGGTTCCTGTTCTTTTAGGTTGGGCGGTGGGTCTGTGTCCTGGTGTTGAGTTTCTGCAATTTTCTGGGGGTGATTTCTGTGACTCTGAGCCCACAGCGGGGAGGCCAGCAGGGGCCCTGTGGACTTTCACCCAGCACTATGGGGGCCTTCAGACTCTGGGGCAGCAGACATGCTGCTTCCTGTCAGCCAGGGGGATCAGGGCTGCCCTGTTGCCAAGCAACTCCCTGAGGCCTGTCCGCACCCCCTCAGCGGGCAGGAGGTCCCACCATGTGGACAGACATAGCCCAAGGAGGCACCACAGGCCTATGCGTGCTGGGGGATGTCAGGTGCCACCCAGCACTGTCCTGGTGGTATTTACAATGACATCCTGCTGCTCCATCATTCCAGGGCTGGGGTCTCGGCCGCCCCTACCAGCTGGCTGAGCCCCCTGGCCTCCTGCGCTCCCTCAGCTCCCTCAGTTCCCAAAGCTGCCCAGTCCATGGGGACAGAACCGTCACCTAGATCCACATCCAAGTGTGCCCACCCTGCAGTCTTCATCCTCACTCAGCTGCTGCCTCTGGAGGTGCCTTTGGCCACGTGTGCTGTGCTGTCTATCTCCTCGACAGGGAGCCTGTCCACCGTGCTTGGTGCAGTCCGAGCGGGTGTGTCTGTGGCTCCTCCCCGTGGGCAGCCTGGTTCTCCTGGAGGACCTTTCCCTGGGGCCCCGCTTCGTGACGATGCTGCCTGTGTCTCCCTCTACCATCTGTAAACAACTGGGTGCCTTCCCCGACCGCACCCCAAAGCCTTCCCAGCTTGGAAGCCAAGGCAGCTGGTGAAGGGAGCTGGGGAGAGCCGTCTTCAGCTGGGCTGGGGTTGGGGCTGCTGTGAGGAAAACCTGCCACTGTGGCCCTGGAGAGCCACCAGCAGCTCTTGGGAAGGACTTGCTGGGAGGCTGAGAGAGGCATTGGGCACAGCCTGCTGTCTTCTCCATTTCCTGAAGTTTACTTCATTGTCTTGAGGCTACCAGGTTTTGTTTTTGTTTTTGTTTTTGCCGAAGTAGAAAAGGCAGGTGGTGGGCAGCTCGCGGGGAGTGCGGGTCCCCGCCCCTCCTCAGTCCTGCCCACCCCCTGCAGCCCACGCCGAGGCTGCAGTGATGTCGTGGCTGTTACGTGCAGGAACGTGGAGACCCTGACGTGGGCTCACTGCGTTCGGTTTTCTTTTCAGAACTTGGGAGCCCCCAGGGAGGGGCTAGTGTTGGTAGGTCCTGGATGGGGTTTCCCTCCAGCCTCCCCAAAATCAACCCTGGTGTTGAAAGAATGTCCTTCTGTCCGTTGTGGGTAACATCCTTGGGGAGGGTGCAGAGCTCTGCAGAGCCATGGGCCAGGTGGGGGCTGCCTCAGTCCTGTCCCCTTGGGCACTGAGGAGAGGGGCCCATTCACCTTTCTCCTAGAATGCTGTTGTAAATAAACAAATGGATCCCTGGAAACTTTCTCAAGCTTTGCTTTGGAGCCTTGGGTGAGCCCCCGGATGTGGCCATCTCCCCCAAGCTGAGGAGGGCCCCTGGAGTGTTCACTGCGAGGGGCTGGGCACCATCTCCCCCAAGCTGAGGAGGGCTCCTGGAGTGTTCACTGTGAGGGGCTGGGCAGACAGCTGTGCTCATTCTCGGGCCCCGTCCAAACTGACTGACAGTCTCCCATGTTAAGTTCTCTTCCTACTTTGAAATAACTTAAAACTTGCATAACAGTTGCGCAGTACATGGTCTCTGTGCACGTTGGCCAAACCAGAATGCTTGCTGGGCACCATGGTGCTCCTGACAGTCTCTGGTCTGACGTCCCCGCTGCACGTCCTTGTGCTGCCGCCTGCAGTCTGGGACAGTTCCTCGGTTTTCTTCATGACCTGGTTTGAAACCTGCTGGCCGCTATTTTGCAGAATGCTCCTCAGCTTGGGGGGTGCGGTTTTCCCACGATGCAGGGGGGTCTTCATGACTGCTTGGTGTGCCTGGGCCTCAGTGCTGCATGCCACTAGCCAAGAGGCGTCTGCAGCCGCCATGGTGCACAGTGGTACAGCCCTCTGCGTGCACTGGAGCCACAGGTGCACACTGTTCTGTAGGATTCGGTCCAGCCTCCCCTCGTTTGTAGCTTCTCTGAAAATTTGGCTTTGGCACACTGCCTTTCTGCTCATTTGTGTACAAATTAATTTCAGAATTGCCAACCACACTCCTGTGAGGGCCCCTAGCTAAAGAACAGCTCCGGGCCGGTGCAGTGGCTCACACCTGTAATCCCAGCACTTTGGGAGGCTGAGGCAGGCAGATCACCTGAGGTCAGGAGTTCGAGACCAGCCTGACCAACACGGAGAAACCCCTTCTCTACTTAAAATATAAAATTAGCCAGGCGTGGTGGTGCATGCCTGTAATCCCAGCTACTCGGGAAGCTGAGGCAGAAGAATCGCTTGAACCCAGGAGGCGGAGGTTGTGGTGAGCTCAGATAGCGCCACTCCAGCCTGGACAACAAGAGAGAAACTCTGTCTCAAAAAACAAAAAATGCTCTAAGCACTGCCCACACCCTTTCACAGTGGCTATTACATGGTAGATCCACTGTTTTTAATTCCAGTAGTAATTAAGGTGCCGCCATCCTGATAAGTCTTCCTTATTTTTTGGGTGTGAAGCGTCACTGTGGATGTGGATGTGGAGTGGGAGGGGTTGCGTCCCTCCCCTCAGCTCCAGCCACAGAGCCAGCCCCGTCGCTCCCTGGCATGCCTCCCACATCCTCACAGTCCACGGAGCTCAGGGGGCTTCCCAGAGAGAGGGCCCAGAGGGGTGGAGCTTGGGGTCTGCCTGTACCCCAGGATGGGGGTCTGCACCGTGGGGAGGCTCCAGCCCCCGCCCCACCTCCGTGTCACCTCTTGCCGGAATTCCCAGCCCTCTAGGGTTGGGCGCGCTCCTTCCCAACCTCCTCTGGAAAGGTCTGTTTCCAGCCTGAGGCTGGAACTCAGGATGCGTGAACACCGACTGGCTCTTGGGAAGGACTCTGGGAAGCAGATGCGTTCCTGGGATGGCAGTTACGATGCTGTCTTTCTGGACACTTTGGTGTGAATTTAATGTAGTTAGGATTATTTTCAGACTAGGATTAAAGCTCTTCTCATGAGAAAATACTTGTGGGCGGCAAGCCACCCAGGTGCCAAGGCAAGAGACCGAGGGCATGAGCTGCTCCAGTATAATAAAGAAAATATATAAAATAAGAATAGTTATACTAGAAATAGCTTATAGATAATACATATTAATCATCAGTTTGTAGCATTACTCTTTATTCCAATATTATAATAATCCTTGCTCTACAATTATAACCTAGGAAAAACCAGGCCATAAACAGATAGGAGCTGAAGGGGCGTGGTGAGAAGTGACCAGAAGACAACAGCGTGAGTCCCCGTTAGCCCGGACAGGGCCACTAGAGGGCTCCTTGGTCTGGCGGTTACGCCAGTGCCTGGGAAGGCAACCGTTACTTAGTAGACCCGGAAAGGGAGTCTCCCTTTCCCCCGGGGGCGTTAGAGAAGACTCTGCTCCACCACCTCTTGTGGAAGGCCTGACATCAGTCAAACCCACCCGCAGCCCTCCGGAGGCCTGACCGTCTCCCCGTGATGCTGTGCTTCAGCGGTCACGCTCCTGGTCCACTTTCATGTTCCACCCTGTACACCTGGCTCTGCCTTCTAGACAGCAGTAGCAGAATTAGTGAAAGTACTAAAGTCTTTGAAATGCACAGAAGAAATAATGGCATAAGCTGTCCTCTCTTTCTGTCCACCTTGGCTGCCAAACAGGGAAGGGCCCCCCTTTCCCGTGGACACGTGACTCACATGACCTTATCAATCACTGAAGACAACTGATACACCTTACCCTGCCCCTTTTGCCTTGTATCCAATAAATAACAGTGCAGCCAGGCATTCGGGGCCACTACCGGTCTCCGCGTCTAGGTGGTAGTGGTCCCCTGGGCCCACCTGTCTTTTCTTCTCTGTCTTGTGTCTTTATTTGTATGCTCTCGTCTCCGCACACAAGGAGAAAAACCCACAGACCCTATAGGGCTGGACCCTACAAATACTGTTAATAAAATTAGGCCTAATACCCTTGCAGCCCACCAGGAACCCCCCGAGTCTCCAGTCCCGGACGGAAAACGCCAGGCTGGGAGGGGAACAGACAGGATGATTACTGAGAAGTGGATCCTGGATGATCAGCAGCCAAGCTGGCAGGGGAACAGACAGAATGATTATTGATAAGCGCATCCTGGAAGATCAGGACGCGTCCCCTCTGGAGGCTTCAGAGCCACCTGCGGGGGCTGCCGCTCCATGGAAGGGCACAGACCCCAGAGCTCCCTGCTCCTTGACTCAGGGCCTCCAGCTGAAGCCTGGCCGGTGGGGAGTGAAGCCTCACAGCAGCTCCCGGGGACCCTGCCTGCACCACCGATGCTGTGGTCACCTCCACCCAGCCTTCTCCCTGCCAAGTCAGATCTGGAAGTGACCTGGGCACAGTGGCTTCTCACTTCTTCGCTAACAGAAGCTGAGGGAGAACTACAGAGCACGTGGGGGCTGTTGGGAGGTCCCCTCACCCCCAGGGCCCTCCAGGGTGGGGCAGCAGCAGCGTGGGGGGTCCTTTCCTGGCCTGGGTGCATCTCAGGATGAACCCTTGGAGGCCCATATGGGAAGGCACTGAGTCCCAGGCTCCACCGAGGAGGACCTGGTGCTGGGCAGCTCACACCTGGACCACGTCTGTCCCTGTGGTCGGCCTGGTTCTGCTGCCCACAGTGGGAGGGAGCCTGGGGGCCACGCCGATTCAGACCCTGCCTCCGCATTTACCAAAAGAGGCTGGGCTGGGCGCAGCGGCTCACACCTGTGATCCCAGCACTTTGGGAGGCTGAGGTGGGAGGACCACCTGAGGTCAGGGGGTTGGAAACCAGCCTGGCCAACATGGTGAAACCCTGTCTCTACTAAAATTAGCTGGGTGTGGTGGCGCACATCTGTAGTCCTAGCTACTCAGGAGGCCAAGGCAGGAGAATTACTCGAACCTGGGAGACAGAGCTGAGATCATGCCACTGCACTCCAGCCTGGGCAGCAGAGCGAGATTCCATCTCAAAAAAAAGGCTGGACAAACAGAGTGGTTCTTCCAGTGTAGGTTCCTGGGCCCTTAGCCATGTTTTCGGAATCATAATGAGCAGAGGTGGCGGTGTGTGTACAGGGGTGGGGTGTGTACAGGAGTGTGGGTGTGTGCGCAGTGGTGGGGGTGTGTGCACAGGGGTGGACTGTGTGTGCAGG
>NW_026652281.1:494661-508571 GCF_009828535.3 Hylobates moloch
CACGCCATTCTCCTGCCTCAGCCTCCCAAGTAGCTGGGACTACAGGCACCCGCCACCACGCCCAGCTAATTTTGTTTTTGTATTTTTAGTAGAGACAGGGTTTCACTGTGTTAGCCAGAATGGTCTCGATCTCCAGACCTCATGATTCGCCCACCTTGGCCTCCCAAAGTGCTGGGATTACAGGCGTGAGCCACCGCGCCCAGCCCTGATCTGTGTTTCAACCAGCAGATCTGAGTCCCGGGACCGACCAGGCCGGACTGCAGCCCCAGACAGCCCTCGTCCCTCATCCTGTGACTCAGAGGCTGTGAGGAGGATGGGAAGGGGCTGAGGCCTGACCCCCGACCCTGGGGAATGCTCGGGGTTCCCCTTTCCCGTCACTGGGTCTGGGGCCTCAGTCTCCTTCCTGTAATGTAGGCTGCACCCCTGTCTCGGCCTCACAAGGGACTGCCTTGTTAGGGTGTGTGCTGGCACGAGGCCGCAGGGGCCTCTCCACATGCAGTTTCCAGACCCGCCCCTCTATGCCTCAGTTTCCCCATCTGTAACATGAGGGTGTCTTGGTGCCTTCCTTGGAGGACAGCTCCCTCTGTGCCTCAGTTTCCCCATCTGTAACATGAGGGTGTCTTGGTGCCTTCCTTGGAGGGCAGCTGGGAGAGGCAGATGAGTAACTGTTAATCATTTCCAGCTGTGGGCTCTGCTCTCCGTGACCCAGCTCAAATCTATGTGCCCGCAATGAACTTTTCTAAGGCAAATGCACCCACAGAGCTCCTCAGGGGAAACACGGGGAGGGTTCTGCCCTTCCTGGGTCCCAGTCGTTCCTGACCCCCCCGGGCTGGTGCCCCCAAGCCCAGCCTGGCACACTTTCCGGCCCCAGCCCCGGGCGGATGGGCGGGCGCACGCCTGATGCTGGTGTGAGTCTCTCCCAAAGCCTCTGCGACAACGAGGTTGTCTCTGGCCACAGCGAGTCCACATGACAGCCTGGGCTGGCACGTGCCTCTCCCCAGCCCTCGGAGCCGAGTGGGTGCTCAGGACCCACTTGCTGAGAGAACCATGAGCTCCAGCCAGGGACCCTGCCCGGGCGGCAGCCTCATCGCTAGGTGCAGCCCTACACTGGGCACTGTCCTGGGCGGGGCTGGGCAGGGCTCCCAGGAGACTTTACTCCTTGGCCTGAGGACGCCGGCGGCCCATCTCAGACATTAACCTGGGATGTAGGGATTCCCAGGACCCTAGGAGCCGCCCCTGGAGGGAGAGGCTGCAACGGGGCAGCTCTCTGCTCTCCCCTCCCTCCTCCTCCTGCAGCCCCTCCTTCCTTTGTTCTTTTTGAGACAGGGTCTCACTCTGCTGCCCAGGCTGGAGGGCAGGGGTGCAATCACAGCTCACTGCAGCCCCCAACCTTCTGGGCTCAAGCAGTCCTCCCACCTCAGTCTCCCAAAGTGCTGGGACCACACGTGTGAGCCACCGCGCCCGGCCATCCCTCTCCACTCTTGCTGGAGAAAACCATGAGAAGGTGGGGCCTCTGGTTTCTCAGCGGGACGGAGGCCCTGCCAGCTTCATGGCCACGGCAAACTGCAGTTCTGCAGCTAATCAGACCCACCCTCCTTATCTGTGCAGCTGGGGCAGTGCCCTTAGCTGGGATATGGAATCCGGCATCCTGCTCCAAGGAGTGCTAGAAAGAGCCGGAAAAGTGGCAAGCACACACTCAGGCAGCTGTTTGTGGGGAGACTGCTGGCTGCCCCCAGGACCCATTCTCCTCCTTTTCCTTTGTAACTTTAAAACCCCTCGTTTTTAGTGGGCATACAGCCATTTGGGTTGAAGATACTTCATGCCCCTGTGTCGCTGGTCGTGGCCAAGGGATGAAGGTGGGTCCTGTAACGGCTTCTAACAACTGACCCCTGGCCAGGCACGGTGGCTCACGCCTGCAATCCCAGCACTTTGGGAGGCCGAGGCGGGAGGATCACTTGAGGTCAGGAGTTTGAGACCAGCCTGGCCAACATGGTGAAACCCCGTCTCTACTAAAAATTCGGAAAAAATTAGCCGGGCATGGTGGTGGGTGCCTGTAATCCCAGCTACTTGGGAGGCTGAGGCAGGAGAATTGCTTAAATCCAAGAGGCAGAGGTTGCAGCGAGCTGAGATCACGCCACTGCACTCCAGCCTGAGTGACAGGTGACAGAGTGAGACTCTGTCTCAAAACAAAACAAAACAAAAACCTGACCCTGACAGTCACCTGCCGCTTGTCCTTTTCCCCTTCTTTATGTCTCCCTCCTCCCTGCTGGCCGGCATGCAGATATGAGGGTTGGAGTTGGCATGACCATTTTAAACCATGAGGATGCGTGGGACCACCCTCTGCTCCCTTTCTGGAGCTGCCTCTGCTCCCTT
The DNA here is from genome assembly GCF_009828535.3 of Hylobates moloch. Taxonomy (NCBI): domain Eukaryota; kingdom Metazoa; phylum Chordata; class Mammalia; order Primates; family Hylobatidae; genus Hylobates; species Hylobates moloch. The sequence goes on from NW_026652281.1 coordinate 497,035, forward strand.
AAGTTTTTTTAATTTGAGATGGAGTCTCACTCTGTTGCCCAGGCTGGAGTGCAGTGGCCCAATCTCGGCTCACTGTAGCCTCCGCCTCCCGAGTTCAAGTGATTCTCCTGCCTCAGCCTCCTGAGTAGCTGGGACTACAGGCATGCGCCACCACGCCTGGCTAATATTTTTGTATTTTTAGTAGAGACAGGGTTCCGCCATGTTGGCCAGGCTGGTCTCGAACTCCTGACCTCAGGTGATCCGCCCACCTAGGCCTCCCAAAGTGCTGGGATTTCAGGCGTAAACTGCCTAGCCCGGCCTGTTTCCTGAAGTTCTTATGCAACAAGATACCGGGTTTCCCTGCTTTTTTCAGAGTTTTTCCCCAACAAAACCCAGAGGCATCTTCCAGGTGGAGACACCGTGCCAGACACAGGGCGGACTCAGTGACCCTCCCACCCCAACGCGGAGTCAGTGTGGACCCTGATCTGAGTCTGGCGCCTGGAAGCAGGAGGCCTCCATGGTGACCCAGTGTCGGGGCACCGGGCCAGGAAGGGGCGGGGAGGAGGGTCGGACACCCGGGCAGTGGAGATCTCCGGCCTGTGGAGGTCAGGACAGAAGCAGGTGACCCAGGTGCCCCAGCAAGGTCGGGGGTAGGGGCCGGGTGGGCACACAGCACAGCACAGGCAGGGGCCCCAGTGGCATGGGCCTTCCCTGGGGAGAAGGCAGGCCGGGGGGAGTGGGGAGAGAGCCAAAAGGACGCCGGCTGAGAGGGCCTGAGGGTGCCACCCGCACCTGCCGCTTTCGGGAGAAGCTGAGGCACAGGGAGAGATTGGGGCGCAGGGCCTCAGCGTCCCCAGGCCCAGACCTTCGGGGTTAGGGAGTGGGGCCTTGCCTCCTTCCTGCCCGGTCCCTGCAGACCTTCATCTGCTGCAGTCTTTGGGGGCCCTGAGAGACCCCACAAAGCAGCAGGGGCCAGGAAAGGGCAAGGGCCCAGCACCGTCGCAGAAACTGAAACTGAAACTGAGCCCCAAGCCAAGGGCACACGAGTCTCAGCCCCGGCTCCCCTAGCCCCAACTCCCCAGGCCAAACTCCCCCAGCCCCGGCTCCCCCAGCCCCGGCTCCCCCAGCCCCGGCACCCCCAGCCCCGGCACCCCCAGCCCCGGCTCCCCCAGTCCCGGCTCCCTCAGCCCCAGCTCCCCCAGCCCCAGTTCTGGTTCCCTAAGCACCTGGCTTAGGTGAGCACTCACCCATCAATGACAGGGGAGTCCCTCATGATCCTCTCTGCCTCGTCCCGAAAGAAGTCTGCAGTGCAGACGGCCACAAGGGGCCAGAGCCACCATCGGGTCCACATGGCGGGGTCCCCGGGGACCTGCGTGCACTGCTGCCCCGGTGCCGCTGTGCTGGCCTTGCCAGCCCGTGCAGAAGGATGAGCTTCAGGCTGTGAGGAGCCACTCTACCTGCCAGGAGAGGCACCAGAGGTGTGGGTGGAAATGATGACAGCTGGCTGCTCTGCTGTTTATAGCTTCCGACGTTCAATAAGTAACCAGCACACTCCCCGCCAGGGTGGGTAGGATGGAAGGCCGGACACCCAATGACTGGGCGTTGCTGTCTGGGCTAGGCAGAGGCATAGTAAGAAGCTGAAATCCCAGACCCAGGGGTGGGGCTAGAGCCCAGATGAAAGGACAGCATGCTGAGAGCAGGCCCGGGTGAGTGGCGAGTGGCTGTCGGCTCTCACTGTGCTGCTGTTATTACTACCACCTCCCTCAGGACCCGGGGGCCTAGTTCTGCAAGCAAGAAAACAGTCATTCAAACAGTGCATTCTCATAAAGCACCCCTTTCCACGTAAAAATCATCTTACATGACTTGCCATAGGGGATAAACATTAGGGCGTTCCAGGAAGCTGCTGCACAGCCAGGTGTGCCCCTGGCGCCTGCCCTAATGCTGAGGGGTCTGCATCCCCGGCCTGCAGCCCTCCAGCATCACAGGGACCCACACTCCAGCTACAGAGCGTCAGGCCAAGCAGCTGGACACGTCCTTAGAACCGGGGCCTTTCTAGGACTTGGCAGAGCACACTCAAGTAGCCCGGGGGCTCCTGGGAACGCAGTTCCCAGACGGTGCCCTGACGGAAGAATCTCAATCCCAGGGCTGGGCAGTGTCTGGGGTTCTGGGGGACAGTGGGCTGAGCACTGGGGCTAAACCAGGCCTGCTGGGAGGACCAGGAGGGAAAACTGATCAGAGGTTTCGCAGGGTTGGGGGAGACCAGCAGGGAAGGAGGATCGTCCTGGCTGGAGGGCAGTGGCTCCATCTCGGCTCACTGCAGCCTGCACCTCCCGGGCCCAAGCAGTCCTCCTGCTTGAGCCTCCTGAGTAGCTGGGACCACAGGCGTGCACCACCACGCCTGGATAATTTTTGTATTTTTTGTAGAGACAGGGTCTTCCCCACGTTTCCCAGGCTGGTCTCGAACTCCTGGCCTCAAGCAATCTGCCTGCTGTGGCCTCTCAAACTGCGGGGATTACAGGCATGAGCCACCACGCCCAGGTCATGATAAATAGTATTTTCATTCAATATTTTAAAAAAATCAGAGTTCATGTAAAAAAATCCATAATGAACAAAGTATAAAGCTTTAAAACAGCTGGGCACGGTGGTTCATGCCTATAATCCCAGCACTTTGGGAGGCCAAAGTGGATGGATCACTTGAGGTCAGGAGTTCAAGACAAGCTTGGCCAATATGGTGAAACCCTCCCTCTACTAAAAAGACAAAAATTAGCTGGGCGTGGTGGTGCGCACCTGTAGTCCCAGCTGCTCAGGAGGCTGAGGCAGGAGAATTGCTTGAACCTGGGAGGTGGAGGTTGCTGTGAGCCAAGATCATGCCACCGCACTCCAGCTTGGGCAACAGATCAAGACTCCACCTCAGAAAAACAAACACACAAAACACAAAACTTCCCACAAACCTTTAAAATAAAGACAGACCCAATATTCTAATTTTTCCTTTAGCCCTCAGCTCCAATACTAGCCACACAGCGGTGGACTCTGCGAACATCCATGTTCTGCTTGTCGCTTCAGAGGCAGAAACTGGGTGACAGGAGAGCATTTCCAAAGCACCACACCCCCTCAGGGGCCACTAAGGAGAGAACTCGAGGCCACTGTATTCGTCCATTTTCACACTGCTATAAAGAAATACCCTTTGGGGGCTGGGCAAGGTGGCTGACACCTGTAATCCCAGCACTGTGGGAGGCTGAGGTGGGCGGATCGCCTGAGGTCAGGAGTTCGAGATCAGCCTGGGCAACTCGGTGAAACCCTGTCTCTACTAAAAATACAAAATTAGCCGGGCGTGGTGGTGCACGCCTGTAATCCCAGCACTGTGGGAGGCTGAGGCGGGCAGATCACCAGGTCAGGAGATCGAGACCATCCTGGCTAACATGGTGAAACCCCATCTCTACCAAAAATACAAAAAATTAGCTGGGCATGGTGGCGGGCGCCTGGAGTCCTAGCTACTCGGGAGGCTGACGCAGGAGAACGATGGGAACCTAGGAGGCAGAGGTTGCAGTGAGCCGAGATTGCACCACTGCACTCCCACCTGGGCGAAAGAGCAAGACTCTGTCTCAAAAAAAAAAAAAACAAAAAAAAAAACACCCTTTGGGAGGCCGAAGCAGGAGGATCACAAGGTCAGGAGTTCGAGACCAGCCTGACCAACATGGTGAAACCTCTTCTCTACTAAAAATACAAAAATGCACTGGGGATGGTGGCACATGCCCATAATCCCAGCTACTTGGAGGCTTTTGGAGGAGAATTGCTTGAACCTGGGAGGCGGAGGTTGCAGTGAGCTGAGATTGCAACACTGCACTCCAGCCCGGAAGGCAGAGCAAGACTCCGCCTCAAAAAAATAAACGAAAACAGATAGAAATATCCAAGACTGGGTTCCCCTGCCCTTCCTTTCCTTCCCTCCCCTCCTTCCTCTCTCTCTTTTCTCTCTCTGAGACAGAGTCTCAGTAGGTCACCCGGGCTGGAGTGCGGTGGTGCAATCTCGGCTCATGGCAACCTCTGCCTCAACTGATTCTCCTGCCTTAGCCTCCGGAGTAGCTGGGATTACAGGCGCGCATCACACCCAGCTAATTTTTTTTGTATTTTTATTAGAGACAGGGTTTCACCATGTTGGTCAGGCTGGTCTCGAACTCCTGACCTAAAATAATGTGCCCTCCTCCGTCTCCCACAGTGCTGGGATTACAGGCGTGAGCCACCATGCCAGGCCCCACACCTGACTTTTTTTTTTTTTTTTTTGACATGGAGTCTCGCTCTGTTTTCCAGGCTGGAGTGCAGTGGCGCGATCTCGGCTCACTGCAAGCTCTGCCTCCCGGGTTCACGCCATTCTCCGGCCTCACCCTCCAGAGTAGTTGGGACTACAGGCGTCCGCGACCACGCCCGGCTAATTTTTTTGTATTTTTAGTAGAGACGGGGTTTCACCGTGTTAGCCAGGATGGTCTCGATCTCCTGACCTCGTGATCCACCCACCTCAGCCTCCCAAAGTGCTGGGATTATAAGTGTGAGCCACCATGCCTGGCCCCACATCTGATTTTTTATTTTTACTAGAGACGGTTTTACAATATTCGCCAGGGTGGTCTCAAACTCCTGACTTCAAGTGATCCACCTGCCTTGGCCTCCCAAGCTGTTGGGATTACAGGCATGAGCCACCGCGCCCGGCCAAGACTGGGTAATTTACAAATGAAAAAACCCTCCATTGACTCACAGTTCCGCATGGCTGGGGAGGCCTCAGGAAAATTACAATCATGGCCGAAGGCAAAGGGAGGCAAGGCATGTCTTAAACGGCATCAGGGGAGAGAGTTTGAGGGGGGGACTGCAAAACACTTTTAAAAACCAGATCTTTGGCTGCCCAAACTTTGAGAGGCCAAGGCAGGTGGATCACCTGAGGTCCGGAGTTCGAGACCAGCCTGACCAACATGGAGAAACCCCATCTCTACTAAAAATACAAAATTAGCCGGGCGTGCTGGTGCACGCCTGTAATCCCAGCTACTCGGGAGGCTGAGGCAGGAGAATTGCTTGAACCCAGGAGGTGGAGGTTGCAGTGAGCCAAGATTGTGCCATTGCACTCCAGCCTGGGCAACAAGAGTGAAACTCCATCTTAAAAACCACCACCACCACCACCACCACCAACAACAACAACAACACAGAGATCTTGTGAGAACTTGCTCGCTACCACGAGAACATGGGGTGAACGGCCCCACGATGCACTCACCTCCAGCGGGTCTCTCCCTTGACACGTGGGGATTATAATCTGAGATGAGATTTGGGTGGGGACACACAGGCAAACCATATCACTCAGCACCACCATTCAGGGCCCAGTGTAACACGAAAATGCGGCGCCTTATCCAAACATCGCAAGAATCTCAGGGCCTCACAGTGGCGGGAGGACGGGGGACAGGTAGAGGGAGGTGCACGTCTTCTGAGCACCAGACCAGGGCCGAAAGCCATGCATGGACTGCATTTCGCAGCGTTTCTGAGGCTCAAAGCCACGGACTTAATTCAACACGAGGGCATCCTGGGGGTTGGGCAGGCCCAGTGGCCTGGTAGGCTGTGGGTTCCCATCTCACGACCACTGTTCAAGGGCAGCGTGGGTGAGCTAGTTCAATTTGTCAGCCTCAGTCTCTTTGTCTGTGAAGTAGAAGTCATGGAGGGCACCTATTTTACGATAGTCCTGCTGTGAGCACAAAGGCACCAGCTACTCAGAACCACCCTCGGATCAAGGTAGTCGCCTTAAACCTGTCTTTTCCATGGGGTTTTATAGTTTGTCCCGGAGTTTCCGGTTGCCTTTCTTCTCCTGCCCTACACTGGGCGCCCTTATCTTCCCTCTTCCAAGCTCTGGACTCTGCAACCTCCCTCCCTGCCCCCATGAGCCTCCCCTGCTCCAACCTGCTACTCCCAGCCTGGAATCTCAGTGCTCACGTAATGCCTGCACCGTAGGTCTTCCACCTTTATTTGGTTTATAGTCCTGATAGAGTTTGAATGTTTGTCCAGATCTCACGTGGAAATTGGATCGCAGTTGGGAGGTTTTGTGTCATAGGGACGGGCCCCTCATCAATGACTTGGTGCAGTTCTAGAGGTAATGAGTTCGTTTGGAAGAGAACCGACCATTAAAACGAGTCTGGTACCTCCCCCCTCACTCTCTGGCTCCCTCTCTGCACGTGATGCCTGGGAGCAGGAGAATAGGGTCTGGGAGCAGGGAACTTAGGCCAATTTGTGCTGAATCAAGGAAAAACAGCGAGACCCGGGGCAGGGAATGGGACGCTAATTTGTGCTGACTTCCTAAAAGAGAAAACACCAAGGTCAGCGGGGGAGAGTCCGAGGCCAATGCACGCTGAATCCAGGAAAAACTTCCAGGTCTGGGGCAAGGAACCCAGGGCCAAGTAACACCAGCTTCCAAAAGCTACACCCTAAGGAAAGGCCCCACGCCCAGTAGCAAAGGATCAAAGGCTGCTCTCCTACAGCCCCCACCACCATGTCCCAGACGGAAAGGAAAGTGCTGTGGACGGGCCGCTGGCCACCCTTTCATCTGCAGACACCAGTTTACCTCAGCCTTTCATTAGCCACGGACCAAATCTTTCATCCAGATAAGGAATATAGGAACCATGAAAGGTGCCCTTAAGACCCAGAAAACTGGCCGGGGGTGTGGCTCACACCTGTCATCCCAGCACTTTGGGAGGGCGGGGCGGGTGGATCACCTGAGGCCGGGCCAACAAGGAGAAACCCCATCTCTACTAAAAACACAAAAATTAGCTGGGCGTGGTGGCAGGTGCCTGTCATCCTAGCTACTGGGGAGGCTGAGGCTGGAGAATCACTTGAACCTGGGAGGCGGAGGCTGCAGTGAGCCGAGATGGCGCCATTGCACTCCAGCCCGGGCGACAGGGCGAGACTCCCTCTCAAAAAAAAAAAAAAAAAAAAAACCTAGAAAACTACGTAACAGCGCCCACCCCCACCCCACTCCCGACCTTTCTCGCTCTAATAAATCCCTGCTTTCGCTGCTTTCTTCCCGTGTTTTGTTCGTTACTTTGTACGTTTTGTCCACTTCTTTGTTCAAACGCAGAGGACATGGACAATTACACTCCAGGCCATCCTTCCGGTGACACCTGCTCCCTCCCCTTCTGCCCTGATGAGAGGTTCCCAGGGTCCTCACCAAAGGCAGATGCTGCTGCCACGCTTCCCGTACAGCCCCCACAACCATGAGTCAAACCCACCCCTTTTCTTTATAGATGACCCAGCTTCGGGGATTTCTTTGGAGCAGTGCAAAGCAGACTAAACCCTATTCCGTTAGAGTGGGCCCCGCAACCACTCACTAGCAGCGGGTCTGCGGGAATTCACTCCCCAGTCCTCCCGTCTGTCTTTATTCCGCCCTCATCAGTAGTTTCTCTGGATGTGCACTTTGGACGGTAAACCTTTTTCCCTCAGGAGGTGACCGTGCCGCAGTCCGTCTGTGCACGCGTGGTTGATGGGTGGCACATCGCGCCCGGCTGTGTGTGGGCAAACGCTCTTCCCTCCAGCTCTGGAGCCTCCTCTTTCCTTGGAGCGTGGCGACTTCTCAGCCACGTGCTTTAGTGTGAGGCTTTATTTTTCACTCCCTGGAGCTCTCCCTCTGCCTCCTCTCCAGGGAATTTCCAGTCGCCGGTATCCCTCTTCTTCCCCTCCTTTCTGAGCTCTGTCTGGCCAGGCCTCCGGGACTGTCTGCGCTTCCTTTCTGCCTCCTGTCCTGGGCTTCCTCCTGCTTACCCTGCACACTCCATTTCCTCTGTTTTGTCTCCAGCACGGTTCTTCCGTGTTTTCTTGGGGTTGTGCGTCTGGTCTCCGGAGGGTGGTTTCCAAGGTTTGCTGTGTTCTTTCCCGCCCCGCTCCCGTCAGGGAGGCAGAGCTGCTTGGAGTCAGCTACACTCTGTTCTCTTCTGTGGTTTACCAAACGGAATGCAGACGCGTCTCCCATTGTTCATCTGGACCTTTTGTTCTGTTTGCAGACGTCCCTCGGCAGCTGGTAATCTTTGTCACTTCAAATTTCATATTTAAAAATAAAGCCACAGCAAGGTGGGCAGTGCCGTATGTGTGAGCGGGCTCTCGACCCCAGGCTTTGTGTGGGGCGAGCTCCAGAGATGCCCGGTTACCAGGGGCCTTGAAGCCGGAATGCATGAGCACTTTTTTTTTTTTTTTTTTTACGAGATGGGGTCTTGCTATGCTGCCCAGGCTGGACTCCAACTGCCAGGCTCAAGCGATCCTCCCACCTCAGCCTCCCAAGTAGCTGGGTCCACAGCAGCTCCTTTTAAAGTAACTGCCACCACGCACAGCAGCATTTTAAAAATAGCTACCTCGATTCTCAAAAACATGTTTAGGGAAGGGCCTCCTGACCTTCCTCTGGCTGTGGGGGGTTAGGGTGGTGTGTCTGTCTGGGTGGTCCTGGGGCCAGTTCTTCCAACTGGGAACAAACCCCGACCTCAGCGTCTTCCTCACTCCCGGCCCATCGTGCCTGCGACGTCTGAGCTGAGCTCCTTTCTGGCTCCCTGGTCTCTCGCTGGAACACCCTGGAATGTTCCCAATGAGGCCCCCTAGTCCGCCTCACAGACACGCTCTTCCATTCACCTCCTCATTCCCAGAAATGGGTCAGAATCTTTGCCTGCAGCAGAGACTTTCTATTGTCTGACGAGTGTGTTATTCTTTTATCTTTTTTTTTTTTTTTGAGACAGAGTCTCACTGTGTCACCCAGGCTGGAGTGCAATGGCGCGATCTCGACTCACTGCAACCTCCACCTCCTGGGTTCAAGCGATTCTCCTGCCTCAGCCTCCCAAGTAGCTGGGATTACAGGCACCTGCCACCACGCCCAGCTAATTTTTGTATTTTTAGTAGAGACGGGATTTCACCATGTTGGCCAAGATGGTCTCGAACCCCTGACCTCATGATCCGCCCGCCTCGGCCTCCCAAAGTGCTGGGATTGCAGGTGTGAGCCCCCGCGCCTGGCCCGAGTGTGTGATTCTTTTCTAATTCCTTTCCTCCCACCTTCGTGGACAGGAGCAGGAGGAAATGCTGTGCCTTACCTCACATCTTGACACAGAGGGTGCAGCCGGCAGAGTCGCGGTGGGAAAGGCTCAGGGTGTGTTTAGTTCTGTTTCCTCCACCGGTTCTGTTTGTGCATCTTTCATGTCCCCGACTGACCAGGGTCCTTTGTCCTACCCAGGCCCTCCTGCCTCTCCCCTCTCCTGGCCATAGTGAGGCTTAGGGAGAGAGCTGGGGTTAGTAGTCCTGGCCCCGAAAGTTAATGTTTAGAGAAGCGTTGCCAGAAGACCCCTGGGTGTGGGAGCAGTGCTCTGTGAAGAGCGTGGGCTCCTGCATGAGAGTCCTGGGTCAATCCCCAGAGATGGATACACCGAGGCCCCACCCCACACGCCCTCCTCACAGGGTGGTGCTGACTCGGCTGTGTCGAGAAGCAGGTGACAGCCTCAACAGTGACGTCTGTGTTTCCACCCAGCTCTGTCTCCCAGAACCACACAGAAGCCCCATCCACAGCCAACATGCAGACGCCACCACGGCCATATCGGATGTTACCACTTCTGCATAAGTAGCCACAGGCAATGCGGACCTACCCACACCCCCACACACAGATCACCGCAGACGAGAACACCTGGACGCATCCCAAGCCCACATGGTCAGATACGTCCACGTACCTAGAACAGACACGTGCAGACTTTCCCACGTGATGAGTAAACGCACAGATACCTACACATGTGCACACAGACACACGTACATGTGCACACACACGTGCACACATGTGCACAGACACACGCACATGCACACATGAGCCGCACACATGCACCTGCTCACATGAGCCCTTCCTTGCATGTGCGAGGGACGGGAGCCCACACTCAGCATGGGGCCCATCTGACCACCCACAGGGCCTGGCACAGGGGCCCCCAAATAAGCCTTGAGGAAGGAACGTCGGGAGCCTGCATCTCCACGGGGAGCCCAGCCCTGTCTCTCTCCGTGGGAGGCCCCGGTGGCTCACAGCAGGCTCAGCAGCCCCGGACTCTCTCTTCTGGCTCCTGACCAGGCTGATGTCTGCACTGGGGGAGTCCACAGGCCCCTCAACCTGCAGGCCCAGCCGTAAGGCCGGCACCCCACTTCTGCCCCCAACGCCTCCCTCCCAGCGTCCAGCCCACCCTGAGGCTGGTGGCTTCCCCGCATCCCTCCTCACCCTGCCCAGGCCCCTCATGGCTGCCCCCACCACTTTGACCCCCACAGCCCACATCTGCACCAGGGCGCAAGCTCTTCCTCACAGTGAATCCCAGTGAAGCACCTCTCAGGGACTCCCCAACAGGCTCTTGGCTCCCATGAGGTCAGGGCCCCTCAGCCTGGCCTCGCCACCCTCCCTACCCCATCCTTCAGACACAGTCACCCCAGAGGCCACCCTCTCACCCCTGCCTGGAGCTGAGGCCCCCCCAATTCCATCCTCTGAGACCCTCACCCTTCACTGTCCGTGATGGCGCGAGCTGAGCCCCCCTCCCCCCCGGTTCCATCCTCTGAGAGCCTCACCCTTCGCTGCCCGTGATGGCACTCCATGCTATGCTGTGGGCGCCAACTCTCTGAGGTTCTCCCTGATGGTGGGTCGCAGGCAGTAAGAGAGGAGAGGGGCTTTCCGCCCTCATTACAGCCCTGGGCCTCAACCTGGCTCCCCGCTCCCCGGACTCACCACGCGCAGCACCGCCGGACAGGGTGCCGAGTACCTCGGCTCGGCCACCCCAGGCCCAGGGAGACAGACCCGCCTCCTGCCTCTCAGGTCACCAGGTTTTCAAGTTCAGTCCTGCCACCCACGGAGCTCTCCAGCTACAAAACAGCCACCTCCTTAAGAGAGGGCCTGCACAGTACCCCAGGGAGAGCCGGGCTAAAGCCTCACACATGTCAGCTGGTTCTTGTTTCCGAAGATACACATGCCCTCAGTGAGGCCTTGAGTATCCGGTCAGCCCAGGGGCTTCTGGGACTCTCGGTCCCAGGCCAGGCAGAACTTGTTCTGGGTGATCACCCTTCGAGGCCCCCCAGGCAGTAGTGTAGGGTATCTGCCTCAGGCGGCAGCACGTTGAGAAATGGAGAGGAGGGGGCCTGGGAGCTTGGGCCCACCCCAACGAGCCCAGAGAGTCTCAAGGGGCTGGGGGTCCCAGGCCGTGTGTTCACTCCCCATTGGCAGACCCCAGCCACCTCTCTGACTCCCTCAGGGGACACTGACCCTGGCCCCGGAGTTGGGACAAACTCCATCCTCAGTTTCTTTATCTGTAAGTGCGAGGGGTTCATCTCCCTCCATCCCCAGCCACAATCAAGGATTGGAATGTCCTCTGGCAAAGCCACAGGGGCTTTCGAAATCCGAGGAGGGTCTGCGTGTGGACCGCACTGAGCTGGAGACCAGGCTTACTTTGGAATTCTGAGGTTGCAGCGGGTTGGGGGCATCCTCAGTAGGTTTAAGCAGGCGGGGGAGGCCAGGCCTGTCCCTGACCCCACCCAGGGGTGGGGACCCAGGGCTGCTG
>NW_026652281.1:508971-590767 GCF_009828535.3 Hylobates moloch
GCTCTCTGCCTGCTTCCCGGCCGCTTCCTACCTGCTTCCCGGCCACTTCCTGCTCGCTTCCTGGCTGCTTCCTGCCCGCTTCCTGGTCACTTCCTGGCCGCTTCCCGGCCACTTCCTGCCAGCGTGCATTTGCACTGCCCTTCGCGGAGTGTGCTGAGGGGAGAAGGCCCAGCCGTCCCGATCTGCGCTACTTTGAATTCCTGATCACAAACCTCCAGGAGCCTCTATAAGCCACCCGGAAATCCTGCTGCAGGTCCCAGTGCCGGAACCAGAAGCATCCGCGCCATCCGGGAACATTCCGGTGGAGCGATCACCCTGTCCTCGAGGTCAGCCGCACACGCTGGGTCTTCGCCGCCCTGGGGATGCGGGTGCCTCATGGCGACCCCGTCCTCCATCCAAGGACCCCTCGTGGCACAGCCCTGAGCACAGCCGCTGTCTCCCCTCCTTTCCGCCCGTCGCTCTGATCCTCTCACAGCAGGCTGGGCCATACTGCTCCCTGAAACTGTGCTCGGTCAGCCCCGGAGTGGGTGACCCCAGAACCCGCTGCGTGGGTCCTTCCAGGACACAGGTCCCAGCCTCTCCTGTTTCGTCTACACTGGCTACCTGGGCGGGCTTGTCTGTTCCTCGGTTCTGAGCCCTATCCCCACAGCACTGACTCCCCCACCCACCTGAACCCCCAGCCCAGCCCCCGAAGCCCCATAGACCCAGCCTCCCGCTGCGCACCCAGCTGGAGTTCAGGGAGCATTTTAAATTCTTTTTTTTTTTTTTTGAGATGAAGTCTTGCTCTGTCGCCCAGGCTGGAGTGCAGTGGTGTGATCTCAGCTCACTGCAACCTCTGCCTCCCAGGTTCAAGTGATTCTCCTGCCTGGGGACAGGAAGCCTGGGGACAGGACACGTAGGGGACGTCTGAGCCCTGCGCCTTTGGCCCTCAGTATCTGTGAAATGGGCCTGTGAAAGGGGTGCACACTCAGAGGCCAGGGCGGGCCGTGGGGCTTGGTCCCCCTCCAGATGGCCTACTCCTGTCCAATTTACACCCCACCTGCCAGCCAGGACAGCGGGACCCCCGTGTTGACCGCCTGCCTGCCTGCTGCAGCTGCTGCCCTCTGGTGGCCAAATCCCAACGTGCCTCCGTGGGGCCGGTTCACGGCGCCAGTTCCCTGGGGCCTCGCGGGGCCCTGCAAGGCGGGGTCCTGGGGGCTCACTTCACCCAAGAACCAGCTGCTCCTCCCTCAGGGTGGGCTCCGCCTGTGGGCTCTGAAGACCTGGGAAGGCTGAGCAGGTGCTCGGAGCCACCACTGCCTGCATGGGTGTCCTGCCCTTTAACCCACACCCTCGCCCCCGAGACCAAGGCTGCTGTTACCCCTGTCTCCTATCTTGGAAACTGAGGTAGAGAAGACAGGTCCAGCCCGCCTGGCTCATGGGAGGTGGAGCCGGGATGTACGCACAGGACACAGGTCCAGACACTCCAGAGCTGCGCATAGACCGGCACCACTGCCCTGCGAGACCCGCCTCCCTGCTCTGTCCCCAGTGGGAGCTGGGAGCCTCAGCCCCACCTGGGAGGCCACGCCTCGGGGCCGGCTCTGACAGACCGCTTTGAGGCTCAGCGTCCGTCCACTGCAGCCGACGTCCCCCTGAAGCTGCTCGCAGGGAGTGAGGGATGCTCCCCATCTGCTCCTGGCCTCTGTCTGGAGATTTGTCAGTCAAAGCTGACCTTTTGTGGACGAGGAGACTGAGGCCCAGCGGGAGGTATTTCAGACACATGTTTGGAGGCCCTAGATGCCCCTTCCACCCATGACACCCACTGAGCTTCTCCACGGAGTCAGACGCCAATCAGCAAGACTTCACCAAGAGATGTGGAGGCTACCAGACCCTCACCTTGAAAAGACCTTTGCTGTGTAAGAGCCATTGGCTGAAGGAGGGTCTGCCCTTCGCTACCCCAGCCGCAGCTCCAGGCTCCAACTTCCCCCTCTGCCCAAGGCTTTCTCTCTAGAATATCCTGTGATAACCCTGAAGCTCCCCCCACCCTACCCGGGGGGCAGATTTTTCTTTTATTTTTTTGGATACGGAGTCTCGCTCTGTCGCCCAGGCTGGAGTGCAGTGGCGAGATCTCAGCTCACCGCAACCTCCGCCTCCCGGGTTCACGCCATTCTCCTGCCTTAGCCTCCTGAGCAGCTGGGACTACAGGTGCCCGCCAAAACGCCTGGCTAATTTTTTGTATTTTTTAGTAGAGACGGGGTTTCACCGTGTTAGCCAGGATGGTCTCGATCTGCTGACCTTGTGATCCACCCACCTTGGCTTCCCAAACTGCGGGGATTACAGGCGTGAGCCACCGCGCCCAGCCACAGCTGTGATTTTCGTTCAGCAAATCCTTTCCACCTGGAAGGAAAATGTGGGGCTGGACAATGGGCCCTGCTCTCAGCTGGGCAGGGAGGCAGATGACTGCGCAGAGAATTCAAGAACGGAGAGTAAGTCCAGGCGCTCCTCACACAGCCTCTGAGAACTCTTCCTGGAGGAAGGGGCATGTGAGCTGAGTCCCAAGGCTGCCTAGGACTGTGGCACGCGCCGCAAGGAAGGAACAGCCGGCACAGTGGACAAGTGGGGGTGTGGGGCCTCTGGAGGGCCTGGCATGTCCAGACCTCATCCTAGAGACCACGGGGAGGGCTAGTGGGAGGACAGCGGCGGGTCCGAGAGCAGCAATCCCACCTCGAGTCCCAGGAAGCCACCGTGTCCTGCCCCGCACACCTGGTCCCAGCCTGCTAGAATCCCAGGAAGCCGCCCCGTCCCCTGCCCGGCTACCTGGTCCCAGTTTCCTAGAATCCCAGGAAGCCGCCGCGTCCCCTGCCCCGCACGCCTGGTCCCAGCCTCCTAGAATCCCAGGAAGCCGCCCCGTCCCCTGTCCCGCACACCTGGTGCCAGCCTGCTAGAATCCCAGGAAGCCGCCGCATCCCCTGCCCTGCACACCTGGTCCCAGCTTCCACCCGCAGTGGTGCCCTGGGGTCCCCGGGCCTGCACCACCCCAGGTGGGCACCCCAGTGCCCTGGCGCACGGACTCCCCAGCCCACTCACCCTGGCCTCTGCGATGCAGACTTGCTCCCCAGCAGGGCCCGGCCTAGGCAGCTCCCACGCCAGGCTCACAGCTGGGCTGGCCCTACCCGGCCACCTGCTGCCCCTCCCAGGCCCCTCCTCAGGAAGGTGAAACTGCCCCATTTCCTGCAGGAACCCTGTGTTCTCTGAAAGTAGAAAGAGGAGGGAAATGGAGGAGGGGAGGGGAAGGTTGGAGAGAAAGGGCCAGGGGTCGGAAGGAAGGGCTGGAGGAGGGAGAGAGGAGGAGGGAACTTTGCTCCAGGAGATGGCCCTGCGTCCTGACCTCCCCCAAAGCTAGAAACTTCTTCAGCAGCTTCCGCATTTCCTGAGAGTGCCCCGAGATGTCCTGGCAGTGTTCTTCCCTCATGTGTGGACATGCCACTTCCCAGCCAGGGAGGTGCGTGCACAGCTGTGCTGCTCAGCTCTTAGAGAATGCTATACATCAGCACACATAAGCCATCTGTGTCCTTTCTCTTATGCATTTTAGTTGTGAAAATACAACATGTATACCAACAAGACATATAGGTGTTGGGAAAAAGCTGAGTGTTGGGAGGGAAACTGAGGCAGGGCTTGCTAATGTCCTTTGGAATGTGTCTAGACTTGCTGGCTCTTGTTTCTAGCCCTCCTACGCCCCCATTCCCATTATCTCAAGTAGCAGAACATGCTCCATATAAATGCTAAACCGTCACAGCTGTAAATCATGTGCTTAATGCAACGTGCTCTTTTGACCTCCACATTCTCACCATCTGTTTCTTTGTTGGATTACCAATAAATACCGTGGGCTCCTGGAGCTCGGGCCTTCACAGCCTCCACGATAGTGATGGCCCTCTGGTGTCCCACCTTTCTCTAACTTTTTCCAAATCCTTTGACTCTGCCGGACTTTGTCACCCCCATGACCTGGGGTTGGGTCTGATCACCCCAACATATAGGTACTGTACATTTACACAGAAACTACACAGGTGTTTGTAGCAGGACGATTTAGTATACCCAAAATGTGGAAAGAGCCCGGATGCCCGACACAGGGACAGATAAATGTGTCTCTTCACACAGTGGAGTATTACTCAGCCATGAAGAAGAGTGACGTGCTGACACATGCTATAACGTGGAGAACCTCAGAAACATTTTGCTAAGTGGCAGAAGCCAGATAGTCGGGTGTGGTGTGGTGCGCACCTGTGGTCTCAGCTACTGCGAGGCCGAGGCAGGAGGAGCACCTGAGCCTGGGAGATTGAGGCTACAGTGAGGTGCGATCACGCCATTGCACTTCAGCCTGGGCCGCAGAGCGGGAGCCTCTCTCAGAAAAGAAAGAAAGAAGCTGGACTCAAAAGGCCACATGTCGTGTGATTCCACTTAATGAAATGTCCAGAATAAGTGACTCCATAGACATAGAAGGTGGATTGATGCTGTTGAGGCTGTGTAGGAAAGTGGGGAGTGGGTGCTAATGGGAATGGGTTTCTATGTAGGGCAATGACTTTTTTTTTTTTGAGACAGACTCTCGCTCTGTTGCCCAGGCTGGACTGCAGTGGCGCGATCTCGGCTCACTGCAAGCTCCGCCTCCTGGCTTCACACCATTCTCCTGCCTCAGCCTCCCGAGTAGCTGCGACTACAGACACCTGCCACCATGCCCAGCTAATTTTTTGTATTTGTTTTTTAGTAGAGATGGGTTTCACCATGTTAGCCAGGATGGTCTCGATCTCCCGACCTCGTGATCCGCCCGCCTCGGCCTCCCAGTGTGATGCCCTACCTTGTTTTCACCTGAGTGACCCTCTCCTCGCAGACAGAGAGCCGGACAGACTCCATTTTAGTTTCTTCACGTGGAGCCCCCTTTACTTCCCTCCCTTAAGGCATAACTAGTGTAAACTGACTCAAAGCACGTCCAGGAATGCACCTACTGATAAGATACTGAGGCAAGCTGCACCTGCAGCTCCTGGGGACGCGCGTGGTGGATGGCACCCCAAACCCCTGCATTTATCTGTGATAGTTTAAGCCCCTGCACCTGAAACTGTTTATTTTTTGTAACCGATTAATTTTTTAACTTTTTGCCAGTTCTGCTTCTATAAAAATTGCTTCAGCTAAACTCCCCCCTCCCTTATTTAGACCACGGTATAAAAACAACACCAGCCCCTGCCTCAGGGCCGAGAGAATTTTGAGCGTTAGCGACCTCTCGGTAGGGGGCTGATAAAGGACTCCTCAATTTGTCTCAAAGTGTGGCGTTTCTCTATGACTCGCTTGGTTACAACACCAAAGTGCTGGGATTACAGGCGTGAGCCCCTGTGCCCGGTGAGGGCAATGAAAATTTTTAAATTAAAAATCTGGAATTAAATAGTAGTGATGGCTGTACAACTCTGAATGTTCTAAAAACATTCAATTGTACACACTAAAGGGATGGATTTTATGGTGTGTGAATTGTCTCAATAAAGCTTCTATAAAAATATAAGTACAGTTAGCCAGGCGCAGTGGCTCATGCCTGTAATCCCAGCACTTTGGGAGGCTGAGGCAGGTGGATCACCTAAGGTCAGGAGTTCAAGACCAGCCTGGCCAACATGGTGAAGCCCTGTCTCTACTAAAAATACAAAAAATAGCCGGGCATGGTGGCGTGCACCTGTAGTCTCAGCTACTTGGGAGGCTGAGGCAGGAGATTCGCTTGAACCCGGGAGGCGAACGTTGCAGTGAGCCGAGATCGTGCCATTGCTCCAGCATGGGTGACAGAGCGAGTCTCCATCTCAAACAAAACAAAACAAAACAAAAAAACCTGAAAATAATGAAAGATCTCATGAGAGTTCATTATAAAAACAACACACAACGAATTCTGGTTGTTTTTGTGACATATGATGTTTTAAATAACAACTGAAATCATGAACAGTAACATAGGAGAACAGATTGGATAACAAGGGCATTGACAAATTTTTAGGACATTTATATAATTTCTGAAATAGCAACATTTTAACCATATAAATACAATGTATGGAAGGTTAAGTGTCTTTTCTTTGACAATGCTTCCCGTGTAATTGAATATATCAAATAAACCGAATTAGTTTAACATCTCTCTTTTAACAAGGTGCTAGAACAAATCCTGTGAAACTGTCAGTTTCAAAGATTTGACAGTTTCAAAGGATTTGAGTTTTCAGATTTTCCAGGGACCTTCTAGAAAACTTCAAAGTCCGTTTGAGGTCAAGAAGATTTAATTTAGAATTTGATTTTGATTTTGGGAAGTTGTCAAAGATGTCAAAAGATCTGAAAACTTAAATAAAATAGGATCATACGTCATCGCGAAACAGTATTTCGTTATCTGTTTAACCAAAGTGACAATAAAGATTTCAAAGGTAAATAAAGGAGATAACATAAAAAAGACAATAAACTAACACCTGTATAAGAGGAAAAGAGTGTGAACCACCAGGGCCCATCTGGAGGATAATGGTTAAAAAAAAACATGGGTTGGACCCAGTGGCTCACGTCTGTAAGCCCAGCACGTTCCCATTTATGTTTTGTTTTGTTTTTTAAACGGAGTCTCGCCCTGTTGCCCAGGCTGGAGTGCAGTGGTGTGATGTTGGCTCACTGCAACCTCCACCTCCTGGGTTCAAGCAGTTCTCTGCCTGAGCCTCCGGAGCAGCTGGGACAACAGGCGTGAGCCACCAAACCTGGCTAATGTTTGTATTTTTAGCAGACACGGGGTTTCACTATATTGGCCAGGCTGTTTTTTTGTTTTGTTTTGTTTTGTTGTTGTTTGTTTTTTTGTTTTTTTAAGACGGAGTCTTGCTCTGTCGCCCAGGCTGGAGTGCAGTGGCGCCATCTCACCTCACTGCAAGGTCCGCCTCCCAGGTTCACGCCATTCTCTCGCCTCAGCCTCCTGAGTAGCTGGGATTACAGGAGTGAGCCAGCCGTACTGGTCTTAAACTCTTTTTTTTTTTTTTTTTTTAGAGACGGAGTCTGGCTCTTTCACCCAGGCTGGAGTGCAGTGGCGCGATCTCGGCTCACTGTAGGCTCCGCCCCGCGGGGTTCACGCCATTCTCCTGCCTCAGCCTCCCGCGTAGCTGGGACTACAGGCGCCCGCCACCTCTCCCGGCTAATTTTTTGTATTTTTTTTGTTAGTAGAGACGGGGGTTTCACCGTGTTAGCCAGGATGGTCTCGATCTCCTGACCTCGTGATCCGCCCGCCTCGGCCTCCCAAAGTGCCGGGATTACAGGCGTGAGTCACCGCACCCGGCCACATCTCTGTTTTAAATAAATTTATAAATTAATAAAATAAACGTGGCCAGGCACGGTAGCTCACGACTGTAATCCCAGCACTTTGGGAGGCCAAGGCGGGTGGATCACATGAGTTTAGGAGTTTGAGACCCCAGCCTGGCTAATGAGGAGAAACCCCATCTCTACTAAAAATATAAAAAGTAGCCGGGTATGGTGGTGGGTGCCTGTAGTCCCAGCTACTTGGGAGGCTGAGGCAGGAAAATGGCTTGAACCCGGGAAGTGGAGGTTGCAGTGAGCTGAGATTGCGTCATTGCACTCCAGCCTCAGCAACAGGGCGAGACTCCGTCCCCACCACAAAAAAAAACCTACAACGAGGCAGCTCCCTAAACATTGACGGGCAAGTCTTCAGGATGTGCACTGCAGGCAGCACTGTAGGGAATAAGGCATTTTGTGTCCGCAGTGTCGCCTAACAAGGCGTGGCTGGGAACATACACAAGGCAGGACTCGGGTGTTAGTGAGGGACAAATAGAGAAGACCCTGTGTGCCCCCTGCTACAACCTTCACGTCGCTTTGCTCCACATGAGCCTCTTACTGGATTCACCACTTGGAACACACATTTAAAAATTATATAAAAATCATGGTTCTAGGAAGGCAGAGGCAAGCCTTCTGCGTCTGTACTGAGGACACAGACGTGGTGGACCCACCTCTGGCACCCACGCCACCCTGAGCCAGCAGCATTTTCCTAACAGGAAAACGGTGTTATCTTTTAGAAATCAAAGACACTCAAGCGTTGCTAATAAAACGCCTGCACTTTGGCCTGGCTCTGGATGTACTGGGCTCTGGATTCCTCTGCTTAATTGTCCTAGGAGGGGCCACATTGTGTTAATGAGTAAACTGAGGCACAATAACTTTTAAAGTGTTCATTTAGCAAACAGCGATTAATGACTCGGGCAGCTCCAAAGCAGCAGGTGGCCCCGGACGCACCAAGTGACTCCAGAAGGAGCTGGGACAGACAGGGCAGAGCTAAGACAACACTTGGTTGGCAAAGGTGGCAATGGCTGCGTTTGGTCAGTTCCCTTGGAGGACACGCAGTTCCAATTGACCCTCTGAGTTTGTGGGTACCCCACGTGTGGAGTAACCAACACAGACTGAAACTTTTGGAAAAAAAATTCCAGAAAGTTTCAAACAGCAAAATTTGAATTTGCTGCACATCCATCCTAAAGTGCAGTGCGGGCGTCCCACTAGCCATGAGCACCTCCGATCTGAAGGTGACGGGACACACGAGAGAGTTACGTGCAAAGTTGACGCCAGTTTCTATCAGGGACTTGAGCATCCATGGGTTGTATGATCTTCTGGGGTCCTGGAACCCATCGCCACAAACGCCACGGGCCACTGCGCTGAGACCAGCTCGGTTGTGGAGACCCTAACCCAGCGGCGCTAGAGGAATTAAGACAGAGACGCAGGAATATAGTATGAAGTGGGGATCGGGGGCTGACAGCCTGCAGAGCTGAGAACCCTCAACAGAGCTTGACCCACAGAGTTATTGACAGAAAGCCAGTGATAAGCGTTGCTTCTATAGATTATAGATTAGCTAAAAGCATTCTTTATGGGAAACAAAGCATTCTCAGCGAGGAACAGAGAGGCTCTGGCTGATTATCTGCAGTAAAAACATGTTAAGGCACAGGCCGCTCCTGCTATCGGTTGTGGTTTGAGCAGTTTTCTGCTCCGGGTGGGGCCAGGTGTTCTTGCCCTGCTCCAGTAAACCAACAACTTTTAGCAGTGTGTGTGACAGCCATGAGGAGCATGTCACATTGCTGCAGAAATGCTGTTTAGGGCCATTTCTTTAAGGCTTGTTTATGACAGGCTTAGGGTCTCTGTTCCCAACACCACTGTGTAGGTATATTGGCTGCTTCTGATGTGTTAAGCCTAAGTCCTATTCTTCTAGCTCAAGTAAAGTTTCAATTATGTTTACGAATCAAATAACATTGAGGTTACTTATGAGACCTAATTGGTTCTGTCTGTGCAGGATTCTTCAGGCCTGGTGTCCCTTGCGATTTAATAATTCTCACCTCCAGCCAGGCGCGGTGGCTCACACCTGTAATCCCAGCACTTTGGGAGGCCGAGGCGGGTGGATCACGAGGTCAGGAGATCGAGACCATCCTGGCTAACACGGTGAAACCCCGTCTCTACTAAAAAATAGAAAAAATTAGCCGGGCATGGTGGCGGGCGCCTGTAGTCCCACTTACTCAGGAGGCTGAGGCAGGAGAATGGCGTGAACCCGGGAGGCAGAGGTTGCAGCGAGCTGAGATTGGGCCACTGCACTCCAGCCTGGGAGACACAGAGAGACTCTGTCTCAAAAAAATAATTCTCACCTCCGCCAGGCGTGGTGGCTCACGCCTGTAATCCCAGCACTTTGGGAGGCCGAGGCAGGTGGATCACCTGAGGTTAGGAGTTCGAGACCAGCATGGCCAACATGGTGAAACCCCATCTCTAGTAAAAATGCAAAAAAATTAGCCGGGTGTGGTGGTGTGTGCCCGTAATCCCAGCTACTTTTTTTTTTGAGACAGAGTCCCACTCTTGTCACCCAGGCTGGAGTGCAACGGCACGATCTCGGCTCACTGCAACCTCCTCCTCCTGGGTTCAAGGATTCTCTGCCTCAGCCTCCCAAGTAGCTGGGATTACAGGCGCCCGCCACCACACCCGGCTGATTTTTTGTATTTTTAGTAGAGATGGGGTTTCACCATGTTGGCCAGGCTGGTCTCGAACTCCTGACCTCAGCTGATCCGCCTGCCTTGGCCTCCCAAAGTGCTGGGATTCCAGGCGTGAGTCACTGTGTCTAGCAAACCCCAGCTACTCTTGCTGAGGCAAGAGAATCATTTAAGCCCGGGAGGTGGAGGTTGCAGTGAGCCGAGATCACGCCACTGCACTCCAGCCTGGGGGACAGAGTGGGACTCTGTCTCAAAATAAATAAATAATAATAATTCTCACCTCATCCTGGTAGGTGGGTCTCTTTTCTGCCCCTCCTGGAGCAGAGTTGACACCGAGAGCTGGGGGAACGGCCCTGGAGGCATCCCAGATCCTCTCCCCACCCCCCGGAGCCTTGTGACCCAGGTTAGTCCAATCCCATCCCTCCCCACTCTGGCCTGCCCCTGCCTTGGCCACCACCTGCTCCTGGGCTTTGTGGCACAGATGCTTCCAGAGGGGAGCTTTCTTGGCACGGCCGGTGGAGGTGATGTGGTGGTGAGTGTGGGGACTCGACCTCAGGCACCTGGGCTGTTCTGCCCTCCTCCCCAGAGGCAGGGGAAGGGGAAGTCAAGACAGGATGAGGACTGAGGGCAGTGGCTGCCTGGGGCTCCAGACCCACCCCTGCCCGCAGGAGACCCCTCACACCGGCCCAGGCCGGGCAGCTGCTACGTGAAGACTGAATGGAGGTTTCTGCCTGGGAGGTGAGGACTGTGGCAGAATCAACCACAGCCGCCCCACAGTGGCTTTGTTTCTGGGAGGGAGACAGGCACTCCCAAGGGCCCTTCCCACCTGAGGCCCACACATCCCAGCCACTCCTGTTTGCCACTGAAGAGCAGACTACAGGGACCGTGGGTGGTGCTAGCAGCGGAATCCCACAGCCCTGGGGCCAGCGGGTAATTGCCCAGAGCACCGTCTCGCCTGCTGAGGAACGGCCTTCCCTGGCCAAGGCAGCAGGCAAGGCTGACGAGGGCCCCTGGCTGGTCCTGGGAGGGCACCTGAATGGGGGTCTCTGCTAGTATTTAACGGTGGAGATGGCGGAGCTGGTGCCCACCTGCTAGAACCTGCCTGGGCCTCTGGTAGGGCAGGTGTGGATAACAGATCCCTCCCCACAGAGCCCTACGGCTGCACTCCCTGCCTGTGCCGCCCGGCAGGAACCGACCCGCAGCAGAGGACGCAGCAGACAGGGACGTGGTCCAGGCCCTCACCCGCACCTGCTTGCCAGGGAACGTGCGCGCCCAGGAGCCCTGGGAGGACGCACGTAACTTCCGGCCCCAAGACACCGACGTCCACCTGGTGAGATTGCTCCAGTCAGGTGAGGCGCGGTGGCTGGGGCGGGGCGTGGGCAGGATGGCTCACCCTACTCCACCATCCACACCGCCCCAGCAGGCCTCAGTCCCCCCAGACACTGGGGAGTGAACCCCACCACCCGAACCCCCTCGTAGGCACCTGTGCAGCCCACGGGAGCCCAAGGGCTGCCTCTCCGGCTTTGTAAAAGAACGGCCTTCCAGACAAGGGAGTACGTCTGTCATGGTCAATTTCAGGCACCAGTCAGCGCCTGGGGCCTCCGCAGAGCCTTCGCGGTCTCCTTGGCAACACGTCCCACCAATCTGGCCGCTTAGGCCTGAGGCCACGGCTGCAATGTCCTCACCCAGGGCCACCTGTAGCCGCTGCTCCCCACCCCACCCGCTCCTGTGTGTCTGTTGGCCCACAAGCCTGTCTGGACTTTTGTGTGGACACGGACGTGTAGCTGTGTGTCTGCAGGAAGGACGTTAACTGGGTGTGGGGATCATGTAGGGTATGTATGCACAGAATGGGGGGTCCCGGTGGGCATGGGGTTCCACCTGTGGCTGTGAAATGGAAAATTTTTCAGCTGTGGCTGCCCAAGGAAGGCCCTGTGTGCCCAACCTGAGGCCCTGGCTTTCACCCACGGGATGAGGAGAAGAGTCCCTTCCAGCCCTGGCCTCCAACCCCCAGGGCTTCCCTCCAGCCCTCGGTGCTCCCCTGCATCCCCCAGTGCTTCCCTCCAGCCCCCAGTGCTCCCCTCCAGCCCCCAGTGCTCCCCTCCAGCCCCCAGTGCTCCCCTCCAGCCCCCAGTGCTCCCCTGCATCCCCCAGGGCTCCCCTCCAGCCCCCACGGCTTCCCTCCAGCTTCAAGTGCTCCTCTGCATCCCCCAGTGCTCCCCTGCATCCCCCAGTGCTCCCCTCCAGCCCCCAGTGCTCCCCTGCATCCCCCAGGGCTCCCCTCCAGCCCCCACGGCTTCCCTCCAGCCCTCAGTGCTCCCCTCCAGCCCCTAGTGCTCTCCTTCATCCCCCCAGTGCTCTCCTGCATACCCTAGTGCTCCCCTCCAGCCCCGAGTGCTCCCCTGCATCCCCCAGGGCTCCCCTCCAGCCCCAAGTGCTGCCCTCCATCCCCCAGTACTTCCCTCCAGCCCCCAGTGCTCCCCTCCAGCCCTCAGTGCTCCCCTGCATCCCCCAGTGCTTCCCTCCAGCCCCAAGTGCTGCCCTCCATCCCCCAGTGCTCCCCTGCATCCCCCCACTGCTCCCCTCCAGCTCTCAGTGCTCCCCTGCATCCCCCAGGGCTCCCCTGCATCCCCCAGGGCTCCCCTCCAGCCCCCAGTGCTCCCCTCCAGCGCCCAGTGCTCCCCTCCAGCCCCCAGTGCTCCCCTCCAGCGCCCAGTGCTCCCCTGCACAGTGGGATGATAACGCACTGTCCTGGTGGAGTAGGGGGGCACCAAGACCTTGCACGTCGCTTGCTCCACCTGGGGTCTGGATGCCGCCTGGGATGGGGACGGCTGGCCGTGTGGCCAAGTCCCAGTGCAGCTGGGGCTCCTAAAGATGTTTCAGTAAAGCAGCGAGGACCAAGACCCCCAATCCAGCCTCTCCCACACGCACAGAGCAACACATCTACACCTGTGCACACGTATGCGTCCATACATCCATGCACACACATCCATGCACACACATGCATACATGCCTATGCACACACAGAGCAACACACATACACCCATGCACACATATGCACCCGTGCATCCATGCACACACACATGCCTATGCGCACACGCACGCACACATGCCTAACAGACACACGTACATGTGCTCAGCCAGGACCTGGGGGCTCCAGGCTGAGTCCTGGGAACCCAGGGGCCAGGCCCAGCTCGCCACCCTGCCCTGCCTCCCCAGCAGTGCACCTAGGGCTTTTCTGAGGTCGGCCGTCCCTTCAGTGAGATGCACTCACAACAGTCAGCCAGGCGGGGTTGTTGTGGGAACTTAGCTCAGTGAGTACTGGAATACTCAATACTCCTGGTCTCTGGTGGGTCTTGATGGGGTGTGGGGAGGGAGGCACTCGTTGGGCAGGGGTCCTGGGTGGGCTCCGATGGGAGTGGGGCCCCAGTGCAGGGACAGGTGAGGTGTGAGGAGGCAAGGAAGGCAGTTTTCGCCCACGGCCCTGCTGTGCCAGGGGCCCGCGGTGCTCCTGTCTGACAGCCCTGCCACAGCCCCCGCACCAATTACAAGCACTTAGTCACAACTTCCTGCCTGTGCTCGCCTCGGCAGCAGGAGAAAGAACAGCCTGGACGCTGAGCTGCTGCTCTTCCCACTCCTCCAGCTGCCCCCCGGCCCCCGAGTCCGACTCGCGGATGGGTGAGCAGGGGTCGACCCTGCGTCCTCAGCCTGAGGCCCAGGCAGCCGGTGGCCAGCAGGACAGGGTGGGGGATGTTCAGCAGCTGTGACTGGCGGTTCCTGCCAATAAGGAGAAGCCGGCTTCCCTTGTGAAACTGACACCTATTTATCCAGCAGGGGCTCTGCATCCCTCATTCAATCCTCACAAGATCCCTGGGAAAGAGGATGCGTCTGTTACCTCCTTCCCTACGATTCATGACGCCCAAACTGAGTGGCTTCGAACAGCAACCGTGGATCAACTCGGGCCACGACCTGGGTCAGGAATCCACACGAGGATTTGCCGTGTGGCTTTGGCTCAGGCCTCTCTTGAGTCTCCTGAGGATGCAGGCAGGGCGTCCTGCCCGGGGTTACAGGAGCTGCTGGAGGTGGTGCACTCACATGGTGGCCCCTGGCACTGGTTGCCAGCCGGGAGCACAGCTGGGGTGGGGGCGCTTGAGCTTCCTCGCAGCATTGTCAGTTTCCTGGGAGCCGAATCTCCTGAGCATGGGAGCAGCGCCCAGCGTTCTTACTATGGAGCATCAGAATCCATGTGGGGGCTGGGCGCAGTGGCTCACACCTATAATCCCAGCACTTTGGGAGGCCGAGGTGGGTGGATCACTTGAGGTCAGGACCAGCCTGGCCAACATGGTGAAACCCTGTCTCTACTAAAAATACAAATAAAAATACAAAAATTGGCCGGGCACGGTGGCTCACGCCTGTAATCCCAACACTTTGGGAGGCCGAGGCGGGCGGATCACGAGGTCAGGAGGTCAAGACCATCCTGGCTAACACGGTGACACCCTGTCTCTACTAAAAATACAAAAAATTAGCCGGGCATAGTGGTGGGTGCCTGTAGTCCCAGCTACTTGGGAGGCTGAGGCAGAAGAATGGCGTGAACCCAGGAGGCGGAGCTTGCAGTGAGCCGAGATCGCACCACTGCACTCCAGCCTGGGCGACAGAGCCAGACTACGTCTCAAAAAAAAAAAAAAAAAAAAAAAATTAGCCAGATTTGGTGGCACATACCTGTAATCCCAGCTACTTGGGAGGCTGAGGCAGGAGAATCACTTGAACCCGGGAGGCGGAGGTTGCAGTGAGCTGAGATCCCGCCTCTGCACGCCAGCCTGGGTGACAGAGCGAGACTCCGTCTCAAAAACAAAAATAAGCCATGTTGGACCCAAGTCTTCCTAGGTTCAAGGAGAAGGAACATAAACCACCTTCCAGTGGAAGGGGCTGAGGATTCTAGAGCCATGTTTTAAAGCTGCTATATCCGTGTGACAGGCAAGGAACGAGGCTCTGACTCACTGAGACTGTGATGGCTTGTCCAGGGTCACATGGCGGGAGCTGGCAACCAGCTTGACTGAGGCAAGCGGCTCCAGGCTGTTTCCAAATCTCAAATCCGCCCCCAGGAGGAGCCCCTCCGCCTGCTGCAGGCAGGCCCTGGACTGGGTCCCACAGTGGCCCTCGCTGTGGGGTCCTGGCAGCTACACACTTTCTGCTTCTTGTTTGGGAAATAAGTCCACATCCAGGCAGGTCGTACCCAGGCTATTCTCGGCAAGGGTCAGGCTCTGACTCGAGGTCAGGAGGGGCCAAAGACTCAGGGAACCCATTGGTCTCATCTGGGGGTCTCCACACCAGCCGGCAGGACCCCTGACTGCCCTGTCCTAGGGGCCCCTCTGGGTTTCAGAGCCGGATGTCACACCCTGGGGAGGAAGATGCCTGACAGGTGGACCTACAGGAACTGCAGAACTAGCGTCTCAATTCCCAGGACTCAGCCTGGAGCCTGCAGGTCCCAGCTAAGCACGTGTTCGTGTGGATGTGTTAGGCATGTATGCACATGTCTGTGCGTGGATTATGTGTGCATGTGTGTGCGTGGATGTATGGGTGCACGTGTGTGTGCGTGGATGCATGTGTGCACGTGTCTGTGCGTGGATGTGTGGGTGCATGTGTGTGAGTGGATGTGTGGGTGCACGTGTGTGTGCGTGGATGTGTGGGTGCACGTGTGTGCGTGGACGTGTGGGTGCACGTGTCTGCATGGATGTGTGGGTGCACGTGTCTGCGTGGATGTATGTGTGCACGTGTGTGCGTGGATGTATGTGTGCACGTGTGTGTGCATGGATGTGTGGGTGCACGTGTGTGCATGGATGTGTGGGTGCACGTGTCTGTGCGTGGATGTGTGGGTGCTCGTGTGTGTGCGTGGATGTGTGGGTGCACGTGTGTGTGCGTGGATGTGTGAGTGCACGCGTGTGTGCGTGGATGTGTGGGTGCATATGTGTGTGTGGATGTATGGGTGCACGTGTGTGCACAGGTGTATACATGTTGCCCTATGTGTGTGTGCACACCAGCTGCACAAAGCTAGCACTTCTGCTTCTGACTGGCTGTGTGACCTTGGGCAGGGCACCTCACGGTGCTGAGCCCTGATTTTCTTGTCTGTGAAAAAGGAGCATCTGTCATCCTTTTGGAGCAGGATCCTTGGGTGGCAAATGACAGAAACCCAGTTCCACCTGAGCTAATCAGAAACGGAGCTCATGGCTCCTCAATGGGAAGTGTCGGCTCAGGAGGCCCGACAGGAGCAGGCCTGAGCATGCACCTGCCACCAGCTCTCTGGGTAGTGACCTTCCCAGGCAGGCCCTGCCCATGTGACCCCGCTAAGTGGTCACTGTCCACAGCTCCTCAAGCCAGGAAGAAAGCCAGGGGTCCCAGGACTGAGTCTCACGGGTGAGTCCAGAGGACTGAGTCTGAGTCTCAAGGGGTCCCAGGACAGCCTCACGGGCCGGCTCAGGGCACGTCCATCCCCGGATCAAGCACTGTGGCCGGGAGACAGCGGCCCCTGCCTGGCCAGGCCTGGGTCCTGTGCTCACCCCAACGGACCCACGGGGTTAGGGGAGAAGTAAAATTATTATTGCATGTCTCTGAGCAACGCTGGGCTGCTTTCTCAGGCTGGGAACTGCTGGTGAAAGTCACATCCTCAGAGCTGAGCTGGCAGACGCCATCCTGTCCCTGCTGTCCCTCGATGGTCTCAAACACACCCCAGACACCCAGCAGCACAGACCAGGGTGGCCCAGCCTGCCCACTGGCCTGACCCCAGGGCTGCTGCCTTCTGCCATGGGAGGACGGCAAGAGAAGAGAGGGTGGGAGGAGGGGCTGGGGTGCTCACAGCCACTCTCTGCTTGCTCCATAGGGGGTCTGGGAGTGGCCACATCCCTGTAAGGCGGCAGTTCTGGGAAGGGACACACTCCCTTCAGGGCGCCGGCTCACCAAGTGACCTGCCCATCCCTGTCTGTCTGAGGGCAGCTCCCTGGGGCCCCACTGTGGCTGCCCCAACCCTGTTCTGAGGTAGACTCCTCGGCACACCTGCTTCCTGCTAGGATCAAAACGGACCAACACCCCTCGACTTTGAGTCAGCCCAGAAACTGTCTGACAATTTCTGGCACAAAAACCACAGGCACGTGGCACAGGGCAGCAACACTCACCCTCTGCCCAGCCTCTGAGACTCCCGATCTGCACAGGGCCCCGATACTCACCCTCTGTTCGGCCTGAGACCCCCTGACCTGCACAGGACCCTGACACTCTCTACCCAGCCCGAGACTCCCCGACCTGCTCAGGGTCTGAAGCCTCGGATGTGGATGGAGGGGTGATCTCTGGGCCTCTCCATCCCCAAAGAGACCAATATTGATCCTTCTGAAATTCAGACTGGCCAGGTTACCATGGCAATACCCATTATCCCTGCTTAACAGATGATGAACCAAGAGCTAAAAATAGGCCCCAGAGTGGATGGATGGACAGATGGGTGGGTGGGGGGATGGGTGGATACATGGGGGGACGGGTGGGTGGGGGATGGATGGGTGGGGGGATGGGTGGGCCTGGATTCAGGGTTAGGACAATTTGTTTTTCTCAGACAAGATAGTTCAGGGGGAATCTCAAATTCACGGCGAGGAGGTTCCAGCAGGTGGGAGATGTCCTGGCTCCATAAGCACCACGCGGAGGCTTCACCCTCCAGCCCAGGTCCCTGTGGTGCAGGTCATGTGGGAGGCTCCTGGCACCCCTGCATCACGTCCACAGCCCTCAGTCAGTGGGTTTCAGGCCTGGGGAGTCCCAGGAAGCCGAGTGGAGCTCCTTGCGGGGTGGAGGCAGCCATGGTGCGGATTCCCACACTCAGCCCCTGGCAGCCTGTGCATCCTGTATCCCATTCAGTTCAGGGAGGGTCCTGGTGCGCTGGGTCTGGGAGAGCCCCTGCTTCAGATGTGGGCACTTTGGGGGCCAGGCCCAGCCCTCTGGGGGGTTGGGGGAGGGACTGAAGGCACAAGAGAACCACAAGGGTAGGGTGACACTTTATTACTCCTGAAGCCCCACCGGCAGAACCCACAGGCCAGGCAGACCCCGCAGACCCCATGGACCCAGGTGCAGAGGCCGGACAGCAAAAAGCACAGGGTGGGTGGGTGTGGGGGCACCAGCAGGGACAGGAGGCTGACTGTGGGGACAGGTGTCTGGGTCCCCGGGCTTTCTCGGGCGCTGGGGTGCTGCCTTGCTGGCCCTCCCCCACAAAGATTAGATGCAAAGCAGAGCCCCCAGTCCCTGCCCCTTCTCATCGGGGCAGGGTCTCCCCTGGATGAACTCCCAGGCCCCTCCAAGTCCCTCATGATCTCCCTCCCTCCACCCACCTGGCTCAGGCAGGGCCAGGCATGGGGGCCTGTATTTTGTCACCCTTCGGCCTTGGGGGCCACAGAGCCGGGCCCAAGCCAGCAGGATCCCAGGAGGACTGGGAGTGGGGCCTGGTGGGGCCTGGAGGCTTCTGGGAGGTTGGAGGGAGCTTAAGGGACCCCAAGCGTGCTGGAGACCAAGGCTCTACGGACCCACTCCTCACTGCCCCTCCCCACGCGCTCCATGTCTTCACGGGGTACAGCCTGGGCTGGCCTCTCCGGCAGGGACGCCCAGGCCTCTCGGGGGCAGGCCTCTGTGGCTGTAGTACTCCACCACCTGCTTCGGGACCTCGGCCAGCACGCACTTGGCCAGCGCTGCAGGGGATGCCTGGAGGGTGGGACAATGTAGTCACCTCTGGGACCTTCGAGATGGAGATCGTCCGTCCCTGCAACTGGGTTATGGCCCAGGCCTCATCCTCCATGGCTGGGTGGTGACTGGCCATCCCCACTAGAGGCTCGCCTGGGGCCGGGCACGACTTGCCGAGGATGTCGGCCACACAGGGCTGCACGTGGGTCTTTCCAGCCTCCCAAGCATGGAGACGAAAAGTGCTGACGTGGGAGGCGAGGCCACCTCCATGGCCCAGGCCCCACCCACACTTCCCCGGCAAAGCCTGAGCGTGTCTGTGCGATGTCTCACTGCAGAGCTTCATGTGTCTGTAATAGGCATGTTTCACTGCGTAGAATGTGTGTCGTGTCTTTATGCGTGTCTGTGGTGTCTTGCTGTGTAGAACTTCACATCTGTGTGGCATGCACGTCTTGCTGTAGGGCCTAGTGTGTGACATATGTGTCTCACTGGGTAGAACTTCATGTGTGTACTGTGCGTCTCACCGGGTAGAACCTCATGTAGGTGACATATGTGTCTCACCAGGTAGAACCTCACATGTGTGCTGTGCGTGTCTCACCGGGTAGAACCTCACGTGTGTGCTGTGCGTGTCTCACCGGGTAGAACCTCACGTGTGTGCTGTGCGTGTCTCACCGGGTAGAACCTCACGTGTGTGCTGTGCGTGTCTTGCCAGGTTGCAGAGGTTGGCAGTGACAGGGGAAGCGCGTGGCGGATCCCAGGAGACCCTCGTGCTGTTCTCTCTGCTTTTGTGTAGATTTGACAAGTTTCAAAACGGTGGGGGGGTGTTTCAGGTGCTCAAAGTCCCGGCTTCAGATACTGCTCTTGACTTGGGGGGAACAGCCCGGGATCCCCCAGACACAAGACGGGACCTGCCACATCCACGGCGTAAGCTGGGCCCGGGAGGGTCTTGGGCAGTGGAATGAACAGGGACCCCCGAGCCGGCCTTGACCGAGCCCCTCCCAGACACTCACGTTCTTGAGCTCCCGGAAGGGCACGAACTGTACGATGTCCCGGAGCGCAGGCTCACCCCGCGGGGAGCGCAGGACGCCGTCGTCGCCATCCAGGACCTGCATGTCGGTGAAGTCGGCGTTGCCCACGCCCACGATGATGATGGACATGGGCAGGCGTGAGGCACGCACGATGGCCTCCCGTGTGTCGGCCATGTCGGTCACCACGCCGTCCGTCAGGATCAGCAGGATGTAGTATTGCTGGGGGCACAGGGAAGGCGTCAGCAGCACCACACCTGCCACGACCCACACGCGCCCTGCAACCCACGGGCCCCCAGACAGCCCAGAGCGCCTCCGTGCGTCAGAGCTTCCTAGAACCGCCTTCAGAGCGTGATGCCTACATCACAAACATCACAAACAACAGTGGGTCAGGAGCCCCCTCCGTGGCGGGCACTCTGTTCTGGGCCTCCTGTGCCCAGGTCAGGAAATCTCCATGAGTCTCACGGAGGGCTCTGGAGGGGGTGCTACGAAGTCCACATTTTACTGATGAGGTCACAGTGCCCGGATGGGAGGTCTGAGGCCAGAGGAGAAATCTGTGATCCCAGGAGCCAGACCTGCAGCCCACACACCCTGCTCCAGTCTCTCCAGGGTGCCCGCTGTGCTGCCACAAGACTGGGTAGAGGCCAGGTGTGGTGGCTCACGCCTGTAATCTCAGCACTTAGGGAGGCCGAGGCGGGCAGATCACCTGAGGTCAGGAGTTCGAGACCAGCCTGGCCAAAATGGCGAAACCCCATCTCTACTAAAAATACAAAAATTAGCCGGGCGTGGTGGTGGGCGCCTGTAATCCCAGCTACTCGGGAGGCTGAGGCAGGAGAATCACTAGAACTTGGGAGGCAGAGGTTGCAGTGGGCCGAGATCGCGCCATTGCACTCCAGCCTGGCCACAGAGCGAGATGGTCAAAAAAAAAAAAAAAAAAAAAAAAAAAAGGTAGACTGGAACTTCAAATAAAATCCATTTCCATTGTTTTTAAAAAACCCCACTCAATAATCTTGCCCCAACTATGGACAATGGGAAACGTAAAGAGAAGCAGGGCTCGCCTGAACAGCAGCCCCAGGGGGCTGGGCCGGCCCTGCACCGGGCAGAGCGGGAGCCCACAGCAGCCTCCCCTGGACTGGCCTTGACTGAGCCCGTCCCACTGAGGGCAGATGTGTCCTGGAAACGAACAGGGGCCCCAGGACCCCACTCAGAGTCGCCTTCTCCAAGAGGCTCTCCTTTTGTGCCCTCCCCATCTCCCCTCTCTGAGCCCCGCACCTGTGGGAAGAATTACCTGTTTGCAAGGCGGTCTCCGGTCCAGGCCTACAAGCACCCACGGCTGTGCCCAGCCTGGCTCTCGGCCTCCAGATAAACAGCTCAGCCTCAGAAAGCGCCCCCATCCCCTCCCAACCCCAAACGAGGCCCCCACCCCCCTCCGCCAACTGTGAGAGCACCAGGCACCAAAACCCACCGTGGGGCCCCACTAGGGCGGGAGCTTCGTGTCCAGGAGAGGGACCGAGGGCTCAGCCGATCATTTTTGAGTCCTCGTTTCAACCCAGTTCTAACCACAGAAAACCATGTCACGGGTAAGACAACAGGAAACACAAACACCAGACGGATGTGCAATGCCAGGAGGGGTGGTTAGGTGTGATCAGGTGTCGTGGCTGCTTAAAAAGAAGCTTATCTTTATTAGAGGCTGATACTGACATTTACAGATGAAACTGTCTGAGACCTGCTTCCAAGCAACACAGAAACACAACAGCTGAACGCAATCCTCGACTCCGGACTGGGTCCTGGGCCAGGAACAATACTGCTTTGAAAGTTATGATTGTGCCAATGAATGAAATTGGAATATAGTCTATGTATTAGATAAAAGCATTGTATCTAAATTCAATTTCCTGAAATCTGTATTTGTGCTATGGTTATACAAGAGAATATCTTTGATCTTACGAAATATACACTGAAATAGTAAGAGGTAGGCCGGGTGCGGTGGCTCACGCCTGTAATCCCAGCACTCTGGGACGGCGAGGCGGGCGGATCACGAGGTCAGGAGATCGAGACCATCCTGGCTAACACAGTGAAACCCCGTCTCTACTAAAAATACAAAAAATTAGCTGGGCGTGGTGGCGGGCGCCTGTAGTCCCAGCTGCTCGGGAGGCTGACGCAGGAGAATGGCGTGAACCTGGGAGGCGGAGCTTGCAGTGAGCCGAGATCGCGCCACTGCACTCCAGCCTGGGTGACAGAGCGAGACTCCGCCTCACAAAAAAAAAAAAAAAAATTAAGAGGTAAAGACCAGGCTGGGCGCGGTGGCTCAAGCTTGTAATCCCAGCACTTTGGGAGGCCGAGGCGGATGGATCACGAGGTCAGGAGATCGAGACCACGGTGAAACCCCGTCTCTACTAAAAATACAAACAAAAATTAGCCGGGCGTGGTGGCGGGCGCCTGTAGTCCCAGCTACTCAGAGAGGCTGAGGCAGGAGAATGGCGGGAACCCGGGAGGCGGAGCTTGCAGTGAGCTGAGACTGCGCCACTTCACTCCAGCCTGGGTGACGGAGCAAGACTCCGTCTCAAAAAAAAAAAAAATAAAATAAATAAGAGGTAAAGGCCGTGATGTTGCAACGTGCTCTCGCACAGTTCACAAATGCGTGTGTGCAGTGCCAAGTTGTTAAAAAAGCATCAAAGTCTTTATCACAATACTATTTGTATAAATTAAAAATAGATGCAAACAGATATAGGGTTCCCTTGTGGCATGAAGATGTAAGTAGACAGGGGTGATGTTTGATCATCATGAATGTACCCAGTGCCTCTGAACTGGATACATTAAAATGGTTACAGGCCAGGTGCGGTGGCTCATGTCTATAATCCCATCCCCATACTTTGGGAGGCTGAGGCAGGCAGATCACTTGAGGTCAGGAGTTTGAGACCAGCCTGGCCAACACAGTGAAACCCCATCTCTACAAAAATATAAAAATTAGCTGGGTATGGTGGCGCGTGCCTGTAATCCCAGCTACTCAGGAGGCTGAGGCAGGACAATGGCATGAACCTTGGAGGCAGAGCATGCAGTGAGCCGAGATCGCGCCACTGCACTCCAGCCTGGGTGACAACAGCAAAACTGCATCTCAAAAAAAAAAAAAAGAAAAGAAAAGAAAAGAAAAAAAATGGTTACAATGGTAAATTTTAAACAGTGCATATTTTATTGCAATAAAAAAACTTCGGCTGGGCGTGGTGGCTCACACCTGTAATCCCAGCACTTTGGGAGGCTGAGGCGGGCAGATCACGAGGTCGGGAGTTTAAGACCAGCCTGGCCAAGATGGTGAAACCCCGTCTCTACTAAAAATACAAAAAATTAGCTGGGCGTGGTGGCAGGAGCCTGTAATCCCAGCTACTTGGGAGGCTGAGACAGGAGAATTGTTTGAAATCGGAGGGCGGAGCTTGCAGTGAGCCAAGATTGCACCACTACAGCCTGGGTGACAGATCAAGACTCCATCTCAAAAAAAAAAAAAGAAAAATTGAAAAAGAAAACATATAAATACAACAACTACACAGACGTGAAGCGGAAGCGCAACATGTGAGCAGCTGGTGGCCTCACGGGCTGCAGGACCTCAGAACTCTTGTAACTTTTTGGTGAGTTTAAAATTATTTCAGGCTGGGCGTGGCGGCTCACGCCTGTAATCCCAGCACTGTGGGAGGCCGAGGCGGGTGGAGCACGAGGTCAGGGGCTCGATACCATCCTCGCTAACATGGTGAAACCCCGTCTCTACTAAAAATACAAAAAAAAAATTAGTCGGGCGTGGTGGCAGGTGCCTGTAGTCCCAGCTACTCAGGAGGCTGAGGCAGGAGAATGGCGTGAACCTGGGAGGCGGAGGTTGCAGTGAGCCGAGATCGCGCCACTGCACTCCAGCCTGGGTGACAGAGTGAGACTGTCTCAAAAAAAAAAAAAAAAAAAAGAGAATGCTGGGCACAGTGGCTCACGCCTGTAATCCCAGCACTTTGGGAGGCCGAGGCGGGTGGATCACGAGGTCAGGAGTTTGAGACCAGCTTGGCCAACAGGGTGAAACCCCGTCTCTACTAAAAATACAAAAATTAGCCAGATGTGGTGGTGGGCGCCTGTAATCCCAGCTCCTTGGGAGGCTAAGGCAGGAGAATTGCTTGAACCCTGGGGAGCGGAAGTTGCAGTGAGCCGAGATCGCACCACTGCACTCCAGTCTGGGTGACAGAGTGAGACTCTGTCTCAAAAAAAAAAAAAAAAGAAGCAACAGGCTGGCTGTGGCCCCAGAGACACATACAGGGCCACAGAACATGGTGGCAGAGTAGAACCCAGTGCAATTCTCGGCACCGTATCATTTGTGCAAAGTAAAGACACATATAAACAACATGACGACGCACGTACAGCCAAACAGTAGACATGTGCGCAGCCTCGTGGTACCCAGAGGAAGAGGAAGGGGCAGCCTCGCTGCAGCCGTGGCCGTGACCCTGTGAGGCGATGGACAGCCCTGTGCCAGAGACACCTGCAGCTTTGAGGGAGACGTAGTCAACCAGCTGGGCCCCCCGCCCCCCTGCGCTCTGTCCTGCCTGGGGGCCTCTGGGCTGGCTGTTCCCTCTGCCTGGCTGCCTCCCTGACGTCCACGCGCTGGTGCACACACAGCCGACCCCACACCAAGCATGCACCACACCCCCCGGGCACCTACAGAGGCTTCCCCGCTGCTCTCCTCGGCCGCCGCCACGCGTGCCACCTTGGAGATGATGGGCGCCACGTTGGTGGGGCCGTAGAGCTGGACCCTGGGCAGGCAGTTCTGGTAGGCCTCCACCACGCCCTGGATGCCTGTGGGGGGCAGGGGGTGAGCCCGGCCCCCCGGCACTCCCTCCCCGGGCCTGCCTCGAGCTCCTACCTTCACACTCATCATCCTCAGGGTTGAAATTGATGGCAAAGTCATGGGACACCTGGGTGGGAACAAGAGGGCTCAGTCAGCTGCCCACTGCAACGCCCGCACTGGCCCCATGTCCCTCGGTCAGCTGCTCCCCCCACAGCCATGTCCCCTATCTACTGAAGAGGGCTTGGTCAGCTGCCCTCCCGCCCCTGGTCCCCATGTCCCTCAGTCAGCTGCTCCCCCCACCCGGCCCCCGTGTCCCCCACCTACTGAGAGAGGTAGGCTTGGAGTTTCTAGGGGAAGCCAAACCCCTGGGTGGCCATATTCTGCAGAGTCATGAGACAGATGGGGAGGCAGACCCCCCTGGATCCAGCAGTGCCTGAGGCTTACATTAGCCAATAAATCCCCACACACCATTTTTTCTGCTGAAGCCAGCTGAATTTTTTTTTTTTTTTTTTTGAGACAGAGCCTTGCTCTATAGGGCAGGCTGGAGTGCAGTGGCACGACCTCAGCTCAGTGCAACCTCTGCCTCCCGGGCTCAAGCAATTCTCTTGCTTCAGCCTCCGGAGTAGCTGGGATTACAAGCGTGTGCCACTACGCCCAGCTAATTTTTGTTATTTTTAGTAGAGATGGGGTTTCACCATGATGGCCAGGCTGGTCTGGAACTCCTGACCTCAGGTAATAGGCCCGCCTCAGCCTCCCAAAGTACAGGGATTACAGACGTGAGCCACCACGCCTGGTCGAAGCTAGCTGAACTGTTATGTGCAATAGAGGATTCCACGTTAATGTCTTTCCCTGTCTCCTGAAGGAACATGGAGCTGGCCTCCAGACACCCTTCAAGATAACAAGTCCTAGGAGGTCAAAGGCCAGCCTCTCTGGCTGGAAGGCTGGGATTCCCACTTTGTACCCCAATCCCATCCTACAGTCTCCGGTTCCCAGCAGGCAGCCAGGGCTCCCCAGGCCAGGCCGTCCTCTGCCTGGGAGGGCATAGGAAGGGCACAGCTCTGAGGTCTCAAGTTCTGGGCTCTCCTACCTCATACTTGGGAGGGATCCGGGCTCCAAACCCCAAAGCGGAAAACCTCTTGTCGCTGGAAGAGAGGTGGGAGGTCACCAGGAGGCCCTGACCTCTCGTGGCTGCAACGGGGGCCACTTCTGGGGAGACACGACTGGTGCCCAAAAGACTAGGGGGGGCCCAGGCCTGGGACCACGGCAGTAAGCACCTGCCAGAGGTGGGGAACCGAGGCTCGGGGCAGCAGAGGCACAGGCCAGTGTGCAGGGGGACATAGTCCTGCCGCCCGTGAGCCTGCCTCCCAACTCTATGTTTGTGTACATGCTGTCCCCCTGCAGACGCCTCTCCGGGGGCTCCCAGACCGCAGGAGGGGTCCTGTCGGGCCAAGGAACCCACTGTGGCCCTCACAAACCCAGACAGAGGGGTCTGTGTGTGGGAGCTCAGGGCATCCTCTCCCAAGCCCCAGGCCAGGGGTCTGTGTTGTGGTGAGAAGCTCAGAGCACGGGGTTTTGTGCTGGGCCCTCCCTGGTAGAACATCCACGGGTGAGCCCCAAGCCTCTGTGACCTTGGTTTGCTAGTCTGGCAAAGCGGGACACAGACGTCCCCCCAGGACCATGTGCAGTCTGTGTGGCAGTCTCCAGTAGGGCTACCCAGCCCTTCCTTGCAGAGTCTCTTTTTTTTTTTTTTTTTTTGAGATGGAGTCTTGCTCTGTCACCCAGGCTGGAGTACAAAGGCGTGATCTTGACTCACTGTAACCTCCACCTCCCAGGTTCCAGCGATTCTCCTGCCTCAGCCTCCTGAGTAGTTGGGATTACAGGCACCTGCCACCACACCCAGCTAATTTTTGTATTTTCAGTAGAGATGGGGTTTCACCATGTTGGCCAGGCTGGTCTCAAACTCCTGACCTCAGGTGATCCACCCGACTCGGCCTCCCAAAGTGCTGAGATTACAGGCATGAGCCACCGTGCCCGGCCCCTCGCAGTCTGACAAAGTCACAGTGCCCACCTCATGGTGCCCCGAGGCCTGACCTGGAGCCCAGGGGGGTGAGGGGAAGCTGGCTGGGCGCACCTGTCATAGCTGACCTGGAGCCCAGGGGGTGAGGGGGAAGCCGGCTGGGCGCACCTGTCATAGCTGACCTGGAGCCCAGGGGGTGAGGGGAAGCTGGTGGGCGCACCTGTCATAGCTGACCTGGAGCCCAGGGGGTGAGGGGGAAGCCGGCTGGGCGCACCTGTCATAGTCCTGGCAGATCTCGCCGACAGACACCAGTGCCTTCAGGTACTCGTTGGGCTGGTAGGGGTTGATGTAGTGCAGTGAGCAGCTGTTCCTCGGGTCTCCGTTGGAGGCAGTGAAGTCAATGGCCACCTGCAGCGGGCCGGGAGCTGGGAGCTGTGCTGGGCCGGGGCTCCCCGAACCCGCTCCTGACACGTAGAGAAACCGCGCCCAGAGTGGCCAGGACTCAGGGTCAGGGGTCACGTGGGTGGGTGGGGCTGGGGGGCTGCTGCTGGGGCTGACGCACCTGCTACACAGAGCCAGGAGGGGTCTCCTCAAAACCTGCCAGCCCCTAGGCTCCCTGGATCTCCAGGAGGACACCCCACCGGGATCACCCTGGCCTTGTGGGGGCCCCGCCCATCCTTCTTAGTGGCCACCCGACTCCTCTACCACCCTCCCCGGCAGGGCCTAAGGGGACCAAGCCTGGTCTGGGTCCCCTCCACGTTTCCCACTCGCTGGCTTCTCCCAAAGCCATTCTGGGGCTTGTTCAACAAAACATGAACCAGAGCATCTGCAAATAACACGCGGGTGACACGGGGGCCGTGTGTCTGTGGGTGACACGTGGGTGACACATGGGTGACACGGGGGCCGTGTATCTGTGGGTGACACAGGGGCCGTGTATCTGTGGTGACACGCGGGTGACACGGGGGCCGTGTATCTGTGGGTGACATGCTGGTGACACAGGGGCCGTGTATCTGTGGGTGACATGCGGGTGACATGGGGGCCATGTATCTGTGGGTGACACGCGGGTGCTGTGGGAGTGACACCGGCTCTGCACATCTGTGGGTGACACGGGGTGTGCGTATCTGCAGGTGACACGGGATCTGCGGGTGACACAGGGTCTGCGGGTGACATGGAGCTGACATGGGGTCTGTGCCGGGCTCCTCGGATGACACGTAGAGCCTGTGGCTGGTTCACCCAAACGCTCACTCCGGCTTCTCCTCGTTCACGTTTTGTCTGTTGTTAAATGTGTTTGTGGAAGGTAAGCCCTGATGATGTCACCTCCCAAGGGGGGCTTGGGGCTGCTTCCTGAACCCCAAGCCCGTTTCCTTGCCTGCACAAAAGGGAGGACCCCTAGGTGCCGCGCATGGAGACATCGGCTCACGGGGAACCGCCAGTGCCCTTTCACCCCTCAGGCTGGGGCCCCTCGGGAGCCGGGGGACTCCAGGTATCTGGCCTGGTTCCTTCTCAGGATGGATGGGGCGGGGACGGGGCGGGCGCGGGGCCCGGTGTGGAGGAGGGGCCGGTGTGGGGCGGGGCCATGGACTGAGAGGGCGGGACCATGGACGGAGTGGGCGGGGCCATGGACGGAGAGGGCGGGGCCATGGACTCACGGTGAAGTGGATCTGGCAGCCGCCCATGATATAATCCAGGAAGGAGTACACCCTGTGGAACTTCCGGCCGGCGGAGTCAGCGCCCACCCTCGCCAGGGACACCGAGGCCGGCGCCAGCTGGGATCCAGGCCTCCCTCCCCCAGGCAGCCCAGTCCCTCTGGGGCGACCCCCCCTCCTCTCTCCCATCCTCTCTCCCCAACCTCACCCTTCCCTGCCACCAGGCCTCTGGTTGCGGGTCCATCCAACAATCAGAAGGGGGCAGCGGAAGCCCCTCCTGTGGGTGGGGAAGCTTCGGGCACAGCCGCCTCTCACCTTGAGGTCAGCCAGGACGACCACTCCTGAGTTCTTATAACTACGTCTCTTCTGCTTGTATTTGGGGTTCACACAGTCCCACTGGGCCTGGGGCAGGAACAAGCAGAGGCTCCGCAGAGTGGTAGCTCTGAACACCCACCAGGGAGACCCCACCCACGACCATCCCCAATGGCGACGGCAGAGGGCCCCGCGGTGGGGAGGGGAGGGGAGGGCACTGCTGCAGGGCAGCCGGAAGGGGCAGCATGGGTCATACGGGAATGAAGAGGGATGGGAGTTGGACCCCCCACCCGGCATGGCCCTGTCATTAAGCCCAAGGACACTGAGGCCCAGGGACAGGGGAGGAAGCAGGGCCCGGGCTGGCCTCCCCACTGCACCCTCACCCGGCTGCTGCGGGCTGGGCAGACACAGGGGAGGGCGCCCCTTGGCCCCACCGCCCACCACCCCTGTGCCCAGCCCCGGATGGTGACTGAAATGTCCAGCTGAACCTGATGGGGGCCACCTCTGCTATGACCCCTCGGGAGCCAGCACCAGGGTCCACCATCCCCAGCCTTCACTGGTTACAAAAAGTCATTGTCACCGCTCCCCACAACCCCGTCAGGACAGTGGGACAGGGTTTCACAGCCTCTGTGGCAGGGCCAACACAGGCGTAGCCCAGGTGTGCCCCCAGCTCACCTGCCCCTCCCTGGAGGCCCCTCCCCCTCCCCCTCCACCTGCCCCTCGCTGGAGGCCCCCCCTCACCTGAACCTCCTCGAAGGCCCCTCCCAACCTGCCCCTCCCCAGAGGTACCCACCCACATGCCCCTCCCCCCCACCTGACCCTTCCTGGAGGCACCCCCCCCACCGGGGTCCTGCTCACCTGCCCCTCCCCGGAGGCCCCTTTCCCCCCCACCTACCCCTCCCCGAAGGCCCCCCTCCACCCCCACCTGACCCTCCAAGGAGTACCCCCCCACCCCATCCTGCTCACCTGCCCCTCCCCAAAGGCCTTCTGCATCCCCTTGAAGGTGGTGGAGAATTCTCCGATGAAGTCGTGCTTTCCTCGAGAGTCGTAATCCCAGACGAGGCACTGGGGAGCCCAGGCCTCCTCAGCACTGCCCTCTGGGGGCCCCAGAACCCTCCCACCCTAGCCCAGGTGTCTCCATCCCGGCCCACATCCAGGCCATCCCCTCACTGCCCCCTTGGTCTGTCCCGTCCCCCACCTTTAGAGGCCTTGTCTCCTCGCAGCTGCAGAGGGAACTCAGTGAGACTTTGAAGGGCTCCCACACCGGGTTCAGGTTGTTCTTCACCACCTGTGGGCCGGGAGGGGCTGGCTCAGGGGAGGCCCAGGGCCCTGGGATCCTTGGGGCGGATAGAGACCTGGGTGGAAGAGCAGCTGTGAGGCGGGCACAGCTGGCCCTGCCCCTGCATCACCCCAGACCGCGCCGGGGCCCTGAGCTGGGGCTGGCACCCCCTCCTTGCACAAAGCCGTGTGAGGACCTGGGAGCCACGTTTCCGAGCCCTGTGCCTCCACCTTCATAACTTCTGCCACCTCTGAACCACCTGCGCTGCTCTCCTCCTTAAATAGATTCATTTTCACTCAAGTTAATTTCTCTCAAAAGAAAGCGCTCTCTCCCTGTCGTCGCTGAAATCCCATCTCACCTGCAGGAAGTGGAAGGTAGGTCTAAAAATAATCACAGCCACGACTGCAGAAGCCTGTTGGATTCTGGCCACAGCCACAGCCACCAAGGCCCTGCGCCCGCGGCTCCCTGTTGGAGGCTGGGAGCTCCTCCCTTGTGGCCAGGGATGCAGGAGGGCTGGGGACAGCCCCTTCCCCTCCCCGCGTTCCCATCCCTGGCCGCTCACCTCCGTCCTGTACACCAGCTGCAAGCCCTGGTCGTCGTTGACCCGGTAGAGCTCCAGGAAGGGGTCGGACTTGCTGAAGAGGTCCTGGGGAGAGGCACAAGGGCTGCTGGGCCAGGCACTGTGAGATCGGGCTTTGGATGGGAGCTGACTTTGTCATTTCCCAGGGCTCACTTCACGCCACCAGCCGCTAATTCCTCAGACACAAAACGAGGCAGCCAGTCCACGCCGACAGCATCTCCTCCCTCCCTCCCGCCCCCAGGGATCTGACCACAGCACACGACTCAGCCCTCGACGGAGTCGCCCTACACACCCTGTGACTCAGCCCTTCCAGGGAGGCGCCCGACATGGCGGGGTTGGACCCTGTTCTGCCCACCCACGTGAGGTGCCCGCAGAACCGTACGCTGCTCCAGTTCCTCCCGCGACAGCGGCCTCGGGGAGGCTGGGCCTATATCCCCATCACTGAGCAGGGTCGTGAGTGGTCCCCACAGGAGGGAGCTGCCCCGGCCCCAGCCCAGCTGCCAGGAGGGGCGGGAGACCTAATGGCGGTGACAGTGATGATGGTGACCGTGACGGCAGCACGCCCAGCCCCACGCACACTCCGCACACGTCTCACGCGGGACACAGCCATGCAAGCTCAGCGCTGGGCAGGGACCAGGTTTTTGAACTGGTGTCCAGACCTCACCCTGAGCCAGGCGTGCCCGGCGCCCACACTCACCTTGTCGTCCAGCTTCCTGGCTCGGAAGGAGAGTTCCACGTAGCCGTTGTTCCCTGAGATGTCCTCGGCGATCACCTGGCAGGGGGACGCCCGGGCTCCAGGCTTGGCCAGGTGGGGCCTGACCCCACCGTGGGGGACCCGAGGCCCCAGGCCGGCTGACCCCACCCAGCGGGGCCTGAGAGGAGGCGTCTGGGTACCCCCAGGGCTGTGCAGTTGCCGGCTCCTGCAGACCTTCCCTGGACGGCACGCTGCCCATCTTCCACCCAGAACACCCCTCGGAGCCACAGCAGCAGGGCCTGCAGGCTGCGGCGGGTGAACCCGGGCCTCACCGTGATGGTGGACTTGCCGGCGTTCCTGCCAAACTTGAGCAGCAGCGGGCGGGTCACCTTCTTCTGGGCCACAATCTGTAAGTCAGAAGCGTTAGGCAGCGAGGGGCAGGCGGGGACAGCTCCTGACACTGGAGTCCCTACCGTGCCCTCACCCGGACTCTCAGGCCTGTCCTGTCTCCCCACCCCCCACCATGAGCTTCACTGCCCAGGGCCCGGCACCCCCTTTGTGGCTGCTCTCAAGCACCTGCCGTCCCTGTGTGCGGCCACCCCTGCACGTCCACCACCTCACGGGGCCAGCAGTCGCCCGGGGGAAGCAGAGGTCATCACACCTATTTATCAGGTGAGGAAACAGGCTCAGGTGGAAGCCAGGGAGCAGCTCACAGCCCAGCCGGTGTGCACCTGCACAGGCGTGGCGGAAACCCCTCCACAGGTAAGC
Organism: Hylobates moloch; assembly: GCF_009828535.3. Lineage (NCBI taxonomy): Eukaryota > Metazoa > Chordata > Mammalia > Primates > Hylobatidae > Hylobates > Hylobates moloch. Next base: position 540,768 of record NW_026652281.1, read on the forward strand.
AGGTCTGCCCTGACCTTCTCCAGGCCCAGGTGAGAACCCGCAGAGGCAGAGGCGAGGCAGGTCAAACGGCCCCGGACCCTCACGCCCAGCATGCCCATGTGGCCACAGGTGGCAGAAAGGGTGTGAGTGAGGTGCCAGCTCGGGACCCCACCGCCCACTCCGCTTTGAAGGTGCTGAGGAGCAGAGTTGATTGTTCGAGGTGGACTGGCGCTTAGACCGTGGGGGCCTCCTCGTGCAGCCGGGGCCTCCTCCTCCTCACTAGGCCCTGCTGGACTTCCGCCCCATCGGCTATGAGCCCCTAACTGGAGTGGGTTGCGGATGACAGGCCCAGGCCCCTGCAGCCAGGTCATCTCCTCCGTGGGGAGCAGGGCGGGGGCGCACGGCCCTCCCAGGCTCCGTGTCCTAAAGGAGACGGTGATGTCCTGGCCAAGCGGGGACCGTCATCTCTTCACACAGAAGTGTTCTCAGCAACCATCGAGTGGCCCAGCAGGTAGCAGGTGTGTGCTTCCCACCTGCCCTCACACCTGCTACTGCCTGGCGGATGCTGGGGGGTCACAGTGAGGTAGGTTGAATACAAAGCAGAGAGGGGCAGTCCCTCCACCCCCCTCCACGGCCGGCCTGGCCAGCAGCTTTTGACCGTGCGGCACTTTCCACGCAGAAGAGAAAACAGACCCCAGGTCAGGGCTGGGGAAGTCAAGTCAGCCTAAGGGGTGGGAAGGCTCTCTTAGGGGTGCAAAGAAGAGGTCCTGGGTGCCGGGAGGGGGAGCCTCGGGCCGGGCCCCCCAAGATTCCCCGATTCAAAGGTTTCCTTCTGCAGCTCCTGAGCCAGGGCCTCTGCCTCACACCTAGGACTCGCCTGCCGGCCTGGTTTGCCTCCAGGGAGGGCGCAGGAAAGGAGTGGCCTTCCCTTTCTGGCAGGAGAGCAGGTCCTTAGGACAGAAATGGGCTCAGGCTAACATAACAGATTCCCCTACCAGGAAACAGGAGATGGCTGATTTGTGCTAGCAGCGTCTAATAAGCGCTTCCTATATGCCTGGCTCTGGGCTGAGTTACTGTTTACTTGAATCACATGAGCAAATAGTTGAGGCAGAAGTCAGGGGTCAGAGGTCAGGTCAGGTTCAAAGACACAGCACAGGGACTGGACGCCAGTAGCTTCTCCCTTGACCATGGTGCCCTGCAGATCAGCTGGGTGGCTACAGAGCAGGAGCCCACGAGGGGCCCTCCTCATTGCTTGAAGTTTGCACATATACACAGCACACGTGCTCGTACACGCATTCATATCTGCACGCAGGTGTCCACAAGGGCCCTGTGCATGTGCTTATGTGAACAGGCATAGGACATACTGCGTGAATTATGATATATGTGTGCACCTGTGTGTACATAGAAAGGTGTCCAGGCCAGACACAGTGGCTCATGCCTCTAATCCCAACATTTTGGGAGCCCAGGGTGGGTGGATCAGTGAGCCCGGGAGTTCAAGACCAGTTGGGGCAACATGGTGAGACCCCTGTCTCTTTAAAAAATGCAAAACTTAGCCAGGTCTGGTGGTGTACACCTGTAGTCCCAGCTACTCAGGAGGCTGAGGTGAGAGGATTGCTTCAGCCCATGATGTTGAGGCTGCAGTGAGCCATGACTGTCCCGCTGCACTCCAGCCTGGGTGGCAGAGTGAGACCCCAACTCAAAAAAAAAACAAAAAAAAGCACGTCCATATTTCTGTGTGCATCCCATCCTCTTCCATCTGTGCCCTCCCTAACTCTCGGTTTCCTTATCTAAAAAATGGGGAGGACAACGGGATCGATGGCAGGCCAGCTCCAACCGAGGCTGCAGTGGGATGAGTCATGCAGACATTATGTTGGGTAAAAGAATTCCACAGCAGGAAGAACACGCGCTGTGATTCATGGACGTGGAATTCCAGAACAGACGAACCAGGCGGGGAGCTGGCGGCAAAGGGGCAGGGGGAGCTGCGGGAGACGGGATGTTCCGTGTGACGGGCGACGGGATGTTCCGTGTGACGGGTGACGGGATGTTCCGTGTGACAGGTGGTGGGATGTTCCGTGTGACGGGATGTTCCGTGTGACGGGTGACGGGATGTTCCATGTGACGGGATGTTCCGTGTGACGGGTGATGGGATGTTCCGTGTGACGGGTGATGGGATGTTCCATGTGATGGGTGAGATGTTCTGTGTGACGGGATGTTCTGTGTGACGGGTGATGGTCAGGTGTGTATAGTCACCTAAACTTGTCAATCTCAACCCTTAAGATTTCTGCATTTTATTGTAATTTTTTTTTTTTTTTTTGAGACGAAGTCTCACACTGTCGCCTGGGCTGGTGTGCAGTGGCGCATTCTCGGCTCGCTGCAACCTCCGCCTCCCAGGTTCAAGTGATTCTCCTGCCTCAGCCTCCCAAGTAGCTGGGACTACAGGCGCGCACCACCATGCCTGGCTAATTTCTTTTGTATTTTTAGTAGAGACAGGGTTTCATCATGTTGGCCAGGCTGGTCTCGAACTCCTGACCTCGTGATTCCCCTGCCTCGGCCTCCCAAAGCGCTAGGATTACAGGCGTGAGCCACCGCGCCCAGCCTGTAAATTTTATCTCAATAAACAAGAAGGACTCGTCTTGGTAAGGTGTGAGGATTCGATGTGCAGCACAGGAAGTGTTTAGCGCAGCGTCCAGCAGGACCCAGCACATCAACAGATACCCTGGTCATGACTTGCCAAAGCCGCTTTTGGGCTGGCTGTGAGGCCGTAACCCAGAGAGCATCACCAAGGCAGTGGCCACCATAGGACCTGCCACTCACAAGGAGGCTTTTTTTTTTTTGAGACAGAGTCTCAATCTGTCACTCAGGCTGGAGTGCAGTGGCACGATCTCCACTCACTGCAACCTCTGCCTCCCGGGTTCAACTGATTCTCCTGCCTCAGTCCCCTGAGTAGCTGGGATTACAGGAGTTTGCCACCATGCCCGGCTAATTATTGTACTTTTTGTAGACATGAGGTTTCAGCACGTTGGCCAGGCTGGTCTCGAACTCCTGACCTCAAGTGATCTGCCCGCCTCGGCCTCCCACGGGGCAGGGATCACAGGTGTGAGCCACCACGGCCGGCCACCAGGAGACTTTTAGGTGCTGATATGGAGGGGCTGCTGTATGTCATCGAAGTGAAAACGCAAGATGCAGAACAGGGAACGTAATTTGTGTTTTTTTGAAAAAAGAGGAAAAGTGGGCCGGGCACGGTGGCTGACGCGTGTAATCCCAGCACTTGGGGAGGACAAGGCAGGTGGATCACGAGGTCAGGATTTCAAGACCAGCCTGACCAACACGGTGAAACCCCGTCTCTACTAAAAATACAAAAATTAGCCGGGCGTGGTGGCACGCGCCTGTAATCCCAGCTACTCAGGAGGCTGAGGCAGGAGAATTGCTTGAACTCAGGAGGTGGAGACTGCAGTGACCCGAGATCGTGCCACTGCACTCCAGCCTGGGCAACACAGCGAGACTCCATCTCCAAAAAAAAAAAGGAAAGAAAAGAAAAAATAAAAAAGAGGAAAAGTGAGATAGGCTCGTTTGCTCCTGTGAGAATCTCTCTCTGGACAATGTCCAGGGACCTGGCAGCAGCTGGACGGGGCAGGATGGAGGCACTCCACAGCCTTTTATACCTTCAGGCTTTAAAACATACGAATGCATTACCCAGTTCAAAATTACATGTATATTTTAATCTAAGAAGGACTGTTCAGGAGGAGCTGAGGAGGGGGCGGAGCCAGGTTGGCCACCCCAGCAGGGTCCCTGCAGTGGTGCTACATCAGCCTTGAATCCGCTGTGGCCCCCACGCTAACCGCCCTCCTCCCTCCGAGGAGACGGGGCACCCACCTGCCCCAGGGTGCACTCCATGCCCCCCAGGAAGTCGTCCTCCTGACAGCTGAAGCCGCTGGGCCCATGCGTGTCGTACACCTCAAAGCGCAGCCTCTGCACCTCCTCGAAATAGTAGTCCACCGTGAAGACCTTGGAGAACACGGGATGCAGGCTGCTCCGGACCACCTCGGTTCTGCCCACCTGCAGGTACACCCTGTGAGCCGACCCCACTGGAGGGGCTTCCACCCCGGACTCCAGCCTTCCATCTCCCCTCGGCCACTCACCCAGGCCCACGCACCTCAGGAGGACTCACACCCTGGGAAGAACTCCCACCCTGGGAAGAACTCCTGCCTGCTCTCTGTCCATGGGACCACAATCCCGAGGGCCACCCTGGGGGTTACCCCTGGCCACCACTGTCTGCTCCACCCTCAGATCACAGATGGGGAAACTGAGGCTCAGAGAGGACAAGAATGACACGCTGAGTCAGGGGCGAGATCAGATTCACATCCTGGGCTGGGCAGCCCTAAAGTGCAGGCCTTTCCCCAGCACCAGCTGAGTGGTGAGGGGGCGTAGGGTACAGGGGGGCCCTGCCTCCTGGCTGGGGTACCGTGGGCTCACCACCCTCTCCCATCCCGCGCAGTTCCCTGGTCCAACTGCCCTGTAAGGACAAGACCCAGCTGGGCCAGTAGGCTACTCATTTCAGAATCCCGAATAATCCTGCACCTCAAACCAAACATGGGCCACCCATACAGCTCACGCTCTGAGGGGCAGGCACGGGGCCTCGGCGGGGAGGGTGGGCTCCGACTGTGAGGGGCACGGGGTCTCGGGGGGAGCCGGAGCCTCGGGGACAGGCGGTGGGGGCGGGGCAGGCCCTTCACTCTCAAGGTCGATGACCGGAGACACCACCGGGTGACAGCGCCCCAGGACTCCCCGAAGCGTCCCCTCCACCGCCCGAGCAACCAAAGGGGTCCGCATGCTCACTCCGCCCGGGCCCGCGCGCTGGAGCCTGGAGAGACCCTTGCGCCGGGGAAAAGCGCTGGCGCCCCACGCGGACCGGGGTTCGAGTTCCGGCTCCTCCGCCCGCCGCGGCTTCGCGCCACGCGTTTCTCGCCCTTTCGAGGTGAAGCCACGCGTTTCACGCGAGATGGTGACCGAGGAAGCGCCCGTCTGGCGCCAGCCCCGTGCCCCTTCCGACCCCAACCGCGATCACAGCGGGGTCGCTTGAGACCCACTTTGGAGCGGGAGCCCCCGACGCCTGAAGGTCCGCACCGCAGCGCGCGCTCCCTCGGGCCTGCTCCCGCCCGGTGGTGAGGAACGACACTAGCCCAGCCTCCCGACCCCCGTTGGCCGGCGCCCCCCACCCCTCAATCTCCTCTGCGCCTCCTTGGTCGAGCCGCCTGCCCGCGCCTCACGCCTGGGCGCTTCACTCTGGCTCGGGGCCCCCTCCCCAAACCCTGGGCCGCACCCCTTACTGCGGGGCACCCCCCTCTCTCCTCCAAACCCCGTTCGCCGCCACCTCCTCCAGCCCAGCCTCTCCCCACAGCTCTGGACCCCACACCCCCAGACGTGGTAACCCCCAACCCTGACCCCGAGCTGAGCCCCAGCTCCGGGGGGCCCCTGCCTTGCGCCCCATTGGCCTCAGCGCGCCCGCTCTGGTCTCCGCATCCCCAGCTCCGCGCCCGCCCCGGCCCCGTGGCCTCTCGGCCTCCCGCGTCCTGGCTCTACCTGCACCCACTGGCCCTGCGCCTGCTGCAGCAACGCCACGCTGGGGTCGGACTTGGTGAGCGGGTCGCGGTCCAGCAAGTGCCGGCAGCTGAGCCGCAGCTCCACCTTCGAGGCGCAGGGCGCGGGCAAACCCCCGGGGGTTGCCGCCGCCCCGCGCTCCGAGCCCGCGCTCATGCTCCCGGCGTTCGGGGGCCCGACTGGGCGCACAGAGGGGCCGCTGCCCGCGAGTCGGCGCCGCCGCGGCGCCCGCGAAATGGTGGCCGGCCCAGGCGTGGCCGCGCTTCACTGAACGCCTGCCCGGCGCGGGCGCACGTGGCTCGGGCGGCCGCCGCGCGGGGACTGCAGGGGGTGGGGCGCGGCCGGGGGGCGGGGCCGGGGAGGGGCGCGGCGGGAAACGGGGGCAGGGGGCAGAGGCAGGGGCCCCTCGGAGATGCCCGGGAGGAGACAGCTTCTAATTCCCCGGGGACCCCCCAACTGATAGCTTTGGGGTCAGGTCGGGCGCGCCCTCCCCGGCTGTGCCCATCCCCGGCCCAGTGACCCGCTCCGGGCTGGAGGCTCCGAGCTGTGCGGGGCCTGAGCCGGGGTTCGGACCCAGGCAGACACTAGGGGAGGCAAAAGGGGGACCCCAGCTTGGCACCAGATCCCCGCACCCTTCCTGGATCTCTCGGATCCCATCTCCAGGCTCCGCTGGTTTCGGGTACTCGCCACCTCCATCAATAAGCATTTAATGGGCGCCTATTGTGTGCAGGCGCCGCGCTCGTCTGGGGCTGGAAGGACCGTCCCGGGGGGCCGAAGGCTGAATCGGGGTCTGACTCGGAGGAGTCCGCGGGACACGGTCCACACCAGCCCTCGGAGGCCGGGGCGCGGCGGGGCAGGCCTAGGCTCCGTCGGGGGTGGGCCCGCTCCGCCCTGAACTTCACTCCCCGCCCCCCCACCTTCCCCATCACCGGTCCCGGTGGAGGGAGCAGCGGAAGAGGAGGCGTTGGCGGGGACAGAAACCACCTCCCAGCCCACTCTTTTTGCCAATTTCTGCCTAAAAATAGGGCACGGACCTCTACAAAAGCCACGGGGGTGGGGGCGAGGGTAAGGGAGACATTAAGACTGAAGAGGTGAAGGTGAAGGGGCCTCAGCAATTAGGACTCTAGAAGAAGACCCTGGGGTCAGAGGGGACCGCCGCCGACAGGGCGAGGAGGCTCAGGGCCCAGCCGGCGGGAGGCGGCACCCGGTAGCCTCGGCCTGGGAGGAGGAACGCGGCCGGCGGCGCCCCCTCGCGGTCGGATGGCGGGATTGCACCGGGCGCTACTGCAGGGCGGGGAGGCCCGCCCCGGGCTGGCAGGGCCGGGAGAGGCCATGGAGACCGGCTCCTGCCTTCCTGGGAGGTTGGCTAAAGACGCGAGGAACAGGTCAGGGCGCAGCGAGGCCTGCAGGGCCCCCATGTGCTCCGTCTCCCCGGCCTCTGGGCCTCCTCCCTGAAGCCAGCGGTGGGCAGAGGCCAGTGCCGCTCTCCAGAGACCAGCCTGGGCCTTCCCGGCCCTGTGTCCTCCTCAGCCCAGCCTCCCAGGCTGCCGGGAGGCCACATCCTCGGTCCCCAACCACTTCCATGGGAAAAGGATGAGAAATTCAGGCAAAGGGTGCAGGCGCCCAGGCAGCTCCTGCAGGCGCACGCCTCCCTCTCGGTTCCAGCAGCCCTGGGACAGCTTTCCCCAGACCAAGCTCGGCTTCCTGCCTTGACCTCACCGGAAAGCTCCTCACCACAGCCCTGAGGTTTGCTGGTCTGCAGTGTGGCCTGAGGCCTGAGGTCACCCAGGCTGTCTGAGGGAGTACAGGGCTTAAACCTGGAACACCCCAGTTTAGCCCTTGGCTGTCACATAGCGGCACCCTGGCAAAATAACAGATGGCTTCCAAGCAAAGGACGCAGATGACAGAGTTTGGGAATTTGAGTCTCTGAAGCCCAGGGTGATTTTCATTGACCCACTGGCATCTCCAGCCACAGCCCTCGGCCGGCTTGGTGTCTCCTGACTGACAGCGCTGACTACAGCCTGCTCTAATGGAGAGAAACCACGGAAGAAAAAGCCGATTTCCCAGCGGCACTGGTGTCTGGACGCTGCCTGCCCCTGCTCAGGGATCAGCCCGCAGTAGGCCCAGGTAGAGTGGAAGGGCCGCCCAGGCCGTGTGAACCCATCTTTGCAAGGCTCCCCCTCCCAGCTTTTCCTGCAGGGCCAGACACAGGAAATGAGATCCCTCCATATACATGCAGGAACAATAACCGTGTTCCTTGTTGAAATATTAGGCAATGCAGATAGGGAGTAAAAACAAGTTTCCAGACCCTAAAGCAGCCCATCGCCTCCCCATATCTAACCCTCCAGCTTTTTTTTTTATGTGCAAATTTCTTTTTATTGTCAAAAAAAAAAAAAAAGTAGCCTAACCCCCAGAGCCCTTCCCACACTTGAGAGGACTCTTCAGTATCTGCACGCCAGGCTCATCACGCGGGCCAGGCCCGGGACCCTGCCTGGCACGGTCTGAGCATCATAGATGTTGGAGCAGAGGGTTTCTGTTCTGTAACCTGCTTTTTTGTTTCTTATTGACAATATTGCATTCAATGGTTAGCCTGGATCCCCTCATCACGGACTTACCCACGAGACCCTCTGATTAGCGCCGACCCCCACGGCTATCCAGAGGCTTATCCATGATCAATTTTAGGAGCAATAATGACACATTTGTGCCCAAGTGCCCTGTGTGGCTTCCCTGGCATCCAGGACTCAGATACTTTTCAGGCCCAAGTGCCTCTGCCTCAGCCTCTCCCACCACCCGACTCCTACCTACCCTGCAAAGCCCAGCTCAGTCTGAACCGCCACCCGACTCCTACCTACCCTGCAAAGCCCAGCTCAGTCTGAACCATCACCCAACATCCCTCCCTGGGCTTCCGGCCCACACGTCCACAACATCAGTTCCACTGTCCAGGGCTGTGCTGCCCATGACCTCATCCACCCTGGACCAGGAGTCCACCGAGGCCTGAGTTAACACCAGGACAGGTCTCAACACAGAGTCTAAGACAACAAACTCCAGGCGGATGAATGAAGGGCGGATCAGCGAATGAAACGCCGTTCTGGTGGCTGCTCTCTGGTCCTGGATCTGCCTCGAGGGTGTCGTCTCCATCCAGTCGCAGAGTCCCCATCTCCCATTTCAGTCACACTGGCCTCGAGGCCAACTGGGAGCAGGGAAACCTGCCCAGGGCCTCCAGAGGTTCCTGGCAGATCCCCAGCCCCACTGCTACTGCCCTGAGGGGCATGCCCTGGAGCCGGTGCTCTCCCCCACACTCGGACAGCCCCTTGTCCCAGAGCCAGGTCCAGAGCCCATGGCCTCCTCCCTGGCTGCCCTGAGCACACAGCTGCTGTGCTCCGGGGGCTCGTCCCCCTGACCCCCGAATGCAGGGTCCTCGAACCTGCCCTTCATGTGGAGAGACTGTCCCAGAAGTTGCCTCAAAACGAGAAATTGCAGAGGGTGGGGGTTACTAACAGGATTGTTTAACAGGAAACAGCTCTCCACATGTCCGGATGGGTGCTGCTTTTTTTAACCTGGTTGCAAACCTATCCTCTTCTTTTCTTTCCTCCTAAAGAAAGGTTATTTTATCTCAGAACATCTGCAACCTGTCTGGATCAGATTGTTTCCTGTAGGATCTGACGCTGATCTTATTTGAGAAATTGACCAAGCTCGGAGGCGGCCACGCCGGCTGTTGGCTGAGACAACACACCTGGACAGTCTCAGATCCTCGGCGACCTTGTTACAGCCTCAGAGACCTGGGGACTGATGAGGGGGACTTTCTCCTCCACCACACTCAGCACATGCAGGCACGCAGGAGCACACGCCACATACCTTGTGCCAAATACCACAGACACGTGCACACACTCATGGAGAGACAGCCCACACGCAGACACGCCAGGCACCCAAGACACACAAGCGCAGACACAGGCCACCCCAGGGCAACATCTGTTCCAACCAGGGGGTCCCCTTCCTCCACTTCCTTCTCCCAACACCGTCTTCTGGGTATGGACGAGACCGCCTTCTTCGAGACTGCCTTCTCCTCCAGGCGCGTTCTCGTGTGCAGCCCTGAGCCGCCATCCCTCCCGCCCCTTGTCTGCATGCAGCCAGGAGCAGACCATCCCAGCCCCCAGCATCTCTGCCCAGCAGCAGACACCACTGCTGGCGGGAGACATGGCTCAGAGAGGGCATTGTGGTGCCTGAGACCACACAGCAGGGGTGGAGCTGGAACCCAGAACCCCGCTCAGAACCCAGCGCTTACGCCTTCCTTGCCCGTCCAGCCCCCGGCGTGGCTTGATGGCTTTGCTGCCCCTGCGCAGAATGTTCCCAGCAGACCCTCAGAGCACTTACTGTGGAGGGGCCCAGTCTTCACAGCCCCTGTGTGGTGAGACCCAGGGGTGAGCGTCCCTGCCCAGGACTGCACGCTGGGGACACCGTCCGGGACCGGCTCTTCCTCACCCACTGAGTCCTCCCAGGCCAGTTCCCCTCTTTGCCCAGAGCCAGGCGCCAGCCATCCCAGAGGCCCCAGGACTTGGGCTCCGGGTCCCACTGTCCCCACTCCTGGGTCCTCTCTTCTTCCTGACTGCCAAGCCTGCTAACTAGCAGTGGCCCTGGGCCCCTGGACCACCTCCCCGGCCCCCGGACTGCCTGTGCCCGCTCACCTCCTCCCGTGCCCGCTCACCTCCTCCAGTCCCCGCTCACCTCCTCCGGTCCCCGCTCACCTCCTCCGGTCCCCGCTCACCTCCTCCCGTCCCCGCTCACCTCCTCCCGTGCCCGCTCACCTCCTCCGGTCCCCGCTCACCTCCTCCCGTCCCCGCTCACCTCCTCCGGTCCCCGCTCACCTCCTCCCGTGCCCGCTCACCTCCTCCTGTCCCTGCTCACCTCCTCCCGTCCCCGCTCACCTCCTCCTGTGCCCAGGGACCACCTCCCCAGCCCACAGACCACCTGTGCCCACTTGCCTCCTTCCAGGCTACCCTTTTGCAGACTTGCCCAGCCTCCCCACCACGCTAACCCTCTGAACCTCACTTCCTTCCAGTGTCCTGTCGACTCCCCAGAACCAACCCCTGTAATCCTGAGGTGCTGCTGGGAGGCCTGACACTGGGTGGCTGCAGTCCACGAGGTCCGTGCACTCGGATGAGCAGCTGAAGCCCAAGCTGAGCAGGGCCTCGGAAACCCCCGGGCCTGTGAGTGCCACCTGCTCATGACAGGCAGGCTCTGCCCTGGGCGAAGGCCATCGGCCAGTGGTGCTACTGCTACTGGGGACTCTGTACCCGACCGGGGGGCCAACCCCTCAGACGACAGCTGTGGGGCCACTGGCTTCTAAGCCTGTGTCGCCACCGCCCTGCTCCAGAGGCTCTTCTGAGATCAGCATTCTCTACCCCAGTGCCGCCCCTCTGCTCAGCGCTGGCGCCTCTGTGGTCACACGCCTTCCTGTGGCCCACTGTCCCCTCAGCCAGTGTGCTCCAAGGTCAAAGGAGGCTTCCGGGAGAGCACAGTGTTGGGTCCGGCCCGTGCCTGAGGGAGGGGCTCGCACAAGGGTAAGCGTCAGGAGATGGGTACCAGATGGGTGGCTGCTGACCACGGGGCCAGGGCAGAGCAGAGAGGCCCAGAGGAGACTCTGGTCCTGTGGGAGGCGATGGCAGGCAGGAGCCGTGTCCCCGGGCCGGTGTCCTCAGGCCCATCCCAATTGATGGACGTCCTGGTTTTAGTCTTGCTTGAGTCATTGGAGGCTTTTGATGCTATTCTTGGTAGAAAGCCGGCCTGGAATGCTGCTCGGACGCTTCCCTCCGCTCTCTGGTCCCTTTCATCAATAGCCTAGTTCTTCTCCCTCCTCCCGGGAGGCACCACCCTTTCTGGGGAGTTACTCACAAGGACAGGTGCTGCCAGGGACTGTGCCACATCAGAATTGTCCCCCAGCACCATGGCCTTGGTGGTGCTGCTGCAGATGTGGAGCCTGAGGGTAAGACAACGGCGAGGCTGGACAATGGCCGGGCCAAGTCTGACACCCTCTACTGCCCTGCCCCTCTCGCCAGTGCAGGAGGCCCCTGAGACTGGCTGCGACGTCCAGCCGCCCAGGAAGGGGATCTGGAGAAGGCTGTGGGATGCCAACCCCCTCTTTCCCTGGGCCACCTCCAGAGAAAGCCCCCAGGCCCTCCCCCACCACAGCCCTCCCCCTGCCAACTCTGACGCTGTGGGAAAGGGAGGGGCTCCCGGGGTCCCTTCTGGCACCAGGCTCTGCCAGCGTCTCGTCTTCTCCATGGATCCTCTAGCCGCAGCCCACGAGGCACCTGCCCAGGTACAGGTAAGGGAAGAGGCCAGACCGTGTCAGGAATGGAAACGTGGGGAAGGTCAAGGGAAGAGATGCTTGATTATTTTTAGACGGAGTCTCGCTGTGTCGCCCAGCCTGGTGTACAGCGGCGTAATCTCGGCTCACTGCAACCTCTGCCTTAGTTCAAGTGATTCTCCTGCCTTAGCCTCCTGAGTAGCTGGGACTACAGGCGCCTGCCACCACACCCAGCTAGTTTTTTTTTTTTTAGAGTCTCCCTCTGTTGCCCAGCCTGGTGTGCAATGGCGCAATCTCTGCTCACTGCAACCTCCGCCTCCCGGGTTCAAGCGAGTCTCCTGCCTCAGCCTCCTAATTAGCTAAGACTACACGCGTGTGCCACCATGCCCAGCTAATTTTTAAGACTACACGCGTGTGCCACCATGCCCAGCTAATTTTTGTACTTTTAGTAGAGACAGTTTTCACTGTATTGGCCAGGCTGGTCTCTATCTCTTCACCTTGTGATCTGCCCACCTTGGCTTCCCAAAGTGCTGGGATTATAGGCATGAGCCACCACGCCCAGCCAATTTTTAAAATTTTTGTAGAGACAGGATTTCACTATGTTGCCCAGGCTGGTCTTGAATTCCTGGGCTCAAGTGATCCACCCACCATGGCCTCCCAAAGGCTGGGATTACAGGCATGAGCTACTGCACCCGGCCGGCCAAAATGAAGCTGAACATTTGCAGAGACACGCTGAGGGGCAGGGGAGTAGTTTGGTTCAGATGTGGTCCCAGCTTGGGGCCGTGCCCAGGTGGCAGCAGGTGCCCTTAACTTGTAAATTGCTCTTAACTTGTGAACTGCCCCTAACTCCTGAACAAATACCATCCTCCCTTAATCTCCCTGTCTTTAGGTGACCTCCCCCACCCCCGCCTCCCCTGCGGCCGCCTGTCTGTCCAGCACCTGCTCCACATCAGCCCCACCTCGTTCCTTGTGGCCCAGTGCTCTCACGGCGCCTGGTGTGTTGGGCAGCACACCTGCTGAGTGTGCCACACAGAGGGCCCAGGGCCGGGGCTGGTCAGTGCCTTCAGCATCGGCAGGGGGACTCTAAGCAACTGAAAACTCTTCCGGCCAACTGAGGAAGAGAAAAGGCTACCAGGAAATTCCTCAAACTGCAGGGCAGTGCCCTGAAGCCCACAGTGAGGACAGCGAGGGCACCCGCCCCACCTGGACCCAGTGCCCACCCACCCGGGACACATGATGTAACCTTTCTGCCCACAGACCTATGGCTTGGCCTCACAGCCATCAACAAAGTGTGGGGCCAGCGGGGCCTGGGCTCAGCTCACCGCAAGCAGCCTGGGCAGTGCGGCAACTTCTGCAGAGGGAGGGGTTCTGCCTCCCATTCCCCAAAAGTGGGTTCTGATGTTGGGAAGTCAAAAAGAATGACCAACATCCACTATCAATGCCAAGTTTGCGGTCCGTCCCACCACACCATCTCTTGAAAGAACATCTCATTTGCTCTCTGAGTCAAAAGGAGAAGAGCAAGCAGGGAAAGAAATGTCAACAGGTGATAGAAGGCAAAAGTTCCTTAACATATAAAGACCAGCTGCAGTTCAAGAATATGATGAACATCACAATGAAACACGAGGAAGGAGGTAACAGGGCCCCGCAGACAGACAAGAAGGTCCCAGGAACTGGAGATGCTCAACTCTGTAAGCAAATGAAGACAGCAGCACCCCAGTTCTCCTGCCTGCAGGACTGCGGAGACGCCGTCCACCCTTCGGAGGCACAGGGAGAAGCCAGGCCCGTGCAGGTACCTGGCACAGTACGACACAAGGCACACAGTGTGGCATCAGCTGCTTTCGTAAGAAACAGAAGTCCAGATTCTTGTGCTGGAATACGCTCACACACACCGTCTCTAGACAGACCCGGGTGCAGCTGCTGCCACGGTGTGGGATGTGAAGCGGCTGTTTGCTTCGCACTCCTTGCTTCTGTGTAGCGGGACTTTTTTTTTTTTTTTTTTTTTTTTTTTGCCAATAGCATACATTTCTTCTATAACTTAAAAAAATTTTTTAAGATACAGAAACCATAAAAAATAAATGCAACTAATTATAAACAAAAAACGAATATACGGAGACACACAAAAATACAGCAAAGAATGCAGGTACCCACTTCTCTGGTTCAAATGAAAAAAACACCAAATAACCTAAAATGACTATAATTTCTAAGTTACAACGGTTCTAATTAGTATTATCACTTCCTTTTTTTTTTTTTTTTTTTTTGAGACAGGGTCTCTCACTCTGTCACCGAAGATGGAGTGCAGTGGCACAGTCTCCGCTCACTGCAGCCTCGACCTCCCAGGCTCAAGCAATCCTCCCGCCTCAGCCTCCTGAGTAGCTATAGCCGCACGCCACCATGCTGGCTAATATTTTTATTTTTTTTGGTAGACATGGGTCTTTGCCATGTTGCCCAGGCTAGTCTCAAACTCCTGGGTTCGGACGATCTGACCTCCCTGGCCTCCTGAAGTGCTGGGATTACAGGCAGGAGCCACTGTACCTGGCCTATTTTTTCCTTTTTAAATGATTGCAATTACATATATTTTTAACAAAGCAACTGCAGGATAACCAGATTCCAAATAAAACTATGCATGGACGGGCGAGGAACGTGTTAAAATTCAGAGATGCACACTAGTCTTCCATGGTCGAAACTACTGCACAGTAATTTTTTTTTTTTCTTTTTGAGACAGGGTCTTGCTCTGTCATCCAGGCTGGAGGGCAGTGGAGCGATCTCAGCTCACTGCAGCCTTAAACTCCTGGGCTCATGCCATCCTCCCATCTCAGCCTCCCAACGTTTTGAGACTACAGGCGTGAGCGACCTCACCCAGCCCTGCATAATAATTTTAAAATAGAAAAGGAAAAATACAACTTGGGAAAACTGAAATTCCTAATGTCTAGCCAAAAGAAAAAGCAAAATAAACAATACATGGAGAAAAATTGTGTGCAGCTCCTATCAGCACACTAGTCTTCCCCTTTATCTTGGGCCAGAGCAGCTGGTTTGAGAAACGGTGCATCAGGTGCATCACCAGGGCACGCGATTAGCGCCTCCCGAGATGATCCCTGATCAGTTCTGCAGGAGCCGGAGTGCGCCTGGCCCCATGACCCCCATGGGCATTGCTGGCAAAGCCCCGCCCCACTGTGGGAGGCTCCCCAGAGATGCACCTGCCATAAAACCAATGCTTCTACAAGGCCAAGGGCGCCACAGAGCCAGCCCGTGCTCCCCGGGGGCGACAGGCGGAACAGGAAGTGCTCGCACGCCAAGGAAACCCTACAAAACGGAATGAGGAACCTGGGTGCACCTGCACTTCCTACACTGGGCAGCAGACCACAAGCTCGTGGTACACAGATCAGTTTCCAAGGCTTCACAGCTTGGCTGCCCTCCCTGAGAGGGCTCACATGGCTGAAATCAAGGTGTTCCCAGAGCCGCTTTGCCTGAGGCTTGGTGGGGGCCCTTCCTCTCAGCTCCCAGTGACCCCATGCCATGGCAGCTGCTCCTCAGAGCCGGCGAAACCTGCCTGAGGCCTGGCACAGAGGACTGGTTCCAGCCCGGGTTCCACAGCGCCCCCTAGGTCAGGCCCACATATCACAGCTGAAAAGCCACTTCCTAGTCAGCACAGCCCCACTCAGGGATGGTCACACTTGGGGACGGCCACACTTGGGCAAGGCCACACTCACGGACGGTCACACTCGGGGACGGCCACACTTGGGCACGGTCACACCTGGGGATGGTCACACTCGGGCACGGGCCACACTCGGGAACGGTCACACTCGGTGACGGCCACACTCGGGGACGGCCCACACTCAGGGACGTGTCACACTCGGGCAAGGCCACACTCAGGGATGGGTCCCCACCAGCGGGGGATCTTGGGTGGCCAGGTGCTGAATCAGGCAGTGCCCAGGACTAAGTTAAAACAAAGGGCCCCTTTGCGTCTGGTGGCAGAGTCTTTCTTGGAGCAGACAGGCACGTACCTAGATCAGGAGAGATCTTGCTCCAGCTACAAGGTCTGGGTGTCAGCAGGGAGGCTGCCTCACCCACCTGCCCAACCCCTCAGCTATCCTGCAGGCACCTTCTTCAGCCCCAGGAAGGGCACGGCCCCACTTGCTGCATCTCAGGTAGGGGAGCAGCAGGCAGCAGGCAGCCCGGCCCAGCCCACATCCATGCCCCTCACCAGACTCACAATGTCCCAGCATAACCTAGAAAAATGACCTCTTGCTAAGAGCACTGGCCAACAGCAGGGCCCCAGACAACAGAGAAAGCCCATCCTCTCCTGTTAGGGCTCTTAATAGATTAAGCAAACGGAGAGAACACAACGTTAGGAACACGGCCCTGGAAACTCCTCTTTCAGTGAAATGGGGAGGGGACTATGGCAGGTTCAGGGCAGACTACCCCGCCCCAGGTGCACAGATGATACCTGAACCCCCTGATTTCCCGTGAAGTCAGCTGGTAGGAGGGCCCCCGGAACAAGCAGATCAGAGTGCTTTTGTCCCACAGTAAAACCAGCAAGGGGTGTGATGGGGTGCGGACCTCTGCTCCCTTCACATCATCTCACTGCATTACCTACTCCAGGTGCGGCCCTGCAGGCAGCAGGAAAGGCCCTTCCCCTAGTGCGGTGTGGGCAGGGAGGAAGCAGGCTGGAGGGGCAGAGTGCCGGAGACCCCCGCACCCCCCACTCCCCGCGACCAGTCTTCGGCCAGGTTGGAATCCACCAGAAATCCTCACACCCTTTCACGTGAGAGGGATTCGCGCCTAGGCTCAAGCTTCCAACCATCCACCTTGCACAATCTTTTTCTTTTGAGACTGAGTCTCGCTGTCACCCAGGCTGGAGCACAGTGGCGCATCTTGGCTCACTGCAATCTCTGCCTCCTGGGTTCAAGCCTCCTGAGTAGCTGGGATTACAGGTGTGTGTCACCACTCAGCTGATTTTTGTATTTTTAGTAGAGATGACGTTTCACCATGTTGGCCAGGCTGGTTCGAACTCCTGACCTCAGGTGATCCACCTGCCTCAGCCTCCCAGTGTTAGGATTACAGGCGTGAGCCACTGCGCCTGGCCCACCTTATCTTTACATAGGACAAGATTCTCAAACATACAAACTGATCACGAACTCAACACTTACACCTCAGACAGGAAAATGGTAGCCAACAGCCTCCAATCATCTACTAGATGTTTAGATCTGTTTCCAAAGAAGCAAGGTGTCATCACGTATCAAGTGTGGCTATGAATGCATCAGCAGAGGTACTGGCATCACCTATTTCCGCACCAGCAACAGCCCCCTGGGTGCCTCAATACTGGCACCCGGCAGAGGCATGCAGACAAAACAGAATCTGACTCGGTCCCTGAAGCTGCTTCTCTGGGGTTCTCATGGCCATAGACGCCAAGGAGAGCAGGTGCTGCTGTGAGCTGGGAGGACTAGGGAAGGCTGTGTCTGAGCACTGCACGAGAAACCATGCTGCCCTAGGACACAGAAGACATGGGGATGCCAGCTCAGACCAGGGCACCCTGGCACTCTCTCTGGCTGCCTCTTGTCCATGAAGCAAGAACAATGGCTTTAGAATGTTTCAGTTTAGGCCGGGCATGGTGGCTCACGCTTGTAATCCCAGCACTTTGGGAGGCCGAGGCAGGTGGATCACGAGGTCAGGAGATCGAGACCACGGTGAAACCCCGTCTCTACTAAAAATACAAAAAATTAGCCGGGAGTGGTGGTGGGTGCCTCTAGTCCCAGCTACTCGGAGAGGCTGAGGCAGGAGAATGGTGTGAGCCCGGAAGGCAGAGCTGGCAGTGAGCTGAGATCGCACCACTGCACTCCAGCCTGGGTGACAGAGCGAGACTCGGTCTCAAAAAAAAAAAAAAAATAAGTTTTAGTTTAACAGGAAAGGCCGACACTTGGCAGGGCCATCTAATACCTTGGTGTCTGTGTGAAGAAGCCCAGTGAAGGCAAGGGTCAATCAGAGCAAGAGGACCATGGTTACAGGGCACAACAGGCTTCAGAGTGACGCCCCAAAGTCCAAGATGCTACATTAACTAGAAACTACTTTGCTTAAAAAAAGGCAACTCTAGGTTGGGTGCAGGGTCTCGTGCCTATAAACCCCTCTACTTGGGAGGCTGAGGAACGACTGCTTGAGGCCATGAGTTCAAGGCTGCAGTGAGCCATGATTGTGGCACTGTACTCCAGCCTGGGTGCCAAATACCCTATCTCTTTTATTATTTTTTTTTTTTGAGACAGTCTCACTGTTGCCCAGGCTAGAGTGCAGTAGCGTGATCTTGGCTCACTGCAACCTCTGCCTCCTGGGTTCAAGTGATCCCTAACCTCAGCCTCCCAGGAGCTGCAACTATAAGTGCGCAGCACCAAGCATGGCTGATTTTTTATTTTTAGTAGTTTTGACATGTTGGCCAGGCTGGTCTTGAACTCCTGAGCCAATCCCAAAGTGCTGGGATTACAGGTGTGAGCACCAGCCCAACCTTGCCTCTTTAAAAAGAAAAAACACAAGTCCACTCTGCTGAAGTCGAGCCGAGATTCCGCCACTGCACTCCAGCATGGGTGACAGAGCAAGACTCTGTCTCAAAAAAAAAAAAAAAAAGTTTTAGTTTAACAGGAAAGGCCGACACTTGGCAGGGCCATCTAATACCTTGGTGTCTGCGTGAAGAAGCCCGGTGAAGGGAAGGGTCAATCTGTAACCTCCCCAGAAGAAAACCATTTCACATCAGTCACTAACCAAACACCAACAGTGCTTTAACACAGAAAGCAACGCATTATCCAGGGCTTGGACTGTCTTTCAAGAAAGCCCGAAATCCCGTGCCAGGAAGTCACAGCCGCGAAGCCCCATCCCAGGCCCAGTTGTTCCCACGAAACACACCACGTGCAGACCCAGCATGACTGCTGACTGATTCCAAGTCCCCAGGAAGGCTTTATTTTTTCTTTTCAACATCCTGTTCTGCGGCTTCCTTGGCTCTTTTTGCCCGTATGCCGAAAAGCCGGGCGTTGGCACGGGCCATGCGGAGACTAGCGAAGGCTTTGAAATTCTTCTCCCCCTCAGTGATGACTCGAGCTTTCTCCTTCTTATAGACCTAGAAGAGAAACACAGGTTGTTAAACCCACATGCACCAACGGCCAAGGGAACAACCAAGCGTCAGCAGAACCAGGAGGACCTCCCGGAGGTTGGGGGGCAGGTTTGCTGCCCTAAGCACAGCTGAAAAGCAACCCTGAGTCAATCGCCTTCCCAGGGATTTAAAAAAAAAAAAAAAAAAAAAAAGAAAGGAAAACCCTCCCTGAGCTGGACATGGCGGCTCAGTCCTGTAAATCCAGAAATTCAAAACCAACGTAAGCAACACAGAGAAACTCCTTCCAAAAAAGCACACAAAACAAACAAAAACATTTCCCAATGTATGGCTTCGTGGTTGCAAGAAGTAAAAACTAAGAAGAAATGTTCCTTTCCGCAAACCTCGACACCCACAACTGCCACTATTAACTTTCTTAAGCCTGATCCCCATCTCAGATACCCACGTGTTCACCCACTGATCTTGTCTAAAGCCTGGATTTGAGCAAGTGTCCACTTACATTCCGGATGGGCATGACCGGTCCTGTCAGCTGGGTGGCCAGTTTCAGTTCTTCAGCCTGTTGGGGAATGAGAAGAGTTAAGTGGGTTTGGCCGCAAGGACTCCACCCTCACCTGGCCCCAAACTTCCCCCTGGGGATCCCATGTTCAGGACCAGCGTCTGAGCCTTTTCTACAACATACTTTGTGACCCCAGTATTAAGAGCAGTTCTTACTAGTTAGGTGACTATCTTACTGAGTTGACAGAACACGCATCAGACAGTTATCTACCTGTGAACCACGGTCAGGGCAGAGAAAACTGCTCCCTAATTCAACTACCCAGAAATGTATACAATGGACTCTTTATCAACCTTATCCTACAAGGTCTTTCTAAAATATTTTGGAATATGAAGCATGTTAGAGAGAGCAATGATGTCAATGGAAAAAGCTGGCTCCAAGTCACACAGCCGTTGCCATGACCATTAAGGTTATCTCTGCTGAAAAGCACAGGTGAACCTTAGCAGTCCCGCTTAGCTCATCATCCACAATGTTTTGGTTCTTCTCACCACAGCAATACCCACAGACGGGTGTCACTGATAAAGGAAACAAGCCTCACTGTCCCTGCGCGCCAGGACGGCCAGAGAGCCGTGTACTCACCGAACTGTCTCCCTTCTTGGGGGCCGAGGGCTTCCTGGGGAAGAGGATGAGTTTGGAGCGGTACTCCTTCAGCCGCTGCACGTTGGCCTGCAGGGATTCCGTGGACTTGTTCCGCCTCCTCGGATCCACAGAAATGCCGATGGTCCGGGCCACCTTCTTGTGAATGCCGGCCACCTGCCTCAGAACCAGAGAGAGATGGAGGCAGGGCCGGGCTTTCTCCAGCCCCGAGGCCTGCCTGGATGAAAAGCCTCAGGAATCAGATGGAAAAGGGTTCAAACGTGCTTTCATCAAGGCCGTACAGCGATTCCGGAGAATGTCATCACGCGACTGAGGCCAACAGAGGGGACTTGGGGGCCTTCCTGACACCGCAGCGCTGCCACTACTCACCCTGAGCTCCTCCAGGCTGAAGCCGCGGCCGGCGCGCACCTTCGTGTGGTACCGAACCGTGGGGCAGCGCACGATGGGCCGGATGGGCCCCGACGCGGGGCGCGGGGCGATGCGGCGCGCCTTGGCTTGCCGGGCCTTGCGCCTGGTGGAGAGAAGCGCAGCGGCGGTCACCCTTGCCCAAGGCCGCCAGGCAAGCGCTCCGCGACGGCGGCAGACAGCGCCCCCCGCCCTGGCATCGGCCACCCCCAAACCAAGGCGCAGCCGCGGGCACGAGCCCCAGGGGCAGCCCCGAGCGCAGGGCTCACCTGCGGATCTTCCGGGCCGGCTGGTTGAACCACGTGGCCACGCGCCGCTGCCAGTCCTTGTGGAAGTGGGGCTTCAAGACCATGCCATTCCGGCTGGGCGCCATGGCTGCCTACTGCCCTGCGGCTGCGGACGAGGGGGGAGCGAGTGAGAGGCCGGGCCCCGGGCGCGCGCACCCCCCGGGCCTCCGCCCCGAACCCTCCAGAATGGGCCGTCCGGCCGCGCCTAGAGCCCAGGCCGCGGCCGAACGCTGTCTGCGAAGAAGAAGCGGCCCATCCATTCCCGCGTTGACTGCAGCGCCAGGCCGATGGCGCTGGATGAACCCAAAGGCCGGGACCCAGTCTCGCTCACCTCCCGCGCAGGAAAACAGCCGAGCGGAAAGGAAGCGGTACCGCAATGCACCCTGGGATGATAGCAGGGCCGGCCAACCAGAAGCGCCGGGCGCTCTGACCAATCAGAGTCCGGAAAGGAGGAACTGACGTCGCCGCGGCTCTCCCGGCAGCCCTAGGGCCCTCCTCGCAGACATGTTGCCGCTGAGAATGCGGCGGGGCAGCCGTGATTCCTGGGCCCTGCGTAACCGGCGGCCAGACTTCCTTGACGTCCGCCGTTACTGCCCCGGCGCTTCAGCCGCTGCGCGGGCCGCGGCCGAGTCCCGTCTTGCGGGCTAACGCGCGCAAGTCCAGCATCTGGGCTGACGGCGAACAGGCGACGCCCTGCGAATTCTAAGTTTGTTCACATCTGTGAGACACGTTTGTAGCACAATGACATCCGAGTTTGCGCAACCTGAGGTCTTCGTCCTCGTCGTTCCAGCGTTTATTCTCCTCCCATGCATTTAGAACATTTATGCTTTTTTTTTTTTGGAGACAGAGTCTCGCTCCGTCGCCCAGGCTGGAGTGCAATGGCGCGATCTCGGCCCACTGCAACCTCCGCGTCCCGGGTTCAAGCAATTCCCCTGCCTCAGCCTCCCGAGTAGCTGGGATTCCAGGCGCCCGCCGCCACGCCCTGCTAATTTTTGGTATTTTGGTAGACAGATGGAGTTACTGTTGGCCTCTGTCGCTTTCCCTTGGCCCAGGATTAGGTGACTTCTCTAAGGTCAGGGGACTGAAAATGTCACACACTGACCCGCTGTGCCTACTGCCTCCCTTCACAAAGAAAAGCATGAACAAAAAGCCAGCTCTTATTCTCTAGTACAAGTCTGTGAAGGCACCATCCGTCTTACTGCTACCTGGAAACCTTTAAATCCCAATAACCCTCTTTCTTCCCTACCCTCATCCAATCACCACGCTTCTCCTGGTAAAACTTAATCCACATTTTTTTTTTTTTTTGAGACGGAGTCTCGCTCTGTCACCCAGGCTGGAGTGCAGTGGCCACCATCTCGACTCACTGCAAGCTCCGCCTCCCGGGTTCACGCCATTCTCCTGCCTCAGCCTCCCAAGTAGCTGGGACTATAGGCACCCACCACCACGCCCGGCTAATATTTTGTATTTTTAGTACAGACGGCGTTTCACTGTTAGCCAGGATGGTCTCGATCTCCTGACCTCGTGATCCACCCGCCTCGGCCTCCCAAAGTGCTGGGATTACAGGCGTGTGAGCCACTGTGCCAGGCCAACTTAATCCACATTTTAAGAATTTCACAGTCCCAGCACTTTGGGAGTCTGAGGTGGGTGGATCACCTGAGGTCAAGAGTTTGAGATCGGCCGGGCGCGGTGGCTCACGCTTGTAATCCCAGCACTTCGGGAGGCCGAGGTGGGCGGATCACGAGGTCAGGAGATCGAGACCACGGTGAAACCCTGTCTCTACTAAAATTACAAAAAAATTAGCCGGGCGTGGTGGCGGGCGCCTGTAGTCCCAGCTACTCGGAGAGGCTGAGGCAGGAGACTGGCGTGAACCCGGGAGGCGGAGCTTGCAGTGAGCCGAGATCGCGCCACTGCACTCCAGCCTGGGCGACAGCAGCCAGACTCTGTCTCAAAAAAAAAAAAAAAAAAAAAAAAAAGAGTTTGAGATCAGCCTGGTAACATGGTGAAACCCTGTCTCTACTAAAAATACAAAAAAGCTGGGCGTGGTGGCGCATGCCTGTAATCCTAGCTACTCAGGAGGCTGAGTCACCAGAATTGCTTGAACTGGGGAGGCAGAGGTTGCAGTGAGCCAAGATCGCATCACTGCACTCTAGCCTGGGCAACAGAGCGAGACTCAGTATCCAAAAAAAAAAAAAAAAAAAAACGAAGAATTTCACAGGCCAGGCACAGTGGCTCATGCCTGTAAATCCCAGCACTTCGGGAGGACGAGGTGGGTGGATCACCTGAGGTCAGGCATTCGAGACCAGCCTAGCCAACATGGCGAAATCCCGTCTCTACTAAAAATACAAAAATTAGCCATGTGTGGTGGTGTACACCTGTAATCCTAGCTACTCCAGAGACTAAGACAGTACAAGTTTAAGGGGAATCACTTGAACCCAGGCAGCAGAGGTTACAGTGAGTTGAGACTGTGCCACTGCACTCCAGCCTGGGTGACAAGAGTTAAGCTTCCATCTCAAAAATGAAAAATTTAGAGCTGGACGTGGTGGCTCACACCTGTAATGCCAGTACTTTGGGAGGCCACGGTGGGCGGATCATGAGGTCAGGAGATTGAGACCATCCTGGCTAACATGGTGAAACCCAGACTCTACTAAAAATAGAAAAAATTAGCTGGGTGTGGTGGCAGGCGCCTGTGGTCCCAGCTACTTGGGAGGCTGAGGCAGGAGAATGGCGTGAACCAGGGAGGCAGAGGTTGCAGTGACCCAAGATCGTGCCACTGCACTCCAGCCTGGACTACAGAGCTAGATTCCATCTCCAAAAAAAAATTATTAAAAAATAATGAAATGATTTCACAAAAGGCTTGGCACAGTGGCTCACACCTGTAATCCCAACACATTGGGAGGCCAAGGCAGGAGGATCACTTGAACTCAGAAATTCCAGTCTAGCCCTGTCTCCACAAAAAATACAAAAATTAGTCAAGCATAATGGTGCGTGCCTGTGGTCCCAGCTACTTGGGAGGCTGAGTCAGGAGGATTGCTTGAGCCCAGAAGATCGAGGCTGCAGTGAGCCGAGATGGCGCCACTGCACTCTAGCCTGGGCAACAGAGCAAGACTCTGTCAAAAACCAACACAACAGCAAAAAAAAAATTACCGAGGACACTACCCTTGGCTACACCAGCTAAAACCCTCCCAACTATGTGCTGGTCTTTGGATTTGGACAACTGGGGCAAAGGTCAAGGCGTCTCTCAGAGAGGCCACCCTCGGGTGTATGACTGCACCTGTGGCTGCCTCCTTACTGCTCCGCCGGCGTTTCAGCGTTGTAGCAGCAACAGGACAATCCACTCATGTCACTGCACCACAGGGAGGGCGGAAGCAAGGGGGCCGGAATGGGAGCCGCATGCCCCGGAACACAGGGCCAGGGCGTCCTGGGTCATCTTCTATCCCTACAGGGTCCAGGCCCCAGATTCCTACAGAAGGAGTTTGTCACTTAGTCCCTGCATTACTCAAACTATAAACTGAAACTACAAGACCCTATGATCCAGGGCAAGCCCACCAACTCCTCTGCGTTAGAGCTGGCCAGACAATGCAAATGTAGATTTTCCAACCACAGAGTTTATTAGTAAAGTATCTCAACAATTCTCAGAGTAGTAAAAACCAAGGCATCCCCAACACTGCAAGCGTGACTAGAGCAGCAAGAAGTCCTCAACTTGCACCAGCCCACATGGCAGCAGGGGGCAGTGTTGAGTCCTCTGGAGCCCAGTGCCTGGGCCTGACTGTGGCCCCATTGATGAGTGAGCTGGATGACAGGGCCGCTGGAGATACGACAATCGGCTCACAGGGTCCTTTCATGTCCGATCCTCTTAGCATTCCGAGGGAGCCACAGGAACCGGGGCGGCCATGCAAGCATCGGCATGAACAGGGGTCTGTTCGGAGTCTGAATGCTCTGCTGCCTCTGGGTGGCCTCAGCCACACTGGGAATGACTGTCTATAACCCTGGGAACTCGAGGTGTTCCATGCTCACTCGGGAAAGCACTGATAACCTTCCCCATAGGGGAAACGACTCACAAACACAAGACTCCGTCAGTAGTTTCTGCAGAGAAACTTAAAATCACGAAAAGGGTAATCAATAAACAGATCTCAGAAGTCGCTGTGCAGGGACTACTGAGGGCCGCGAGAGGAAGGGCAAACCTCCGCTGAAAAGCAACTCACGGTGGCCGAGTGAGCCCTCACTTCCCGGACCACCCGCACGTGCGACCAACACGTCCCAACTACTTGGGCCAAGTCGGCTCTTCGCCTCCGAGTGGGGGCTGCTGGGTCTCTTCGGTCTCCTCCTCTCCCAAGTCCTGTTTCTCCCTCTGGGCGTCGATCCACCTCTGCGGCGCGATCATTTTCTTCGGCCCATGGGGCGGCGGGCCAATGAGAGCCTCAATGTCCTCATAGTTTATCACTTCCTTTTCCAGAAGGGCGTTTGCCAGCTAGAAAGAACAGGCAGAGCAGTGTGTGAGTCCCCAGGGCAGACAGAGCATCTCTATGTCCTGGGGAGGTGGCGAGGGGCGTCAGGGCCTGTCTGTGTGCAGGACACCCGGGACAGGCCACTTTCCCAGGGAGGCGGAGGCACGGAGGCAGCTCCGAAAGAAGAATCACCCCCATCTCAACCTCATAAGTGATTTTCCGGCGGCCAGCCTCATTAATTTTTCTACTTCCATTCAAAATCTTGGCTTATTTTTGGCAACTGCAATTTCTTTCACGAAACAAGGCGTGCGTGTCTACAGGGAAGCAGACGGGTAAAACGCTGAACCCTCCTGACTGAGGACAGCAACACTGGGAGAAGGAATCTGAGGCGCAGTTGTGTGAGCTGGGACCTCTCAACTTGGGGAAGTGAATTTCTGCCACTCTAGGTGGGATCCTGGAAAACACTTGAGATGCCGACTGTCCTGTGCCGGTGGCCCTGCCTCTGGGGTGGCCTCTGAGGTGGCCTGGCCCGACCACAGAAAACACTGCCACAGCCACATTTCACTGGTTTCTGTGAAGGCAGAACTCTTCCAGATTTTTTTGTTGTTGTTAATTGCCTGCTCCTTTCCTCACTCTTCCAGATTTTCTAAAGAAAATGGTAACCCCTGAAGCTAGGGTGATTTACCTGTGGCTGTATTGCAAGAGACAAACACTTCCTCTCTAGGGCTGGTATGAGATTTTACTAAGTTCTGCAACCCACTGAGTGTCTGAGTGGCTGACAGTTCACACACGGGGCAGACACGCCACTCCTCAGCCAGTGAGAAGCCTCCCCTGCAGCTTTGCCCTGTTGTGGCTCCCACTGTGGTGCACCTGAACTCTGCAGAGCTGCTTTGTCAACCGTGAGGAGCACGTGTCCACAGGCAGGCCTGCTTCAGCCGGGGACGGCACTGCCCACACCTGCCCAGAAGCTGCTGCTGCTGGTTGGGGACAACACTCTGAGGGCCCCAAACACAATCCCCACGTGACACACAGTGCTCGCCTGAGAGACACAAGGGGACGCTGAAGAAACAACTGCCCATCCACTGCCTACCTGTGTTCACAACATGGGACAAAGAGTCGTGCACCTCTCCTGAGTTCTAAGCAGCAGTTACCAAAACCCAGGGACACAAACGTTCACTCCAGCTCTGCCCACTGTGAGAAACACATGAGACAATCCCAACTGAGGAACGTCCTACAAAACATGAGACCAATCCTCAAAACTGCCAAAGCCCTCAAAACAAGGGAGGTCTGAGGAACTGTCACCCCAGAGGAGCCTAAGGAGACGGGCGATCAAACGCCACAGGGACTCCCAGGACCGGAAAGGACACTGCGGAGACTGAGCACGTCTGAATCACGTGGGACCCATCACCGCGGGTCGGCGGGGGCAGGTGGGAGGACTGCCCCATGGGGGCCTCCACGGGGAGCGAGGCAGGGTGGCAGGGAGCTCTCTGCACCGCACCTGCAACTTTTCTACATCTAACACTATAATCAGTGCGGGGCTGTGGCTCATGCCTGTAATCCCAACACTTGGGGAGGCCGAGGCAGGTGGATCACCTGAGGTCAGGAGTTCAAGACCAGCCTGGCCAACGTGGTAAAACCCCACCTCTACTAAAAATACAAACATTAGCTCGGCATGGTGATGCGTGCCTGTAATCCCAGCCACTTGGGAGGCTGAGACAGGAGAATGCTTGAACTGGGGAGGTGGAGGTGGCAGTAAGCTGAGATTGCGCCACTGCACTCTAGCCTCCCGAAAAAAAAAAAAATTAGCCAGGTGTGTTGGTATGTGCCTGCAGTCCCAGCTACTCAGGAGGCTGAGGCAGGAGAATCGATGGAACCCGAGAGGCGGAGGTTGCAGTGAGCCAAGATGTCGCCATTGCATTCCAGCCTGGGCGACAGAGGAAGACTTTGTCTCAAAAAAAAAAAAAAAAAAAAAAAAAAAAAAAATCCTACTCTAAAATTAAAACTTTATTTTAAAAAAATGTTCAAGAAAAAAGTGTAAGACTTGGAAAAAGATTAAACAAAACTGACAAAACATTGGTAATTGCTAATGGCCGGAATAGGCACAGGAGACTTTTTGGCAGCCTTCTTTCTACCTTGGGGGAACACACTTGACGAGTTCATGATAAAAAGTATGGAACATGTAAGTTTCAGTTGAGCTGGGTAGAATTCACATTGGCCAGAGTGTTCTCTGTACTCTGTGTGCCTTGGAAATACTTCACGAGAGGGGTGGGGACCGTGGGTGCTGTATGGACGCTGTGCGACGCCGTAGCCCCCATGCCTGGCCAGGGCCTCACCGCCTGCAGCTTGTCCAGGTTGTCCTGCAGCACCTTCTCGGTGTGTCTGTAGGCCTTGGCCACCAGCAGTCTTGCTTCCTGTGAGTGGAGGGAACTGTGTCAGGGGCAAGGCTGGCCGCCTGGCTCCAGCACCAAAGCAAAAGCATAGAAAAGAAATGCCGGACTGGGAACACGGCCTTTTGCTTCCCAGGAGGAACAGGACTCCTCAGCCAACAGGTGGTCTCCTGCCCCCGTGACCACTGCCGGAAAAGGAGGGCTCCGCATGCCAGCCCACCCACCCACACTCACCCACAGCTGCCTCACAGGCACACACCAGCCCTTCCTGGCCCAGTCTGAAGGCCATGTGGGCCCTGGTCTATTGCTCAGTGTATTTATTTGATATTCTTCCCAGATTCACATCTATAATTTCATTACGAGCATCTATGTCCTCATTTGAGAAAAAAATACTCCACAGGTGGGAACTACAGCAGAGCCCAGAAGGAAGAAACCCAGGTGGGGCCTGCAGCTGAGCTCAGCTGCGGTGGCCGTGGGTGGCCGTTGTGTGGCAGACCCAGGGACTCCCTTCCCGGGGAGCACGGAGGGCAGCGGTGTGGGCAGAGCCGACTCACATGGTCCATCATCTGCTGCAGGCCTTGGCTGAAGGGGCGCCGCCCGATGCCCATGAGTCCCTCCTGTGCCTCAGGGAAGGAGATGGGCCCGATGCCAGGTGCCATCCCAAACTGCTTCACCATGGAGTAGGCAATGCGGGTGACCTTCCTCAGGTCGTCCTGTGCCCCTGGAGGGTGGGGTCAAGACAGAGGGATCCTCAGCACTGCAGGTGCACAGCAGCGCTGGGCCCCAGGCGTCCCGGTCAGAGCCGTGAGGCAGCACCGCCTCCCCATCCCCTCCCTCCCGAGGACCCACCGTTAGCTGGACAGTGAGGACGTTGGCACCTCGCCATTGTTCCTTAAGAGAGTCTTAAAACTTTCAGAAATGCTCTTTTATTTGGAAATCTAGAATCTGGGGGTATATTGGAGCTCACTGCATGGCAGTTCTCCAGCACAAGCCCAGGCCTATGCGACGCAAACCCACGGACCTGGAGCCCAGGGGCCCCTGGGACCCTCCTGCAGCTCCCTGGATATCCCAGTGCAGTAACAGCTTCAGAACAGTGAAGCTGCTTCAATTTTATTGCGTTTCTTGTAGCCATTACCAATAATTAACCAATTAAATGTGTTTAGAGTTGGCATATAGGTTAAGTTTTTGTCCAATTAAGTTATCTAAAAAGTCTTGCTTAGCTCCAAATCTCCTACGACCACAATTTATCTTTTACAAAATACTTAATAAATTCAAAACTATGTCTACACCAGATTCACCCCCGTGGCATGCACTGGAACAGAAGGAATCATCCAAGGAAAAGCACTCTGAAACCTCCAGGGCCCACGCCGCTGCTCCTCACCGGAAGTGACTTTGTTGAAGGACAGCGCTTCCGAGGCCCGCCCCCCCAGGGCCATGCACATCCGCTCAAACAGCTGCTCCTTGGTGAAGAGGTGCTGGTCTCTGGGGAGCATCTGAGCAAAGCCCAGGGCGGCGTTTGTCCGAGGGGCTATGGAGACCTGCACAAGGTCAAGATGGCCTAGGTCAGTAGGCAGGAGGTGGGCTTTGAGGAGGAAGGTGTGGGACTAAGACGTCTCCATCATCTGCAGCATCTTTTACAACAACAGAGGACCCCAACACTCTAGCACAGAGACAGCAGGTTCCCACCACAGGTGCCTGTTCATACACTGCCGGGAAGCGTCTTCTCATACATGACCAGGCAGGCAGGGAGTCAAGACGACAAGGCCCGTAGAAGACAGCTGAGAGGTGAAGGACAAGTTACACGCCCGATGGCCGCTGCGCTGACCCCTCGCACCAGCGACTGCTACTGAGGGTTCAGAGCACTGAGAACCCCAGGATACTGAGGGAGCAGAGGCTGTCCTCACCTCTGCTGCTCCCCCACACCCCCACATCAAGTGTGCAAGGAGGTGGGTGCGGGGCAACGTGCTAACCCAACAACACGGAACCGCTGAGTGGGAGACGGAGGGAGACAGGGCAGGAGCAGGTCCTTTGCTGGCCCAGCTGCTGTTTCTGAGAATTGTGGCAGCAAGATGGCCACATCCAAGTGCTCTGAGAATCCCGAGAGGACGCTTAATTTAAAATCTAAAACCAGGCCGGGCGGGGTGGCTCACATCTGTGATCTCAGTACTTTGGGAGTTAGAGGTGGGCAGATTGCATGAGCCCAGGAGTTCGAGACTAGCCTGGGCAACATAACAAGACTCCTTCGCTACAAAAAAAACAAAAATTACCCGGGCCACCGGTGGGGCATGCCTGTAGTCCAAGCTATGCAGGAGGCTGAGGTAGGAGGATCGTGTGAGCCCGGGAGATCGAGGCTGCAGTGAGCTGTGATTGCACCACTGGACTCCGGTCTGGGCGACAGACAGGGAGACCCTGTCTCAAAACAAAAAAAAGGCTCTAAATAACAGCTGCAGTGATGATCGCATTAATGACCAAAACCATAAGAGCCAATTCACAACCTTTTCCTGGCAGGACACTGAGCCTTGGGAAGGAGACTCACCTTTTCATTGTGACTGTCTGACTTCTGCCCATCAAATACAGTAAAAATTCTTTTTTTTTTCCCTTTGAGAATCTTGCTTTGTCGCCCAGGCTGGAGTACAGTGTCACAGTCTTGGCTCACTGCAGACTCTGCCTCCCGGGTTCAAGCGATTCTTGTGCCTCTGCCTGTCCAGTGGCTAGGGTTACAGGTATGCACCACCACGCCCAGCTAATTTTTTGTATTTTTGGTAGAGATGGGGTTACATCATGTTGGCCAGGCTGGTCTCGAACTCCTGACCTCAAGTGATCCGCCCGCCTTGGCCTCCCAAAGTCTCTGCATTAATTTTGATTTCTTGACATTACTGTGTTAAAACGTTGTGTTCACTGCTGAGTTTTTCAGTGTCCACTCGCCCCACAGTGGGCCTGGCTCTGGTCCCATGACTGTGGTGCACATCACCAAGGAGCAGCACGGATCTGGTCCCCAAACGCTGCCTCAGCCCTGCTGAGAGCCTGGGATGGGCAGGATGCTCTCCGATTAACACCCAACTTTGCTACAACTCACTCCTGAGAAAGGACCACAGCGACCAGCACTGACAAACCAAGCTGGCAACTGCTACACCACATGCATTTTTTGCAGCGAACCGAGGTAGGAACACAGCACAGCTGCCTTCCCAGGGGAGCCTCAAACCTGCACGGGTCCCTGGGGCTCCACTGTAAAGACGGCACCTGCGTTCCAAGTACAGACCTCCTCTTGGCAGCACTCGGACTCCCGGTGGTGGAGCCACGTCTTAGAGAAGCTGTAACATCACCATTTGGTGAGAATAAACGTCCATCGAGTTCACAGCTGCCTACAAGAGTAGTTTTTTGTTTGTTTGTGGTAGAGACAGTTTTGCCGTGTTGGCCAGGCTGGTCTTGAACTCCTGACCTCAGGTGATCCACCATGCCCAGGCTAGAGTAGTATTTTTTAAATGTACACTCAACTTACTTCTTTCCAATGTTAGGAGTCATTTGGGGTGGACAGGCAAAGGCAGCGAAACCCCACTGCATGGTGTAACCTTCCAGGAGTCACCCCAATAGCAGCACCATGCTCTGACGTGACACAGCCCACTCCTGCCTCCCATGTTCGAGTTCCCGCCCATCAGTCGCCTCCCACCCTGCTCCATGGATCATG
Source organism: Hylobates moloch (assembly GCF_009828535.3). Classification (NCBI taxonomy): domain Eukaryota; kingdom Metazoa; phylum Chordata; class Mammalia; order Primates; family Hylobatidae; genus Hylobates; species Hylobates moloch. The sequence continues at coordinate 572,095 of NW_026652281.1, forward strand.
ACAGTGGCAGGCTTTCCTCTCACATGACGTACAGACACAGGCGGGACTCCCCAGTCAGCTACAGACACAGGCACCTGCCAAGACCCACCTTCATCACGGCCTCCGTGTGCTCCAGCATCCAGCCCACCAGGGCGTGGCCCGACTCATGAAACGCAACCACTTTCTGTTCTTCCTTGGACAGGATCTTGCTCTTTTTGGCAGTCCCTGAAAGAATGCCGGGGTGTGAGTCGGGCACGGTGGCTCACGCCTGTCATCCCAGCGCTTTGGGAGGCCGAGGCGGGCCGATCACCTCAGGACAGGATTTCGAGACCAGCCTGACCAATATGGTGAAACCCCGTCTCTACTAAAAATACAAAAATTAGCTGGGTGTGATGGTGGGCACCTGTAGTCCCAGCTACTCGGGAGGCTGAGGCAGGAGAATCACTTGAACCCGGAAGACGGAGGTTACAGTGAGCCAAGATCATGCCACTGCACTCCAGGCTGGGCGACAGGGTGAGACTCTGTCTCAAAAAACAAACAAACAAAAAAGAATGCCAGCGGATGTGAGCTTAGGCCCTGGCCTCTCCCTGGCTGGGCCCTGCTCCTGCCCCGTGTGGTCAAAGCAAGGCCCTCTCTGCACATCTCCCTCTTGTAGCTGCAGCCGTGGCTCTGGACGCCTCAACTCAAAATGACACTCTTCAGGTCAAAGAGCTGTTGAAGGAGGTCGTGCTTTCTTCTTTTATAAATGTTGCTCCTGCTGCTTTTAGGAACAAGTGCAACCCTCTGAGCAGTCTCTCCTCCTGCCCCATGGTTGGGGGGCACCGCAGGGCCGGGGCAGGGGTCACAGAACAGCAGCTTTTGACTTTCCTCCTGGCAGGACGGGCAGAGGTCTCCTCTGAGTTACGGGCTTCCTGCCTACTTTCCCTCTCCCCTCAGACCTGGAGGGGCAGCTCCATCCCCATCACTTTCTGGATCCTTATGGCTTCTGCTCAGCCCTTCAAAAGCCTTTTGCTTCAGGGACAAGGCATTTTTTCTGTCAGTGACAGGGTCTCACTCTGTTGCCCAGGCTGGAGGGCAGTGGCGCGATCACGGCTCACTGTCGCTTCAACCTCCCAGGTTCAAGCAATCCTCCTGCCCCAGCCTCCTGAGTAGCTGAGACCAGAGGTGTGCTCCACCACCATGCCTGGCTAACACTCTTTATTCTTTTCTTTTCCTTTTTTTTTTTTTTAAGAGATGGGGTCTTGCCGTATTGCCCAGGCTGGTCTCAAACTCCTGGCCTCAAGCAATCCTCCTGCCTCAGCCCCCAAAGTGCTGGGATTACAGGCATGAGCCACAGTGCCCAGCCAGGGACAAATGTTTGCATTAAATTTCCCCTGTTCAGCTTACTGGTGAGGCTTCATTTCCTGTCTCAGATTTTCCACACATCTGTAAGTTTCCATTTTGTACAACTTGAATCAGCTCGTGGTCCTGAGCACTCAAGTATGTCATGCTACTGGAACCTTCCACCACCACTTTACTGCAAGGCTTGAAATCCTAAGACACACGGGCTGTGGCCAATGAATCACTTCAACTAGAGCTGGCTACAGGATTATGTATAAAGGCACAAGACCACACGGCTTACAACACAGGCTTTACCTGAAAACAAACGAGTGTTCTAGTATGGACAACCGCTGGCAGGCCATCGACACCAGGAGGGACAAGCTCAGTTCAACAAGGACGGCACAGCCAAGCCCGCAGCCTGGGCACCGGGAGGACACCACCCTCAACTGCCCATGTCACTGGCCAGAGATGAGCACTTAGGGGCGTCTCTCCTACCCGGGAGCCTGGGCTCCCCGCGCTCCCTGCACTTCCTTTAATCAGACCATTCAGGCATTTGCTCCTGAACCTGCAGTGACCACTCCCCATTCCCTCTGCGTACGGCCCGTTGCCACACACTCTCTTCTCTGCCTGACCCTTCACTTCTGCCTTGTGGGATCTGGGGACGGAGGATGGCCCTCCCCACTCCCGGCGCCCTCCCTGCCGAGGATCTCTGAGTAGTAAGTCTTTGAACATGTTTCCTACTGCGGTGGGGACTGAATTTGCACCTTCCACAAGGAAGGATCAGGGGCTGCCCAGGCTGGGTTTTCTTGGGGATGTGGGGGACACAGGGCAAGCTCCCAGCACCAGAGCGATGGTCAGGCAGGCATAATCTGGACGCGAATCAGACACGAACCACGGGGCGTCTGCCAGTGTGAGCAAGTTTCCTGGAGGGACTCATGGACTTACAATGGACATTAAGCTGTCCACCGGGTCAAAGACGCATCCCTTGAAGGGTGCAGGATAACCTTCATCTCCCTTGAGTGCAGGACTGCCAACTGCCAGGCACTGGACTCTGGTTTAGCTGGGGGCTCTCAAGACTCGGGCTGTCCACACTACAGATGAACAGAGGATCCACTCGGTGCATCACACATGTGATATGGCGTCCTGTTAGTATTTTCCTTTTTTCTCCTGGAGTCGGGGGCCTTGCTCTGTTGCCTAGGCTGAACTGCAGCGGTGTGATCACGGCTCAATGTAGCCTCAACCTCGTGGGCTTAAGCCATCCTCCTGCCTCAGTCTCCCGAAGAGTTGGGCTTACACGCATGAACCACCACACCCTGCCCTGGCTGTATTTTCTTTCAACTGGCCTGTAGTTCCCACTCAGTCCTTCCTGCTTTGCTACGATTATCAAAAGCTTATCAATTTCCACATAAAAGTAAATGGTTACACAAAAATAAATTTCAGTCAGACACAGGCAGCGCCAGTCCTCTCGACCCACGGGGTTGTCTGAGAGAAGCCAGGTGTGTTTTGCAGTGTCTGGCACAGCAGCTGGCCCCACTCCTCTGCAGGGACCCACCGCTTTGCCAAGCTGAAGCCCTGGGGACCTGCGAGAGGCGAGTTTGTGCTAGGAATTCACTCGAATTGAGGGTGAGGAACTCAATTCTTGCAGGGATAGCTCGCAAGGGAGGCTCGTGCTCCTCAAACACCTGGGGCGAGAACCACCTCCCTTTTCAAACGTTCAACCTGTCTCAGTGCAGGTCTGAACTCCATTCCATGAGATGACTGATCACATCTGGGTGTTGCCATCACAGCTATGGAAACCTCCAGCAGCTCCGATTCCCAGTTTGGTCCTGCTCTCCTCACAGACGTCGCAGACCCCACACTGAGCAACCACGGAATGGCAGTCAGAGGCAGCCAGCCTACCTGTCACCCGTCACCAAAACTCATCTCCTGTTCCTACGGACGGTCGGGGCATTGAGTTTCACCAGAGGTCGCGCTGCAGATCCACACCTCTCCACAGAGCCCCTACTGCGCTGAAGGCACAGCTGTCCCTCCACAGCCATGGGCGGCAGCAGCCCTCTGGCCTATAATCAGTGGTTGGAGCTCAGCCCCCACGGGGCCGGGGCTAGGCTGAGCTCACCACACCCAGGCCGGCAAGGCATTTTTAGTTTTTACTATTTTTATTTTTGGGGGGGCATTTTTTATTTTTTCATTTTCTTTGGCAAGGTATTTTTATATTTCTGTTGGACAAGCGTCTACTCTTAGGTAAATGTGTGATATTTTAAACTAAGGAAAAGTACGAGGCATCATAAAGACATGAGATACACAGAACTGAAACGCAACGTGTGTTCCTTCCCACGTGATGGTTCCCTGCCACTAAACCACAGGACCCCCAGGTCTGGATCTGGCTCCATCCACCTCACCTCTAAATACCTACCTGGGTATTTCTGGGGTTCAAGCCCTGCTAAGAACGGCCTTCACCCAGGGCGCGCCCCCTGTACCTGCAAGGACGCGCTCCACGGCGTACTCGAAGTTGAGAGTGTGCACGGAAGTGTGTCCCTCCCGTGCCGCGTGCAGCGCAGCCTCATTGCAGATGTTGGCGATGTCAGCCCCTGTCAACACAAACAACAGCCATGGCGTGGGTGGGGTGGGTTTCTGCTCTCTATCAGGGCTTAAGAGGAGGAAGGGGCCCTCAAGGAAGAACAAAGATGGCCGGGCGTGGTGGCTCACCCCTGTAATCCCAGCACTTTGGGAGGCTGAGGTGGGCAGATAACCTGAGGCCAGGAGTTTGAGACCAGCCTGGCCAACAGGGTGAAACCCCATGTCTACTAAAAATACAAAAATTAGCCGGGCGTGGTGGTGAGCACCTGTAATCCCAGCTACTCAGGAGGCTGAGGCAGGAAAATCGGTTGAACGCAGGAGGTGGAGGCTGCAGTGAGCCAAGATCACGCCACTGCACTCCAGCCTGGGCGACAGAGTAGGACTCTGTCTCAAAATAAATAATAAATAAAAGGAAGAACAAAGAGGGAAAAGAGACCAAGAACCAAGAGTGCTGGTGAGAGCGTGTGGGAGAGAGGCACGGGGAGCTGGCGCCAGAAGCAGAGGCGGGGAGAGCGGCGGGCACTTGGACCATGTTCCACTGAGGCCATTCCACAGACGACACACAGAACTGCCAGGCTCCATACGCCCTGACACCCGTCTCTCCTCCCAAGGGCAGTTCCACACCCCATCTTGTGACTGATTCTAAGAAATTAAAGGCTCTCCAGTAACCACAGAATTCCAGAGAAAGACCCTAACAAATCATCAAAGGGCAAGTTCATCTCATAATCAAAGGGAGGTTTGTTGACATTAACTTTTAAAATGTGAGGCACACAGAAGGAACAGCATCTTGAGATATGATTTCTATTTCTACAACTTGACAGAGACTGTGAGGGTCAGAGGTAGGCGGCTTTGCCGGGACCGCCTGGTCTGACCCCAGGTCTGACAGGAAACGCCGGGATGACTGGTCACTGTGTGGAAGCAAACATAACTCCACTATCTCTGGAGTCAAGACAGACCCGGAACCACCGTCTGCTTTCCCACCCCTGGGACGGAGGAAGGAGAGCGGGTGCCGTCTGGACCTCCTGCCGTCCCACATGCACATCAGCTCCCACTCAGGCTTGTACTGAGCAGGGGCCCCCAGAGAAGGAGCAGCGCCCACCCCACAGAGGAGGCCTCGATGCTGTGTGCGCAGGTGAGACCACCTGCCCTCAGGACGTGAGGCTGCCCAGGCTGCGGGTTGAGAACGTACCACTGAATCCTGGTGTCAGCTCTGCCAGACGCTGGGAGTAAAAGGTGCTGGATTGGGTCAGCTTCAGGCTCTTCAGGTGCTGCTCAAAAATCTCCCGCCTCTCCTGCCAAAACCAGGGGAGGAGGACAGACCGTTGGGCTCACGCCCAGTTATTGCCGCAGGCGCGGCATGTTTGTCTGTGGGGGGGGGGTCCCCGACGTGCCCGTCCTGAGGACAAGCCTCAGCTTCCCAAGTAGCTGGGATTACAGGTGTGTGCCATCACACCTGACTGAGTTTTGTATTTTTAGTAGAGACGGGGTTTCACAAAGTTGGCCAGGCTGGTCTCGAACTCCTGACTTCAAGCGATCCACCCTCCTCGGCCTCCCAAAATGCTGGGATTACAGGCGTGAGCCACCATGCCTGGCCACAAGCAGCATTTTAAACATGAACAGAACGCTCCTGGATGGCCAGGCCTAGTGGCTCACACCTGTAATCCTAGGACTTTGGGAGACCGAAGCGGGCAGCCTGGCCAACATGGTGAAACCCCATCCCTACTAAAATACAGAAATTAGCCAGGCATGACAGCAGGTGCCTGTAATCCCAGCTACTGGAGAGGCTGAGGCGGGACAATCACTGGAACCCGGGAGATGGTGGTTGCAGTGAGCTGAGATGGCGCCGCTGCACTCCAGCCTGGGGGATAGAGTGAGACTGTCTCAAAAAAAAAAAAAAAAAAGAACGCTCTTGGAAGCCAAGGTGGGTGGGGATCACTTGAGGCCAGGGGTATGACACCAGCCTTGGCAACACAGCGAGACTCTGTTAAAAATTAGCCGACACAGGCCGGGCGCGGTGGCTCAAGCCTGTAATCCTAGCACTTTGGGAGGCCGAGGTGGGCGGATCACGACGTCAGGAGTTCGAGACCATCCTGGCCAACATAGTGAAACCCTGCCTCTACTAAAAATACAAAAAAAATTAGCGGCGGGCGCCTGTAGTCCCAGCTACTCGGGAGGCTGAGGCAAGAGAATGGCGTGAACCCGGGAGGCGGAGCTTGCAGTGAGCCGAGATGGTGCCACTGCACTCCAGCCTGGGGGACAGAGCCAGATTCTGTCTCCAAAAAAAAAAAAAAATTAGCCGACACAGTGGCGCATGCCCATAGTAGTCCCAGCTCCTCAGCTTGAGCCCTGAAGGTTGAGACTGCAGTGAGTGGTGATCGCAGCACTGCACTCCAGCCTCAGTGAGAGCACAACACCCTTTCTCTAAAAATTAAAAGAAAAAATTAAAAAGAAAAAAGAAAAAATTATAGCAGAATAGCTAACAAAGCATGTCACAGAGCAAACGCTTATTCTGCAAAACTTCCAATTCCCAAACATGTTCCATGCATCTAAACCCTGATGTAAAATGTTTCTTACACAGTCAAAAAGCCAGGAGCTGCCATACCCTGGAGAAGCCGCCCTCCCCTGGAGAAGCCGTGTACCCTGGAGAAGCTGCCGTCCCCTGGAGAAGCCGTGTACCCTGGAGAAGCTGCCATCTCCTGGAGAAGCCGAGTCCCAGAGGGAAGGGCTTCTGCTCCGCCCTTCACTCTCCATCCCAACAGAGGCTGAGCACCGGCTGAGGCATCAGGGCAGCCCCTGTGTGAGCCCAGCCCTGCTCCCCAGGCTGCAATGATGGAACATTAACCACCAGCAGACCCCAAGGCCCTCTCTCCAAACCCTCCGCTCCATGAGCTGAACTCCTGCTCCCTCAGGGCAGCAACAAAGGCCCTTTGGCCAGGAAGTGTAACGTCCGACCAGAGCCCTGTGACAGAGGAGAGATCAGGCAAGCGGTCTTAGGACTTCTACTCCCACCCCAATTTCAGGGCAGCTGCACAGTCCACGTCCCCAGAGCCCACGCTAAGGATGGAAGGAAGTGATGCCACACAAGCATAAAGTTTCTCACGATTTTTCCTCCTGGATTTTGTTTCAAAGGATTTGCTATAAAAACCAGACTGATACCCAGGATAAAAGGGAAACCAATAGCGGGTGAACAGAACTGCAAAACCCCGAGCAGTGAGTGCAGCAGGTGGGCAGGTCTGCCGGGGGCGTGCAGCCAATGTGGGGGCCACAGCCTGCCGGGGGCGTGCAGCCAATGTGGGGGCCACAGCAGTGAGTGCAGCGGGTGAGCAGGTCTGCCGGGGGCGTGCAGCCGATGTGGGGGCCACGCTGGACATTGCCAGCACCTGTGGGGCTACGACAGGCTTCACACCAAGAAGTGTCTTAGAGGAGAGGCCAGACCACTCAGAACGAGAGTGAGGGCGGCCCAGGTGGAGTGGGAGAGGCTGGGGTCCTGCGTCTGACCTGCAGCGTGGGAAGATCAATGAACACGTGCCGGTCCAGTCGGCCTGGCCTCATCAGAGCACCGTCCAAAATGTCAGCTCGGTTCGTGGACGCCAGGACAATGACATGGTCTGTGGTACCCATTCCTGAGGGGACAGAGCAGACAGTGGCCCTGAGGGTGGGGGTCCTGACACAACACATTTCCCCTGCAAGTTCCCCTTCAGGATACAGGAGGGAGAGAGACCCCCACCTAAGGCCCAGAGAGAAAGGAACAGCCCGGTCCTTCCGAACTAGGAGCCGTGATCCCCCATCGCTCCCAGCCAACATCACCAGGAGGAACAGGAATCTGCCTATTTGACAAGTGAAAACAGCAGCGCCGTCCCTAGGGCTGGCTACTGAGGCAGAACTGTCCAAGGCCCTCCTGGAGCTCCCACAGCACCCTGGAGCGTCTCCCTGTCTCATGGGGCCACCTGGGAGCTGGTCATAACAGCCACCCCCCCACCCCCACGTCATTATTATTGTGACTTTGTAACACTTTAGCTAACGCCCCGCTTTAGACTGTGACTTTGAAACACTTTATCTTCAATGTCTGGCCTTAGGCCCTGGGTTTCAGGCTTGAGGTCTCTCATCTAAGAATTTAAAAGTGAGTCCAGAAACGATCACTGATCCCTGGTGTATGTGAACCTTGACTGGCCCTTGATGTGAATAAATCAACTGCGAAACGGGATTTATGAAGCTGCTGGGACCACCTGACTGGATGCTCATAAGAACGTTCAGGTGTTACGATGCTGTGATACTTCTCTGAATTTAAAGAAATGTACTCAGAGCATGTAAGATTCAAAACTATGGGTTTGCTTTAAAAGAATACAGTCCACCGGGCGCGGTGCCTCACGCCTGTAATCCCAGCACTTTGGGAGGCTGAGGCAGGCGGATCACGAGGCCAGGAGTCCAAGACCAGACTGGCCAAAATGGTGAAACCCCACAAAAGATACAAAAAATTAGCCGGGTGTGGTGGTGCGCGCCTGTAATCCCAGCTACTCAGGAGGCTGAGGCAGGAGAATCTCTTGAACCTGGGAGGCAGAGGTTGCAGTGAGCCAAGGTGACACCACTGCACTCCAGCCTGGGCTACAGGGCAAGACTCAGTCTGGGAGAAAAAAAAAAAAAAAAAAAAAGAATCCACTGGTGGCCAGGCACAGTGACTCACGCCTGTAATCCCAGCACTTTGGGAGGCTGAGGCAGGTGGATCACCTGAGGTCAGCAGTTCTAGACCACCCTGGCCAAAAGGGTGAAACCTCGTCTCTACTAAAATACAAAAATTAGCTGGGTGTGGTGCGTGCCTGTAATCCCAGCTACTCGGGAGACTGAGGCAGGAGGCGGAGGTTACAGTAAACCGAGACTGTCACTGTACTCCAGCCTGGGCGACAGAGCAAGACTCTCAAACAAACAAACAAACACACAAACAAAAAAACGGAAAAGGTCCGCAATAAACAGTGTTAAAAGTAACTAACGTAAGAACAGGATCCACCGTGACTAGAAGAGGATTTAGCCGGGCGCGGTGGCTCACGCCTGTAATCCCAGCACTTTGGGAGGCCGAGGCGGGCAGATCACGAGGTCTGGAGATTGAGACCATCCTGGCCAACATGGTGAAACCCCAACTCTACTAAAAATACAAAAAATTAGCTGGGCTTGGTGGCGTGCGCCTGTAGTCCCAGCTACTAGAGAGGCTGAGGCAGGAGAATCACCTGAACCCAGGAGGCAGAGGTCGCAGTGAGCCGCACCACTGCACTCCAAGCCCGGGTGACAGAGCAAGACTCCGTCTCAAAAAAAAAAAAAAAGAACAGGACGTACCGTGACTGACGTAAGAAACCCTTCATAATCCCAGCACGTTGGGAGGCCAAGGTGGGAGGACCATGTGAGCCCAGGAGGTGAAGGCTGCAGTGAGCTATGATCATGCCCCTACACTCCAGCCTGGGCAATGGAGCGAGACCCTGTCTCCAGCAACCCCATGTTCTTGGGACAGGACCTTGAACGCTCTGAGAGGGCTGAGGGGAGGGGCCTGACCAGCTTCTCCAGGGCCACTGTCCTGAGCCTCACTAAGCCGTAGCCGCCAAGTCTGGACAGCAACTCAGTCCAAGCCACACCCCACTTCCAAGCAAATCGCTCCCGAATTTCAAAGGAACTTTGAAAGACACAACCATTCTCCCTGGTTCCACACGTCAGAATGTGATAAGCTGGGATGCTGAGTCCCAGTCACATTTCTAGAAGGGAGATCACCGAAGAGAACCACCTGGTCAAGGCAAAGGCAGTGCCTTAAAATGACGGTGACTTTTAAAATAAACTCAGAAACAAAAACGGGCAGCAGAAGCACAAGTGCCTTGTCACACTATGACACAGGGAACAAGAGGCTGGGGAGGGTGGGGACTGGGATCCGAGCTGGCCCCTCCAGAGCTGTCTGGAAGGCCTGCCAAGGCTTACTGCTCAGTGTCGTGGAGCACCTTCCTTGCAGAAGAAGCCAGGACTGTGGATACAGAATTCTGAAAGATTGTATAAACGGTGAAAAAAAATGGAAAAGTTATAGGAACACTGGTCTCAAAAACAGCAGCCAGGCCAAAGAGGTGCAGTGCGAGCTCCTAGAGGGGGCGGCACCAGGTTCAAGCACAGCTCGGCCTTCAGCAGAGCCTGGCCACCCTGCGGGGCACATGCTTCGCACCGGGCCGCTATGTGTCAAGACGGCCACCCTGCGCGGCACGTGCTCCCCACCGGGCTGCTATGTGTCACCGACACGTGGTTTCAGGATACGGACTTCCTGGGACTGGACACATGCTCCCCGCTGGGCAACTATGTGTCAGGGACATGCGGTTTCAGGATATGGACTTCCTGGGACTGGATCTCTGGTTTGACTTTTTGAGTTTTGTATTCTGACGGTAACAGATACACAACAAATTGCAAAAACAGCACAGAGCAGTCCCTTTGGCCCTGGTCCCCCAGCAGCTGCGCATTCAATAGCTGCAAAACAAAGGTAAAGCCAAGAGACTGACACAGAAACACCAGGCCCCCACTCAGACACCCCCACTTCTATGTGCTCTCACCTGTACGCTCCACAGATGGACACCTGCATCACACGCACATTCACGTAACCAGCATCTCCCCTCAAGACACAGAACCGCCCTCCCCAGAGGCATCCCTCCTCCCTGCAGACCTCCCCTAACTGCTGACAACCACTAACCTGTTCTCCATCCCTAGAATTTTGTTATTTTGACAACTTTGTACAAGTGGAGTCATAAGATACTAAGCCTGGCTCTTCTCACTGGGCATCATTTCCTTGTTGCTGCAGGAAGAGTTTCCTTCTACGGCTGCGTAGAACACCATGGTAAGGATACACCCGTTTCAGCTCTTCTACTGCTGCGTAGAACACCACGGTAAGGACACACCCGTTTCACCTCTTCTATTTCTGCGTAGGACACCATGATAAGGATACACCCGTTTCAGCTCTTCTATTTCTGTGTAGAACACCACGATAAGGACACACCAGTTTCAGCTCTTCTATTGCTGCGTAGAACACCATGATAAGGATACACCAGTTTCAGCTCTCAGCCACTGAATGACACCTGGGTTGCTTCAAGTTTTTAGCTATTACAGGTAAATGAGCGTAGGCGCCCAGGCATTTCGTGTGAGCCTAAGTCTTTGCTTTCCTGGGATAAGAACCCAGGAGGGTGGACGCGGGGTCATGTGGTGAGCGCATGTGGACACGGGGTCATATGGTGAGCACTCATTTAGTTTTTTAAGAAACTGCCAAACTGTTTCCCAGTGAGGCTGTACCACGTCACATCCCCATCAGCAGCGTACAAGGGATCTGGTTTCTTGGCATTCTCAGCAGCGTGTGGTGTTGTCACTGTTTTTTGAGTTTTGTTTTGTTTTTGAGATGGGGTCTCGCCCTGTCGTCCAGGCTGGAGTGCAGTGGGGTGACCACGGTTCCCTGTAGCCTCAAACTGCCAGGCTCAAGCGATCCTCCCCTCCCACCTCAGTCTTCTGAGCAGCTAACACTACAGGTGCGCACCACCACTGCCAGCTAATTTTTATATATTTTTAGAGACAGAATCTCACTGTGTTGCTCAGGCTGGTTTCAAACTCCTGGGCTAAAGTAATGCTTCCAACTCAGACCCGCAAAGCGCTAGGATCACAGGTATGGCCCAGATCCGGGCCACTCACTGCTCTTTACTCCAGCTCTCCGATGAGGTGTGTGTTCCTATCAAAATCTCAGCAAGATACTTTGGTAGACAGGAACAAGCTTACTCTAAAAATTATAGGAAAAGGCAAAGGAATAGCTGAAACAATTCTGGTAAAGAACAAAGTGGGAGGAATCACTCCACCTGCTCTCAAGTATCACATAAGCGAGAGACCAGTTGTGTGCGGAAGGACAGACTCACAGAGCCAGCACAGACCCCCACATCCACCTGAGCTGTGGCAAAGGTGCAAGCACAACTTGGTGGAGAGAAGACAGCATTTCAGACCAGTGGCGCTGGAACACTTTTCCACAGGCAGAAAATGAACCTGACGAAACCTCCCACCTCATGTAGACGTTAACTTAAAATAAGATCATGCATTAAATCTAAAACTTCTATAAGAAACCCATTAGAGGCCAGGCGCAGTGGCTCACGCCTGTAATCCCAGCACTTTGGGAGGCCGAGGCGGGCGGATCACGAGGTCAGGAGATCGAGACCATCCTGGCTAACACGGTGAAACCCCGTCTCTACTAAAAATACAAAAAATTAGCCGGGCGTGGTGGCGGGCGCCTGTAGTCCCAGCTACTCAGGAGGCTGAGGCAGGAGAATGGCGTGAACCCAGGAGGCGGAGCTTGCAGTGAGCCGAGATCGCGCCAGTGCACTCCAGCCTGGGGGACAGAGAAAGACTCTGTCTCAAAAAAACAAAACAAACAAAAAAAAGAAACCCACGAGAGGCCAGGCATGGGGGCTCACACCTGTATTCCCCACACTTTGAGGAGCTGAGGTGAAAAGATCATTTGAGCCCAGGAGTTCAAGAGCAGGCTGGGCAACAAGATGAGACCCCAACTCCACACAAAAAATTTTTTTTTAATTAGCCAGGCATGTTGGTGCACACACCTGTGGTCCCAGCTACTCAGGAGGCTGAGATGGGAGGATGGCTTGAGTCCCAGAAGCTGAGGCTGCTGCGACCAATGATCACACCACTGCACTCCACCCTGCGTGACAGAGCAAGACTCTGTCTCAAAGAAAACAAAAAAGAAACCCACAGGAGAAAACCTTTAGGATCTAGAAATAGGCAAACAGTTCTTTTATTTGTTTGTTTGTTTTCTTAAGACGGAGTTTTGCTCTTTTTTGCCCAGAATGGAGTGCAATGGCGCCAACTTGGCTCACTGCAACCTCCGCCTCCCGGGTTCAAGCAATTCTCCTGCCTCAGCCTCCTGAGTAGCTGGGATTACAGGCGCGCGCCACCACGCCCAGCTAATTTTGTATTTTTAGTAGAGATGGGGTTTCTCCATATTGGCCAGGCTGGTCTTGAACTCCTGACCTCAGGTGATCCACCCGCCTTGGCCTCCCAAAGTGCTGGGATTACAGGCGTGAGACACCATGCTCGGCGGGCAAACGGTTCTTAGACTTCACAGTAAAAATGAGATCTATAAAAGCAAAAATTGATAAACTGAACTTTATCAAAATCAGCAGCTTTTGTTGTTCCCCGTTAGAGGGTGAAATGACAAGGGACAGATGGAGAGAGAATGCGTAAACCTCATGTCCAAAAAAGGGCTGTGTTCAGAGCCCTGGAGAACACTCAGAACTCAGTCAAGACACCTGCTGAGAAGATGCCCCTTGGGCCTCGAGATCTGTGCCCCCCAGCCCTGAGCTCCCACCCCTTAACTCCTGCCTGGGTTTCCCACAGTATCCTCAGTGCTCGGGGCTGCCTGCTGGTCCACCATCCCTGGGACCTAAGACATTGTCCAAAAACAAAGGCAACCAAACTCAGGATAAAGGACCGGCTGCCACAGCCTCACTTCCCAGAGGGCCCCAGACAGGAACCCCGAGAGGCCCTCAACCTGCCGCAGGACCCGACAGTTTGGGGGATGTTTTTGGGTCAGAGGCTCCTTCCATTCCCTGTTGGAGGCACATGTGGAGGACGGCAGGGCAGGCAGAGGCAACACCACAGGGAGCAAGCCACAGACAAACGCTAGACTGGACCCCGCTCTCCCGCTCAGAGCCTGAGACCCTTGAACCAGCACCCACTTCCTCTGAGAGGACAGAGGCATCACCTCTGTGCCAGCAGCAAGCGCTCAAGAGCTGACTCAAGTGGGAATGAGCCACACTGCCGGCCCCTCCCTGCCTGGGGGGCCCAGGAGCCCAGGCCTCCTCCTGTCCGTCTGTCCCCCAGGCTCACTGTCCATTCTGGCTTGGACCTGGGAGAATTTCCCCCAGTGCTCTCTAAATGGCTCTTGTCAAGATTTTACCAACAGGACTTCCACATCGAGTGGGTGACAGTGGACGCCCTGGCTATGTGGGCATGGAGGGTACTCGTGCTTTCTTTGAGGGATGTCTCAACGCACCAGGACAGCACAAGATGCCCAACCTGAAGCGGCTGCTCCCACCTGACTGCAACCTTCCAACCCGAGGTCTAACACGGGGAGAAAAGCTGCATCCCCATCCCGCTTCCGGCAGAGCGACGCTTCTGAGTGGGAGGACACACTCTGAACCCCAAGTGCAGTTCTCTGTGCTCCAGCCTGGCCACACCAGCATCACCCAGGGCTCGGCAGTGCTCACGGCCCCCAGGGGAGGACAGGGGCAGTCGACGGGCGTGAGTTGTGAGTCCGACGGCCGGCTCCTGCTGGGCCTCAGCTTCTCTCTCTGCCAGCGCCCATCTACCCACCTGGCAGGCAGTCCACGGCTCCCAGGGCAGAGCGTGCTTGATACATTCACTGCCACATTAAGGACAGAGGTAGGGGTGTCCCCGGGTCACAATGGGACCAGGACGAGGACCCCGGCTTCCCAGGACCTCGCTGACTGCCCAGATACTGGGAGCCTGGACCTGAAAGAGCCCACGACAAGCACCGCCAGGCTCACATGCTGAGGAGTTTACTTTGCACAGACTGAAAAAACAACGCCTGGCATGGTGGCTCAAGCCTTGAGTCCCAACGACTTAGGAAGCTGGAGCAGGATGGCTGCTTGAGCCTAGGAGGTGGAGGCTGCAGTGAGCTATGATGGTGGCACTGCACTCCAGCCTGGGCGACAGAAGGAGACCCTGTCTCTGAAGAAAAAAAAAGCCGAAGCATAAAATGTTCACAGCAGCCTTTTCCGTGTGTGGCTGCACGTCAGGGCGCCGTCTTGGCTGGCTTCCGCCACCAGGGGATGACTGCGTGGAAGGGAGGCCTGTGTGAACTGCTGGGCATCCACAGCTCCCGCATGTGCTCAGCGCTGACACTCGGCATCACTGCTTTCCAGCACAGGAGCCGGGACCTGGACATCCATCGCCGGTGGTGCCTCCAGTGCTCTCTGACTTACGTCCTTCCCAGCAGGGTCTGGGGTCCACAGGACACGGCCATGGACGGGCTGACGTAACCAACAAGGCTGCGGCTTTTCTCTTCCCCAGTGAGATTTTCCCACGAGCAGCACAGCGTCCACCCCATCCTGTGCACTTCCATGAATGGAAGCAACAAAGCCTGGCCTGGGAGCTCGGCAGGGCTGAGCACACACAGCTGTGGCTCTGCATAAAGGGACTTGTTTAGAGCTGGCACTCAACAAGAGGCCTTCAGTCAGCGGACTCCCAGGCCTGCGCAAATCCGGGGGTGGAAGCAGCTATTCTTACGATAGCACAGAGAGGTTATGTGGAGAAGATCGTTTGATATACGCTTGCCTTTGGGCTCAAGTCACTCAAAAAGGTGGTCTCTGTCTTCAGTGCAAAAGGCAACCGCAGAAGAGCGAACGACATCGCCCTCCATCGCCCTGTGGGCTCCGTGAGACAGGAGCAGGCGGGGGTCTCTCCTCTGAGCTTCCTCATGGTCCCCTGGGAGGGCACCTGGTCAAGAGAGGCACCTGGTCGGAGAAGGCTGCAGACTCAGAGGATGAAGACCTCAGTGTCCACGCCGCGCAGCCAGAACAGCGCAGCCACCCGCCTCACCCGACCCACAGAGAGTAACAAGACTCTGTGGCCAGAACCCAAGGTGTCCTGCAGATTTCTTCAAAACCCAAACAACCCACCCATCCTTCAGCAGCCTCCAGAAACAATGGTTAGAGCCACACTGAAGGCCACACAGCACCAGACAGGCCACAGTGAAGGCCACAAAGCACCAGAGAGGCCACATAAAGATGCTCCGCAGAGAAGCAGTACAACGAGCCTGGAGGCTCCAGAGGCCTCTAAAACGCATGGTGATCTCCACTTGAGGTACAGGGCCAGCTCCCCCAGCAGAGGTGGTGGGGTCCCTGAACCCCAAGAACCCACCTCTGAGGAGGTGTCTCTCCTCAGTGACACCTCAGACACTGCACAACCTGAACTGCTCACCCCACATCTCTGAAGACATTCTGTTCTCTGAAAACTCGACTCCCATGACCACTTGCTCTGTGTGCAGAAGGCAGCCGTTCAGGTCTCGCATGCTCACGCATTAATTCCTGAACAAGCGTGTGGAGAGACGACTGGAGACACAGGGGACAAGCAGCAGGAGAGGGGTGAAGCATTCTCTGCAAACGTCACTGCGTCCTGGACACCATCGGGAATCTCACTTTCATCTTCCACCCTCAGAACTTTCACAGCCTAGAGAACACTTCTGTGGGCATCAGTCTATCTGAATTCACAGCAGCCCAGAGGGAACGCGGGGCACCCAAAAGAGACGGGAGCCAGCACAGGGAACGTGGGGCACCCAGAAGAAATGGGCGCCAGCACGGGGAACGCGGGCACCTGGGAGAAATACGTGCCACCATGGAGAACGCAGAGCACCCAGGACAGATGGGCGCCAGCACAGGGAACATGGAATACCCAGAACAGATGCACACCAGCCCAGAGCCAAAGTCCTGAGCAGAGTCCACCGCCAGCGACAGGTGCAGCGACACTGTAAACCTCAAGGCACACCACAGCACTGCTGCACCAATCCGGCCAAATGCACTGCTTGACCTGACCCTGAGGACATGTCACAGCTCCAGAGATGACATTCCTGAATGTCACTGGCCTGTACAGTGTCACAGTCACCAAAGACAAACACTGAGGAACAGTGAAGCCTACCTGTAATCCCACCTACTCAGGAGGCTGAGGTAGGAGGATCACATGAGCTAAGCAGTTCAAGACCAACAGGAGCAACAGAGCAAGACCCTGTCTCAAAAAACAGGACCAAGAAATGACACAGGAAGGGAAGAGACCAAGGAGACCGAACATCCACGTCGGGGGGCGGAAGCACCTGTGGATGGGTCTGGGGGGCAGTCATGGACACCGTGGCGTGGGGGTGGGAAGCGTCCATGGATGGGTCTTGGGGGCAGTCACGGACACCATGGCCTGGGGGTTGGAAGTGCCCGTGGATGGGTCTGGGGGGCAGTCACGAACACCATGGCCTGGTCTGAACCTGCAGACCATGTACGTCACAGTCAGCCTTCAGGGAGCTCGCAGGAAGGCATCAAAGAACACTCTGACTACCGTGGCAACACTTCTGTAAGTCTCAAGTGATTTTGCAATGAGAGGTGAAGCAAGTTCCCCCCTTAGCTGAGTAGTCAAAACTGGGCTGTGCATGTGCTAAGACACACGACTCCAGGCAGCCACAGGCAACAAAGAAAACAGGAAGTCAACGGTTCTCTTGGAGCCAGAACACTTTGGGGAAAAAAGTCTCCCTCATCTACAATACCTAAAATCTAACTAGAATTCTGATTAAATCTTACAAAGCAGAGACTTCAAAAGATGCTTGTACTTATGTTAACACAGCCTAATTCACGACAGTCCACGTGTCCACCGACGAGTGAATAACAAGACGCAGCCCCTACACACAAGGAAGCATCATTAAGCCTCAAAGAGGAAGGAAATCCTGACACGTGCCCAGCGCAGATGGCCCCTGGAGATGTTATGTGCTTGAAAGAAGGCGGATAGCAAAGGACAGACACTGTAGGACTCCAATTCTATGAGGTCCCTCCAACAGTCAAACTCAGAGACAGACAGCGGGACACAGGCTGCAAGGGGCTGGGGATGGAGAATGGAGAGGGTTGGGTGGGGACAGGTTTTCGGTTTGAAGAGAAAGTTCTGGAGACACGTGGTGGTGGCAGTTGCTCAACAGTGCGAATGTACTTAATGTCAATGAACTTCAGAATGATTAAAGTGGTAAATTTATGTGAACATATTGTTTTTTAGAGACAGAGTCTCGCTGTGTTATCCAGGCTGCAACGCAGAGGCTGTTCACAGGCAAGACCATCGCACGGGACACTCCCTAGCTCAGGCTCCAGCACTCCTGCCACGGCCTCCCAAACAGCCAGGAACACAGGCCTGCACAACCAAGCCTGGCTATCTGTATATTGTACCACAACAATATCCACATGAAAAAAAAATAATAATCTTGCAAAAGTAGCTCAGAAGAAAAATAATTCCATGTCACCTTTATTGGGTCAGCTCCATTAAAAAAATAAAAATGTCAAAGCCAGAGCAGAAGTCATTTTCAAGGGGTCACAACAAATGGGGTGCCTCCCTCGCCGCAGTACAGTGCCCTGATGCTCTGCTCGGCCCTCTAACCAGCATCACACCCTCTCCAGGGGGCGCAGGGAGAGACGTGGTGGCACAACCAGACAGACTCATTACAGACTTAAAAAATCATGAGTGGCACAGATCTTCCAGAATCTGTCTAGCGGTCTTTCTGGGTTTTGCTGCAAAGCCCCTAAAAAACAGTAATAATGGAAAAAAAAGCCTGGGCGCCAAGGCTGACGCCTGTAATCTCAGCACTTTGGGACACTGAGGCAGGCTGACCACCTCAGGTCAAGAGTTCGAGACCAGCCTGGCCAACACGGTGAAACCTCGTTTCTACTAAAAATACAAAAATTAGCCAGGTGTGGCGGCACGTGCCTGTAATCCCAGCTACTTGGGAGACTGAGGCAGGAGAATCGCTTGAACCTGGGAGGCGGAGGTGGCAGTGAGTCAAGATGGTGCCATTGTACTCCAGCCTGGGCAACAGAGCGAGACTGAGAAAAGATTGCCGGGTGCAGTGGCTCACAGCTGTAATCCCAGCACTTTGGGAGGCCGAGGCAGGCGGATCACGAGGTCAAGAGATGGACACCATCCTGGCTAACATGGTGAAACCCCATTTCTACTAAAAATACAAAAAATTAGCCGGGCGTGGTGG
>NW_026652281.1:590867-604284 GCF_009828535.3 Hylobates moloch
AAAAAAAAAAAAAAAAAAAGAAAAGAAAAGATTACATCTGACATACCACTTATATTCCCACTTGTCTTTTTTACTATTGCCTTGACCTTTTTTTAATCAAAAGCTGTGTTTCGTTTTTTTTTTGTTTGTTCTTTTTTTTTGAGATGGAGTCTCCCTCTGTCACCCTGGCTGGAGTGCAACAGTGAGATCTCGGCTCACTGCAACCTCGACCTCACGGGTTCAAGTGATTCTCCAGGGGAGCAGGGATTACAGACACCCGCCATTGTGCCCGGCTCACCTTTGTATTTTTGTAGAGATGGGGTTTCAGCATGTTAGCCAGGCCGGTCATGAAATCCTGACCTCTGGTGATCCGCCTGTCTTGGCCTCCCAAAGTGCTGGGATTACAGGCGTGAGCCACTGCGCTGGGTCTAAAAGCTGTATTTCTATTTATTCTTTCTTGAGACGGAGTCTCACTCTGTCACCCAGGCCGGAGTGCAGTGACACGATCTTCGCTCACCACAACCTATTCTGAAAGACATGGGAAACCCTCCTCTGATGGTGCCATGGGGGTGTGCGGCGCACGGGCACTGACCATCCATTTCTACCAGAAGCTGGTTGAGCGTCTGCTCCTCCTCCGTGTTGGAGAAGCTGGACATGGTGGTGGAGCGCTTCTTGCCCACCGCGTCGATCTCATCGATGTAGACGATGCAGGGAGCCCGGGCTCGGGCTTCCTTGAAGAGGCTCCGCACACGGGCAGCACCGAGGCCTGAGGGGACAGAGAGAACCAGGAAATGGGCAGATAATAAAAAACAAAGCCCCCTCCTGTACCCGGCCCAGACAAAGTTCTACACCAAGGACAACTAAAGCTACCAGCCCCATTCCCTGCAAACAGACACACAGCAGCTGCTCGCAGGGACCCCTGGCCAGCCCTCAGGGCTCACACGCACCACGGTGGCCCCCCAGGCCACAAGTGACAGTGGCTTTGAAGCAAACATGTTGCTCTGCAGACAAAACCCCTCCTCCAACCCAGACCTCGATTTCCTTCTCTACTCCCCCACCCACCTGTGTCCCTTTCAGTCCATCCACCAGAGGAAAGATGTGTGAAAGCAGCCAAGTGGTCAGCCAAGCTCCCGCACAGCCCGCAACCACAGCACCTACCTCCAATGACCTCCACGAACTCTGGGCCGGCCATCGCCAGGAAGGGCACCTGAGCCTCCGTGGCCACCGCCTTAGCCAGCAGCGTCTTCCCACAGCCGGGGGGGCCGAGCAGCAGTGCGCCCTTTGGGACCTTGGCGCCAAGCTGGAGGTAGCGTTCTGGGCTCTGGACAGCAGCAGATGATGTGACACCAACCACTTGGGGTTTCAGTTTTTGTTTTTTTTTTTAGAGGTAAGGTCTCTCTGGGTCACCCAGGCTGGAGTGCGGTGGGTGCCATGACAGCTCACTGAAGCCTCAAACTCCTGGGCTCAAGCCATCCTCTCACCTCAGCCTCTCCAGTAGCTGGGAATATACAGGCATGAGGCACCACACCCAACTACTTTTATAAACTTTTTGCAGCCGGGCTCGGTGGCTCAAGCCTGTAATCCCAGCACTTTGGGAGGCCGAGGCGGGCGGATCACGATGTCAGGAGATCAAGACCATCCTGGCTAACACGGTGAAACCCCGTCTCTACTAAAAATACAAAAAAATTAGCCAGGCGTGTTGGCGGGCGCCTGTAGTCCCAGCTACTCGGGAGGCTGAGGCAGGAGAATGGCATGAACGTGGGAGGCGGAGCTTGCAGTGAGCCGAGATCACTCCACTGCACTCCAGCCTGGGGGACAGAGAAAGACTCCGACTCAAAAAAAAAAACAACAAAAAAAAAAAAACAAAAACTCTTTGCAGGCCAGGCACAGTGGCTCACGCCTGTAATCTCAGCATTTTGGGAGGCTCAAGCAGATGGATAGGCTGAGATCAGGAGTTCGAGACCAGCCTGGCCAACATGGAGAAACCCGGTCTCTACTAAAAATACAAAAATTAGCTGTGCATGCTGGTGGGCACCTGTGATCCCTCCTACTTGGGAGGCTGAGGCAGGAGAATCACTTGAACTGGGGAGGTGGAGGTTGTAGTGAGCCGAGATTGTGCCACTGCACTCCAGCCTGAGTGACAAAGTGAGACTCTGTCTCAAAAAAAAAAAAAAAAAAATTAATTAAATAAAAAAATGTTTTGCAGACACAGGGTCTCACTGTTGCCCAGGCTGATCTCCTACTCCTGGGCTGAAGCACTCCCCTGCCTCAGCCCCCCGAGGCGCTAGGACTGCAGGTGTGACCCACCGCACCAGGCCTGCAGACAGAATGTGTAAGTCAGCCCCCCGAGGCGCTAGGACTAGAGGCGTGACCCACCGCACCAGGCCCGTGGAGGGAACGTGTAAGTCAGCCCCCCGAGGCGCTAGGACTGCAGGCGTGACCCACCGCACCAGGCCCGCGGAGGGAACGTGTAAGTGACGCACTTGAAAGACAGCTCATGCATTGCCACCAACTGGCTATGGGGTCTATGTGGTTCTGGAAAAAGCACAGAGCTTTGCAGGGGATGAAGGGCCCAGGACGGCTAACGGCACAGTTGGCATGGGCCTTGGCACCCTCCACTTGGCTGAATCATGTGCACGGGGCTTGTGCTGCTGGTTGAACAGGCACCAGCACCTGCTTGGTGTCCCCATGGGACACAGTAAAGGTCACCACCAACCCACGACACGTAATCAATAGAATTCCAGGTCCCACAGGAGCCCTTCTGGGAGAGAAGGCAGGCCGGTGTCTGCTCACACCTCCCTCCTGGTCCGCACTGCTCTCACCTTCAGATAATCCACGAACTCGCGGACTTCCAGTTTGGCTTCGTGCATTCCTGCCACGTCTTTGAAGCTGACTCCTTTCCCCATCTTCCCATCCACAATCGTGAAACGAGCCATTTTAAGCTGATTCTGTGCAGAAAGAACAAAGTGCAAGGAGCTGTGCAAAGTCAGGAAATCAGCAGCACGACGCCAGAGCTCAGCCCACGCACCTGAGCCGCCCCAATCCCACGTCTCCATCCCAAGATCCCAAGGCTTCACTCATGTCAGACTGACAAGGCTCACAGGTCAGTCTTCAGGCACAGAAGGGGAATGTTTCGTCATTAATTAGTAAGAAACTTGTCTAGCAATTTGCTTTAAAAAAAATCATTCGGCCGGGCGCGGTGGCTCACGCCTGTAATCCTAGCACTTTGGGAGGCCGAGACGGGTGGATCACGAGGTCAGGAGATCGAGGTCATCCTGGCTAACATGGTGAAACCCCGGCTCTACCAAAAATACAAAAAAATTAGCTGGGCGTGGTGGCGGGCACCTGTAGTCCCAGCTACTTGGGAGGCTGAGGTTGCAGTGAGCTGAGACTGCACTCCAGCCTGGGCAACTGGGCAAGACTCCATCTCAAGAAAAAAAAAAAATTATTTCCCGTCCAGGTGCAGTGGCTCACGCCTGTAATCCTAGCACTTTGGGAGGCCGAGGCAGGCAGATCGCCCAAGCTCAGTAGTTCAAGACCAGCCTGGCCAACATGGTGAAACCCTATCTCTACAAAAATACAAAAATTAGCCAGGCATGGTGGCCCACACCTGTAGTCCCAGCCACTCAGGAGGCTGAGGCAGAAGAATGGCATGAACCCGGGAGGCGGAGCTTGCAGTGAGCCAAGATCGCACCACTACACTCTAGCCTGGGCAACAGAGCCAGACTGTCACAAAAAAAAAAAAAAAAGAAAGAAAAAGGCCAGATGCAGTGGCTCACACCTATAATCCCAACACTTTGGGAGGCTGAGGCAGGAGGATCACCTGAGGTCGGGAGTTCGAGACCAGCCTGAACAACATGGAGAAACCCCATCTCTACTAAAAATACAAAATTAGCTGGACGTGGTGGCACATGCCTGTAATACCAGCTACTCGGGAGGCTGAGGCAGGAGAATCGCTTGAACCCGGGTGGTGGAAGTTATGGTGAGCCGAGATCACGCCATTGCACTCTAGCCTGGGCAACAAGGGTGAAAACTCCATCTCAACACGCAGATTCAACTGCCCTGTAATCTCACAAGGCTCAGGCACCCCAGAGTTAGCGTGAGAGGCCCTCAGGCAACACTGGTTACTGCACGCCTTACAGCCAGCCCATGCGAAAGGAAGCTGACCTGCTGTGTAACTGTGGCTTCAGGCTACTCTCTGCAACAGGTTTTCTCTGTGTGTTCATCATACAGCTTATGGGAAAAGTATTCAGCAAACACAAAACAGAAAGAGTTCAGAGACCTCTGATTTACAGAACTTACAAAAGCACTGAATCCACCTTCCCTTCCAGTCATCCCGGCCAGACGGAAAACACACCACAGGATGGCCAGGCCCACTGCCGTCATCCCCACGGAATATAGGGCACTGCCGGAAGGAAGAGACGCAGGCACAGGCTCAGACGGTGTCATGTGACAGACACATGCTTCCAAATCAGAACCACCGCTGGCAACGTTTCCAAGATGAGACGAGGAATCCCTACGTCTGGGACCGATGCGCAGATTAAAATGGTTCTGGAAATGGGTTCTCTTGTCTCATTCTGACTGTGCTTTTGCATGAAAGCTTCCCAAATGGTCAGACTGAGTTTGCAAATGCTGGAGATACCTAGTGATCTAGCCAGCCTTGTGACAATAACAACGTTGAGGTTTTTCTATTTTCAGCATATTTTGTTTTCAGCTTCAATCAGGCAGGCAAGATCAGCCTAAGAGTAAAAAGCAAATCTCAGGCCAGGCGCGGTGGCTCACGCCTGTAATCCCAGCACTTTAGGAGGCCGTGGCGGGTGGATCACAAGGTCAGGAGTTTGAGACCAGCCTGGCCAACATGGTAAAACCCCATCTCTACTAAAAAAAATACAAAAATTAGCCAGGCATGGTGGCATGTGCCTGTAATGGCAGCTAGTCAGGAGGCTGAGGCAGGAGAACTGCTTGAACCCAGGAGGTGGAGGCTACAGTGAGTCAAGATCATGCCACTGCACTCCAGCCTGGGCTACAGAGCAATGCTCCATCTCAAAAAGTAAAAAAAAAATGAAAGAAAAAACCCTGTCTCTACTAAAAATACAAAAAAACTTAGCTGGATGTGGTGGCACGCATCTGTAGTCCCAGCTACTCAGGAGGCTGAGGTGGGAGAATCACCTGATCCTCGGAGGTCGAGGCTGCAGTAAGCTCAGATTGCACCACGGCACTCCAGCCTGGGCGATGACAGAGTGAGACCCTGTCTCAAAAAAAAAAAAAGAAAAGAAAAGAAAAAAAAGCAAATCCGAGAACTTTTGCCCTCATCCTGAGGAGGGGCTGCCCTAGGCCTGCCCCAACCCTCCATCTTCTGTACAACATCGGCCTACGAAGACATGAGAATAGGCCTGCCCCAAGCTTCCGTCTTCTGTACATCATCAGCCTACAAAGACATGAGATGCACAGCCTCAGAGCAGTGAGCTTCCAGGAGTTGCTGGGTTATAGAATTAAAGGTGCATCTTTGTTTTTTTTCTGTAGAGATGGGGTTCTCCATGCTGCCCAGGCTGGTCTCGAACTCATGGGTTCAAGAGGCTCACGCTTGTAATCCCAGCACTTTGGGAGGCCGAGGCAGGCGGATCACGAGGTCAGGAGATAGAGACCACGGTGAAACCCCGTCTCTACTAAAAATACAAAAAATTAGCCGGGCGTGGTGGCGGGCGCCTGTAGTCCCAGCTACTCGGAGAGGCTGAGGCAGGAGAATGGCGTGAACCCGGGAGGCGGAGCTTGCAGTGAGCCGGAGCTTGCAGTGAGCCGAGATTGTGCCACTGCACTCCAGCCTGGGTGACAGAGCAAGACTCCGTCTCAAAAAAAAAAAGAGAGATCCTCCCTGCCTCAGCCTTCCAAAGTGCTGGGATTACAGGCATTGCCACCGCACCTGGCTAGAGGTGCATTTTGATCAAGGGAGTACTTGCCAGTCACTGGCATTCTACAGCTTCAGAGATTACAAGTCAACAATAAACCTCTTGGTTTCAGTACCCGTTGGCCCCTCATTTGTCCTACTAAGGAACCTGTCAGGGTCCATGGTCCGTAACTGCCCACAGCTCCCACCTGGTCTGTTTCCCTCTCAACAGTGAAATGAGAATTTCTCCTTCCTGTGTCTACCCTTTTCCCGTTCCATTTTCCTGTCTGCAGAAGAGAGCAAGCCCAGGACATTATCAAGGTCCTCCGTGACTCCTTGACTTTCTTTCTCACTGCTAGGCTGATCTTGCCTTGCTAACTGAAAGTGATCGCTTACTTTTCAAAAAAAAATATACTGAAAACAGAAAAACCTCAATGTTGTTATTGTCACAAGGCTGGCTAGATCACTAGGTATCTCCGGCATCTGCACACTCAATCTGACCATTTTGGAAGCTTTCATCAAAGAGCACAGTCAGTGAAAATTAAACAAGAATGTGAATTCAGAAGCGCCAGACAACTAAAGAGAGTGACTAAACAAACTCCAACAGACTTGCACACAGTTGGCCTCCACAGCCACAGATTCCACCTCTGCAGGTTCAACCGAGCACAGAATGAAAATATCTGGGGAAAAACGTGCATCTATACTGAACATGCACAGACACATTTTTGTCATTATTCCCTAAAGTATAACAACGATTGAAATAGTATTTACAAGGTATTGGGTATTATTAGCAACCTACAGATGATTTAAAGCATATCAGAGGATGTTCTTACATTACATACAAAAACTTCGGCATCTACGTCGGGGGCTGAGACTTGGGCATCTACGTCGGGGGCTGAGACTTCGGCATTTTACATCAGGGGCTTAAGCATCCTTAGTGCTGGTATCCTTGGGAAGTCCTAGAACCAGCCCCCGTGGATACCCATGGATGACTATATGTCTAAATTTCCTGGCATTGTATCATTCACTTCTACATTTATTTAACTCTCCCACTGAAAAGTCTAGTTAACTAGGCCGGGCGTGGTGGCTCATGCTTGTAATCCCAGCACTTTGGGAGGCCGAGGTGGGCGGATCACGAGGTCAGGAGATCGAGACCACGGTGAAACCCCGTCTCTACTAAAAACACAAAAAAATTAGCCGGGCGTGGTGGCGGGCGCCTGTAGTCCCAGCTACTCGGAGAGGCTGAGGCAGGAGAATGGCGTGAACCCGGGAGGCGGAGCTTGCAGTGAGCCGAGACTGCGCCACTGCACTCCAGCCTGGGCGACAGAGCGAGACTCCGTCTCAAAAAAAAGTCTAGTTAACTAGAGGCAAAGACAGTTTGAGATTTTTGTTTGCAATCTGTTTCTCACATTACAAAGTCAAGTTAGGTTTAGCTCAAGCGTCAACAAATACATCCAACATACTTTCCGAAGAATCCTGTTCGCCTGTAGGAAACCGGGATCCTGTCCTTGGACTCGATATTCAGCTCATCTTCAGCTGCTCGAAGCTTCTCTTCAAACTTGTCAATATTTGCAACCTGCATTCGGTACATCAAGGCTAGTCGCTGGGGGGCAGAAAGGAGAGGGGACCGTGAGAAACACGCAGGGACAGACGGGCACCCCACGGTCAACAGAGAGCCTGCCTGGAACTCACGGTAATGACAACCTCAGCATTGTGAAGAGGACGCCATTCAGAAACTAGAGGAGATTCCTAACGTACGACGGTTCCACTTACGGTCTTTCCACTTTACAACGGTGTGAAAGCAACATGCACACTAGGCTCCTTGACCTACGATGGGGCTACCTCCCAGTGAGCCCCTGGGAAGCTGAAAATACCCTAATTCAAGGAGCATCTGTACTTCCAAGTCAGTGAGCCCCTGGGAAGCTGAAAATACCCTAATTCAAGGAGCATCTGTACTTCCAAGTCTAAACAATTTTAGTTTCCTCAACCACAATTTGAGAAACAAAATTTCAACAGACAGACTTTCTATTTTCCACTCATAGGAAAACCACGAAATGGAGGGGTGTCCGCAGGTTAGCTCACAGCCCCACGTCTGATGTGTGCCTCGGACTCAGCTACGCCTGCAGACACAGCAGGGGCCTCCCCCAGAGGCCGGCGAGGCTGCAGCACGAGACTGAGGACGGCAAAATCAAGACTACGGCCAAAAGCAGATGTTTTAGGAAACTGCGGCCACAGAGGGTTCGTGTTTAACCACAAAACCTGAGACTGTTCATCCCTCACACCAGGACACCAACGGGTCCGTCTCCCTGGCACACGATTCTCAAAACGCAGTGTTTTCCTAAGTAAACTCCGCATGTTTAGCTCAGATTTCAGCATGACTGGACGGCAACAGCCCAAAGGCAGGACACCGATGGACTTGCGGGACTCTCTCTGAGGTTAACTGGAAACTCCAGCAGAGGACAGGGATGAGGGGCAGGGATGGCACCTGCTGCGCCCTCACTCACACCCTCACTCACACTCTAAACTGCTAAGACAGAATTCTGAGCATTTTCTCTTCAAGGCAGCTGTTTTATCAGGTGACTCGTCCAGAGCTGAGCATAGTGTTGTAGGTTAAAATAACCTTCCAGGCTGAAATAATCAGACATCCACCGGAGGATTTACGTGAATGAGCACCGTCTTCTGCACTTAGCCATGCTGTATTTTAAGAACGGGGTTTCCTGTATTTAAAAATAGCAAGACAGGGCCAGGCATGGTGGCTGATGCCTGTGATCTGGCACTTTGGAAGGCCAAGGTGTGAGAATCACTTGAGGCCAGGAGTTCAAGACCAGCCTGGACAACACAGTGAGACCTCCTCTCTCCAAAAAAACAAAAAAATTTAAAATTAACCAAGTGTGGTGGTGCGCGCCTGCAATCCCAGTGACAGGGGAGGCTGAGGTGTGCGGATCACCTGAGCCCAGGACGTCAAGGCTGAGTGAGCCGACATCACACAGCACTGCATCTCAGCCTGGATGACAGAGAGAGACTCTGTCTCAACAAAAAAAAGCAGAAGAAAAGGAAAAAGCGTTCTAAATCCTGAGTAACCCAGCAAAGGGGCAGAAGCTCCGGTGGAGGCCACGGTCATTTCCAGACCCTGGGGCGGGCCACACCAACCCCAGACCACTTTCCTAATCACTGCTCCACACGTTATCCAGGGTTAAATTGCTCCAAGCACACGTTCTGACGCACTCTTGGAATCTAAAGTTACCAGATCTGGCCGGGCACGATGGCTCACACCTGTAATCCCAGCACTTTGGGAGGTCAAGGTGGGCAGATCACTTGAGGTCAGGAGTTCGAGACCAGCCTTGCCCGACATGGAGAAACCCTATCTCTACTAAAAATACACAAATTAGCCAAGCGTGGTGGTGCGGGCCTGTAATCCCAGCTACCCGGGAGGCTGAGGCAGGAGAATCCCTTGAACTCGGGGGGCAGACGTTGCAGTGAGCCGAGATCACATCACTGCGCTTCAGCCCGGGCGACAGAGCGAGACTCCGTCTCAAAAAAAAAAAAAAACAAAGACAAAAACAAAGACAACCAAATAAATGCAAATCAATGGGCTGAGGTCCCTGCATGAGAAAGAAGCATGCCCTCAACTGCAGGTATCCAAAAGGATGGCAACAGCCAGTGCCCACACCCTCACTCACGGGCACCCACACCCTCACTCACAGCCCACCCACACCCTCACTCACAGGAGCCCACACCCTCACTCACAGGCCACCCACACCCTCACTCACAGGAGCCCACACCCTCACTCACAGGCCACCCACACCCTCACTCACAGGCCACCCACACCCTCGCTCACGGGCGCCCCCACCCTCACTCACAGGCCGCCCAAACACCACGGCTCCAGGGTGCAGGTAGACTTCCACCACGTCGCTCTCAGGCACCACCTGGACGCGCTGCACCTCGCCCTTGGCCAGCATCTCGTGGACAAAGTCGTTCCAGGAAATGCTGCCTCCGCTGGTGCTGAGAGCATTCAGGAGGCTCATGACAACCGCGATGACCAGCAAGGTGCGCAGCCGCTCTCGGTACATCTGGTCTTCCCGCTCACGGCGTCTCCTCTCCTCTGAGCCAGAAGAGAAGCAAAAGGGAGAAACGAACACATGAGCATCATACACGAACGACATCCAGAGCTTCTTCAGGAAAGCTCAACTGGACGGGGAGGGGCAGCGTCCTGCACAGAAGATCCTGAACTTCCGCCAATTTTTCCCTGAAGTTATTAGAGACAAAGACTAATGGTGTGCTGTTCAAGGTCACCAACACTTCATTCGCTGAGGTCACTTCAGCGAGGAGCAGGAGTGGTTCCTTCCTCAGACAAGAGGAAACCATTTCTAAATCGAAACACTGAGAGCTGGGCACAATGGTGCACACCTGTGGTCCCAGCTACTCAGGAGGGTGAGGCGTGAGGTTGAAGCTGCAGTGAGCCATGATCGCGCCACTGCACTCCAGCCTGGGTGACACAGCACCACCCTGTCTCAGAAAACAAATGACCGTCCCAGGCCGTCCAAGGCGTCACAGATGCAGTGAGCTCTCCTGCTGCAAAGTGCATGATCACGATGGCCATGAATGCAGTCGCTTGGAGTTTGATCAAATACTAAATATCAAAACATACACATAAATTATTAAAAAGATGAAAACAAATACCTTTTACCACAATCTGCCTCAAGAAATACCTTCCCAACCCCACTGAAGACCCTTGTGCCTTCTCTCTCCCTACCCAACAACCATTCTGAACTTTTTGCTCATCAGAATGACTATCATTGAACAGAAAGTCACAGGTATCACAACATCTGAGAATACGACTTAAAAAAATCATCAGATACACTGTTGAGTCTAAAGGCATATACTCCAAACCACTTGACTCTAGAATTTTCCCAGAGACCAACTCTTTATGAGAAGCATCAGGTGAATTCTTCTAAATCATCTTCCTCATTATTAACATCCTACTGAAGACACGGTGGCATCATGCTTAGCTCTCAGAAGATGGAAAAGACACTCGGCCCCTGTTCTCCAGACACTGGGATACCTCGAGGGGAAGTGGACAGGTGCACCCCGCAGGCAGCAGGAGACCGACTCAAGGCTGGCCTGGGGCCAGCACAGAAGGGGTCTGGAGCAGCGGGCGCTCACTCACCCTTCATGGAGACGTGGCAAGCAGCGCCAGGCAGCGAAGCCAGGGGGACGCCTCTGAGGAGGGAATGGTGGGGAAAAGGACAGCCAGGATGGCCACTGGGCAAAATGCCTGCAGGGGTCACTTCCCACAGTCCAGGGCCCAGGTGGGGAGCAGTCCTGTAGCCAGGCAGGCTCCCAACAGTGACCACCCCAGGCCAAGCCACAGGCTTCCTTCAAACCCCCTAGCAGGTCACTCTCTCCTCCACCTCCGGGGAGGGTGTCATCTCCAGAACACCTGCGCCTGCAGACACAGCGCCAGGGACCCAGCGGCGGGAACGACGTCATTTCCAGAACACGTGCACCCCTGCGCCTGCGGACACAGCGCCACGGACCCAGCGGCGGGAATGACGTCATTTCCAGAACACCTGTACCCCTGCACCTGCGGACACAGCGCCAAGGACCCAGCGGCGGGAACCACGTCATCTCCAGAACACCTGCGCCTGCGGACACAGCGCCGCGGACCCAGAAGGGGGGACGAGAGGCTCACGTGCCTGAGATTCACAGCTCTGCTCCTCCTGCACTGTCTCGGGGGGGCTTCATGCTGGCATCAAAGTCAGAACTGGGCACGTCTCATGTACCACCTTCCTTTCCAACAATCATTTTAGACGAATTCAAACAATTTTTAAATCAGCTTAAAAACACAAAAAGAAACCTACTGAAGGCTGGGCGCGGTGGCTCACGCCTGTAATCCCAGCACTGTGGGAGGCTGAGGCAGGAGAATGGCGTGAACCTGGGAGGCGAAAATTGCAGTGAGCCGAGATGGCACCACGGCACTCCAGCCTGGGCAACAGAGCGAGACTCTGTCAAAAAAAAAAAAAAAAAGAAACCTACTGAAAAGGGGGCAAAATAATTGCTTTGAAAATATGAAGGTATATTTTAGATATCACTGTTTTGTTATAATCGATCCTAATCTTGCATCTAATACTTAAATTTCATATTCACAAAGGCAATTATGTAAAGCCCACCGCTTATTTCAGAGAACAAATTTATATTCTCAGGTGAGTAACTAATTGTTAGAAACTACTTCCAACATTTAATTACAAATTGTGTTTTCTACTAGAAACATGGGGTGCCCTGGGAAACTGAGAAATACTTCCCAGCAGCTACTGCAGCTGCCCTGGAGAGACGATCCAGAATCACGACCCACGCTGTTCTAGGCCGGCGTGGCTGTCCTTGTAATCCAGTTTTGGAGGCCGAGGGGGATCACGAGGTCGAGTCCAGTCAGGTGAAATTTTCTATTTTTGTTGAGATGGGGTCTCTCTCCGTCACCCAGGCTGGAGCGCGGTGCTGCACCGCAGGAGAAACCCAGAGTGCTCCATGAGCATATCTGGGCTCCCTGCAGCCTCGACCTCCTGGGCTCAAGCGATCCTCCCAACTCAGCCTCCCGAGTAGCTGGGAGTACAGGTGCACGCCACTGTGCCTGGCTAATTTTTTAAATTTGAGTAGAAAAAAAGGTCTCACTATGTTGCCCAAGCTGGTCTCAAACCACTGGGCT
Organism: Hylobates moloch; assembly: GCF_009828535.3. Taxonomy (NCBI): domain Eukaryota; kingdom Metazoa; phylum Chordata; class Mammalia; order Primates; family Hylobatidae; genus Hylobates; species Hylobates moloch. The sequence continues at coordinate 603,431 of NW_026652281.1, forward strand.
CAGGTGATTCTCCCACCTCAGCCTCCCAAAGTGCTGGGATTATAGGCGTGGGCCACCCGGCCAAAGAATTTCTACTAAAAGTAAAATGACAGCTTTTGGATTTTCTACAATAAACACCTCTTCTGCCTTCATCACAAACACGCAGCCCTTCTCCAGTGAGGGTCAGCCGGGCACGTTAATTCACAGGTGTGGGACACAGGCTGGCTCTCAGCCCCGCTGCGTCAGGGAGCAGAATCTGTCCAACAAGACGCTGAGGCCACACAGCCCTCGGGAGAGCCTAGCCCCGTCATGACACCTTCTTCTGAAGCTCCTCAGGTTCCAATCATTCCACTGTTGAGTGAGCCCTCTCTGGCCTCCGTGGCCTCCTCGGTGGCAGGAAGGAGGCCAACAGAGCACCCAGGACACAGGATCACAGAGAAGCCTCTTCCAGCCACAAGTGAAGGCACTGCAGGGAAAATCCATATGCTCTGTGAGCACATGCAGGTGGATGACCTAGACAGCCAGGCCAAGGAGGGTCCACAAACAGGCCTTGCACACGTTCTCGGGTGGTGCAAACCAGTACAACCCTGTCTGATAACTGCCAGGCAAGATGTATCAAGTGCCATAGACAGTATTTAGTTTCTTTAATTCAAAAATCCTACTTCTGAAACTTTAACCTAAGGAAACAAACGTTAAGAAATTCCAGCTGGGCGCAGGGGCTCACATCTGTCATCCCAGCACTTTGGGAGTCGAGACAGGTGGATCACTTGAGTCCAGGAGTTAGAAACCAGCATGGGCAACATAGCGAAAACCCATCTCTACAGGGGGAACAAAAATTAGCTGGGCGTGGTAGCACGCGCCTGTAATCCCAGCTA
>NW_026652281.1:609284-619927 GCF_009828535.3 Hylobates moloch
TTTTTTTTTATAAAAAGGTCAGCTGGGCGTGGTGGCTCACACCTGTAATCCCAGCACGTTGGGAGGCCGAGGTGGGGCAATCACGAGGTCAGGAGTTCAAGACCAGCCTGGCCAACATGGCAAAACCCTGTGTCTACTGAAAATACAAAAATTAGCCAGGCGTGGTGGCGCATGCCTGAATCCCAGCTACTCAGGAGGCTGAGGCAGGAGAATCGCTTGAACCCAGGAGGCAGAGGTTGCAGTGAGCTGACATCACACCATTGGACTCCAGTCTGGGCAACAGAGCCAGACTCCGTTTCAAAAATAAATAAATACAAAATAAAAGTAAAAAAAAAAGAAAAGTTCCAGGGCTGGGTGCGGTGGCCTACACCTGTAATCCCAGCACTTTGGGAGGCTAAGGCAGGCAGATCACGAGGTCAGGAGATTGAGACCATCCTGGCTAACACGGTGAAACCCAGTATCTAATAAAAAAACAAAAAAATTAGCCGGGTGTGGTGGCGGGTGCCTGTAGTCCCAGCTACTAGGGAGGCTGAGGCAGGAGAATGGCATGAACCCAGGAAGCGGAGCTTGCAGGGAGCCAAGATTGTGCCACTGCACTCCAGCCTGGGCAACAGAGCAAGACTCCATCTCAAAAACAAACAAACAAAAAACAAAAAATTAGCAGGGTGTGGTGGTGAGCACCTGTAATCCCAGCTACTTGGGAGGCTGAGGCAGGAGAATTGCTTGAACCCGGGAGGGGGAGGTTGCATCGAGCTGAGATCGCACCATTGCACTCCAGCCTGGTCAACAGAGTAAGATTCTGGCAAAAAAAAAAAAAAAAAGGTCAAAGGACACACTTTATTGAAATGTTGAAGAATACAGGGGAAGAGCCCTGAAATCAATTCATAATAATTTTGTATGAAGATTCAGAAGTCTTTTAGAAGATAGTTCTGAGTGGCTGCAGGCACTGACACTTAGTGTAAAACCAACAGTAAGCTGAAGATCAGCCTAAAGCCAGAAACACCTAAAGTGAATCCACCTGCGAAACACTGCTGTCCCTCCCCACAGTTACGACCTCCCCTCGAGAGCCCAGCCGGGAGAGTCAGAGCTCCTCTCGCACAGAGTAAAGCTGTCCCTGGCATTGGCAAATACAGCGTCTCACCCAAAATCAATCAAGCAGGACGTCACTCCTGAAACACACTCCTACTGAACTCGAATTCACAATAATAATCCCATCATCCAATAGCTGAACCATCATTTCCACATCCTGAAAGCTCTCCTGAAAAGCAACATGGGAAAAAAATTCCTCATGACAGTTCCTCACTCACCTTCCAAGGCCAGGTGCCTTTCCAGAAAGACGAGTGGTGCTGAGCAGGGCATCCATCTGACAACGCTGATGTCCAGCGAGAGGCCTCAAGGGTCCAAAAGCAAAGCATTCCTGAAGCTGACTTCCACCCTTATGCCCCCGGGGCTGTGAATCGGAAGCTGGGGCTGTGAATCGGAAGCTGAGCCTCCAACTCCTGGGCTCAGGCGATCCTCCTCCCTCCTGAGGAGCTGTGACTACAGGTGCACACCATGACGCCTGGCCAATTATTTTTTTCTTTTCTTTTTCTATAGATAGGATCTTTTTAAATTTAAATTAAATTTTTTTTTTGAGACGGAGTTTTGCTCTTGTTGCTCAGGCTGGAGTGCAACGGCACGACCTCCACTCACAGCAACCTCCACCTCCCAGGTTCAAGCAATTCTCCTGCCTCGGCCTCCCGAGTAGCTGGGACTACAGGCGTGCACCATCACGCCTGGCTAATTTTCTATTTTTAGTAGAGACGGGGTTTCACCATGTTGGCCAGGGTGTAGGTGATCCGCCTGCCTCAGCCTCCCAAAGTGCTGGGATTACAGGTGTGAGCCACTGTGCCCAGCCTTTTAATTTTTAGTGAGATAGGGTCTCGCTATGTGGCACAGGCCTCAAGTGATCCTTCCACCTGGGCCTCCCAAAGCGTTTCCATTACAAGTGTGAGCCACTGCACCCGGCCCATCTCCCCACTTTCCAGACTGGTTTCACCTTGCTAAGAAGAGAACAGAGACATGAAGACAGCCAGAGGCAGCCACTGACTAACGAACATCAGATGAACATACCTTCGTCCTCTTCAGGCGCCTTCCCCTTCGACTTATCCTTCTCCTTATTCTTCTGCTTCATCCTTGAGGTGTTAAAATAGAAAGTACCACCTATGAGAAATAGAGAAAGGATTTAACAATTGAGTTGTGCAACCACACGGGAGGCATACAGGACAACAGTATACTCCTAAGTAACCAAAGCAAAACAGAAACCATCTGAAAAACCTACTTATATCCATAAGATTTATAAATTTGAAATAAAGCATTTCCTATATCACTTAGTACAGTATTTCCTAATTACAGAATAAACTATTTTAACTTATGAAGTTAAACATCTTTGCTATTTAAATTGCTAATGTGAGGGAATAAAAAATAGTTATGAACACAAATTTGGGAAAATATCACAAATCCCTTTAATATATGAAGTTGCTTTAAAAGAACTTAAACAGTCCAGGTGTGGTGGCTCATGGCTGTAATCCCAGCACTTTGGGAGGCTAAGGTGGGTGGTTCAGGAGGTCAAGAGTTCAAGACCAGCCTGGCCAAGATGGTAAAACCCTGTCTCTACTAAAAATACAAAAATTAGCCAGACGTGTTGGCAGGTGCTTGTAACCCCAGCTACTTGGGAGGCTGAGGCAGAATTGCTTGAACCCGGGAGGCGGAGGTTGCAGTCAGCTGAGATCATCACACCACTGCACTCCAGCCTGGGTTACAGAGCAAGACTCCGAGTCACAAATGGCTTCCAGACAAGTGGCAATAGCAGCAGCCCAGCTACCACCAAGAAGGGCTGGCACGACACTCCTCACACAGAGCTCTGTCTTAAAATCTTAACAAATCAGCGTTTACAAATGGGGGAGGCCAGGTGCAGTGGCTCACGCCTGTAATCCCAGCACTCTGGGAGGCCGACGGAGGAGGATGGCTTGAGTCCAGGAATTCAAGACCAGCCAGCGCAACATGGGCAAAAAATCTCGTCTCTTAAAAAAAAAAAAAAAAAAGCCGGGCGCAGCGGCGCACGCCTGTAATCCCAGCACTTTGGGGGGCCAAGTCGGGCACATCACGAGGTCAGGAGATCAAGACCATCCTGGCTAACAGGGTGAAACGCCGTCTCTACTAAAAATACAAGAAATTAGCTGGGCGTGGTGGCGGGTGCCTGTAATCCCAGCCACTCGGGAGGCTGAGGCGGGAGAACGGCGTGAACCAGGGAGGTGGAGCTTGCAGTGAGCAGCGATCGCGCCACTGCACTCCAGCCTGGGCGACAGAGCAAGACTCCGTCTCAAAAAAAAAAATAAATAAAATAAATAAAAAAAACACCAACAACAAAACAAAAATGAAGCTGTACGTGGTGACACATGCCTGACTTCCCAGCTACTCAGGAGGCTGAGGTGGGAGGAGCACCTGGGCCCAGGAGGTTGAGGCTGCAGTGAGTAGAGACCGCACCTGGGCAACAGGGCAAGACCCTATCTCAAATAATAATAAAAAATAATAAAAATAGGGAAAGAGTTTCACAACCATGACCTGAAATGTAACTTTCTTCACAAAGACACAAACGGGTTCACCAGTGAAATGACCCTCGTTGCCACCTGCAGGTAACCTCAGGCATTAAGGGGGCTGAAGCATGTGTTTCCTGTGTCACAGCCACAGGCACCTGTGGGCTGATCTTAAACACAGACAGCAGATGGGCCAGTTGCTGACGCACGGCCAATCAGAAGGCACAGCACTCTCCCTACCCACGTGTTGGCACAAGGCTGTTTAATGTCAGTTAGGAGTAGGAATATTTTACTTTTTCCCTGTTCCAACTCCATAAAGGTGAGCGTGAAATAAAAATGAGAGGTGTCAATCCTTCAGGTTCTTTAACCTAAAGTCAAGAGAGACCAAAGAATGTCACGAGGTTTCATTAAATGATTTATTGATTTATTGATTTATTTATTTATTTATTTATTTATTTTTTGAGACGGAGTCTCGCTGTCACCCAGGCTGGAGTGCAGTGGCGCGATCTCGGCTCACTGCAAGCTCCACCTCCCGGGTTCACGCCATTCTCCTGCCTCAGCCTCTCCGAGTAGCTGGGACTACAGGCGCCTGCCACCACGCCCGGCTAATTTTTTTTTTTTTTTTTTTGTATTTTTAGTAGAGACGGGGTTTCACCATGGTCTCGATCTCCTGACCTCGTGATCCGCCTGCCTCGGCCTCCCAAAGTGCTGGGATTACAAGCGTGAGCCACCGCGCCCGGCCTCATTAAATGATTTATTGAAGAACAAATTATTTGCAGGGTATTTTTAGTGATTGTGTGGATATAAAACATCTGTAGCCACTTTGTAAATCCTTACTAAACATTCCTGCAGCTGACTAGACAACATGAAAAACCTTTTTCAAGCAGCCCAATTACTGGAATACAGCAGAATTTTTTTTAAAAAAGGACAACTTGGCCAGATGCGGTGGCTCACGCCTGTAATCTCAACACTTTGGGAAACCAAGGCAGGCTGATCGCTTGAGTCCAGGAGTTCAAGACCAGCCTGGGAAACGTGGCAAAACCCCATCTCTACAAAAATACCCAAAAATTAGCTTGGCGCTTTTGTGTGTGACTGGAGTCCTGGCTCTATGGAAGGCTGAGGTGGGAGGATCACTCGAGCCTAAGAGGTCAAGGCTCTGCAACTGGGGGATAAAGGAGTAAAGAGGCCCCTTTGGGCCTGGACAACAAAGTGAGACCTTGTCTCTACAAAAAATTAGCCGAGTGTGATGGTGCACGCCTGTAGTCCTAGCTACTCCGGAAGCAAAGGGGGGAGGATCCCTTGACCCCAGGAGTTCTAGGCTGTAGTGAGCTCTGATCACACCACTGTACTGCACTCCAGCCCATGCAACAGGGCGAGATCCCGTCTCTAAAATGAAAAAAAAATAAAAAAAGAAAACAATCTCTGCCTTGTCACTTTAGAAACAGGGTCTCACTCTGTCACCCAGGCTGGAGTGCAGTGGCAGCATCGGCCTTGAACTCCTGGACTCAAGCGACACTCCAGCCTCAGCCTCCCAAGTAGCTGAGGTGATAAGTGTGCAGTCATGCTCAGCTGCTTCTTTCAACAGATACATACCTAAAAGTTGCCAGAGTCTGACTGGATTCTGAACTAAATGTTGTTTCAACAACAATCCGTTGATCCCTTCAAAGGTAGGGGTTAGCAGTCTCAATTGTAAGCTCTGAAAAAAAAACCAATACTGGAGGTCACACCAACATTAGAGAGTACCAAAGCAATGCAGACTAAAAATCGTTTTTAAAACTTCAAATATATAATTATCTGAAGTATCTACATTGCCCTGAGATATGAATAGTCTGAGCAATATTTCAAAGCTTTAGGTAACATCAAAATGTCAAAAACAAGTAAACAGGTTAAAACACAGTAATTGGCCAGGTGTGGTGGCTCATGCCTGTAATCCCAATACTTTGGGAGGCTGAGGCCAGTGGATCACCTGAGGTCAGGAGTTCGAGACCAGCCTGGCCAACATGATGAAACCTCATCTCTACTAAAAATACAAAAATTAGCCAGGCGTGGTGGTGCACGCCTGTAATCTCAGCTACTCGGGAAGCTGAGGCAGGAGAATCGCTTGAACCCGGAAGGCAGAGGTTGCAGTGAGCCGAGATAGCACCACTGCACTCCAGGCTGGGCAACAAAGGGAGACTCCATCTCAAAAAACAAACAAATAAACAAATAAAAAATCACGACAGTGGCCAGGCACGGTAGCTCATGTCTGTAATCCCAGCACTTTGGGAGGCTGAGGTGGGAGGATTGCTTGGACCCAGGAGGCAGAAGCTTCAGTGAGCCATGATCAGACCACTGCACTCCAGCCTGGGCGACATAGAGAGACTGTCACAAAAAACAAAAACAAAAACAAAACACAGAAGTACATTGGGTGCTATCCCATAGCCTGAAGCTTCTGCAGGGGAAAGGGAGCAGCCCAGCTCTCCAAAGGCCACAGTGGCTGCCCAGACCCGGGGCTCCTGCTGTCACCAGAGAGTGGCTCCTTGTAGAACATTTCCAGATACCAAGCCAGTTAACAAATATATACTTTCAGCGTTCTCCTTTCAAGATAAACATTTTCCCATTTAAATATGTTTTACGGCCGGGCGTGGTGGCTCACGCCCTGTAATCCCAGCACTTTGGGAGGCCGAGGCAGGCGGATCACAAGGTCAAGAGATCGAGACCATCCTGGCCAACATGGTGAAACCCCGTCTCTACTAAAAATACAAAAATTAGCTGCATGTGGTGGCGCGCACCCGTAATCCCAGCTACTCAGGAGGCTGAGGCAGGAGAATCGCTTGAACCCGACAGGCGGAGGTTGTAGGGAGCCAAGATCGCGCCACTGCCCTCCAGCCTGGGCGACAGAGCAAGATCTCTGTCTCAAAAATAACCAAATAAACAACAACCTAAAAGGTGTGGGCTAAGCTCCTAGGCGAGAGCTAGGAGAAAAAAAACATCAGTCCAAAAGCTCAAGGACACAGGGTGTGGTTTTCGGGAGGAGATGCTATCCTATCCTTAGCAGAACCTGAAACAACGCCTCCCTACAGGGGATGCTCAATGACTTTGTATCAATAACGTGCCGAGCTACATGACAACTGCAAAATGCAGCTACAGGGTATTTTGCGCACACAGAAACGTTCTGCGCCCCCTACTCGGCAGTAACCACCCTAACTGGAAAGCGCTGAAATTCCTCCTGACGGAATCGATCCACAGGCGCGGACTGTAAATTAGTGCTACGCCGGAAACCGTTACTGGATTCCACTTTAAAACGCGAGGGAGATAGGCGGAGAACATCCACACACAACAGTAGGGGTGGGAAAGTCCACGTCGAGGGCTGCGCGGATCCCAGTCCTGCCTCTTCCCGGCCCGCCCAGCGCCCACGCTCCAGGGCCCCAACAGTCGCTCCGCGCCGAGGTCCGTAGCTGGGGGATCCGCGGGCCCACAGGCGCAGGCTCCCCCGCCGCAGGGGCCAGGCGGCCTTCGACCCGGCCCGCCGGGCTGGGCCTTACAGAGCAGAGCCGGGCGGGAGGTGGGGCCCGGACGCCGCGGGGATTTACCTGCAGGGCTCGGCCTCCAGCCTCAGCGAGGTCCCCCGGAGGCCTGCTGGCCATGTACGGCCGCCCCCTCCCGGGCCCGGCGGGGAAACCTGGACTCCAGGCCGGGCCTGGGCCCCACCGCCGAGGACCCGGGCCTGGACCCCGGCGGAGGGCACGGAGCAGCAGCAGCAGCACGGCCATGTTGGCCTGAAAGCCGCGCCTGCGCGGTCCGCGGGCCGCCACGGGGCGCCTGCGCGGCGGGGGTGGGTGGGGCCTACCGGGCGCCTGCGCGGCGGGGTGGGCGGGGCCTGACGTGATGCCTGCGCGGCCCCCACGGCTCCACCCCGCCGCGCCCGGGTGCCGCTTGCCGCACCCCCGAGCCCGAGCCCTCCTCCCTCGCGGTTGCCTGAGGCCCGGGTACGGGGGTGCGCGTCTGCGAGGAGGCCGCGGGTGCCCTGATTTTTTTGAAGCCGGCCTTGGATTTCCAGGGCCTGGCGGGTGAATAACTGGCCGGGTCGTGGCTGCGTGGTCGTGCTCCGCCCGCGCCGAGGGGCCGAGGGGCCGAGGGGCCTCCCGCCCGGGCAGCCTCGGTCACCAGCAGGGATCGGTCACAGGCGAGGGCGGATGGCGAGGGCCGGAATCCCGCCTGCGAGGAGAGGCCCGCGCTCAGGAGGGCGGCGCGGGAGGCCTCGGGTCGGGAGGGCCCCTTCGGGGCTGAGGAGCGCAGGAAGGGGGCGGTTTTCCTGCGTTTTGAGCCGCCCGAGGACGAGGACTGGAGTTGCAACCGCCGCAGGAAGGGCAGCCCCGGAGGAGGAGGGTCGTGAGGCGGCGAGCGCGCGGTGCGGCCTGGCAGGCGTCTGCAGAGCTCGTCCCGCAGAGTTCTGACTTAGGAGCGCACCGTCCTGTCCCCTCGGACTGGCTCACCTCGGAGGCGCCTGGAGCCTCGGTCCTGCCCCGGGCGCTGCGCCAGCCCATCGTAGGAAGCGGGGAGGCGCCGTCTGGAAGCCGGGAAGAGGCTCTGTTCTCTTCGGGGTCTGCACTCCGGGCCCGGGCAGGGTCCCTCGTGGGCTCCCAGGCGCGCGGGTTCCTCCGACACCCCGACCCCTTCCTCCGTCCGCCTTAGGTCTAGAGCTGACGCCAAGAGCTGGAAAGCTTGTTGAGTGGGAATAGCAAAGACTAGATGGTCTGTTATAGAGGCAGGATGAGGGCGACCTATTTATGCTTTTCTGTATTCCGCAAATTCATAACAGTGAATGCTGGTAACGACAGCCAAGGTCACCGAGTGCCTAGCTCCATGTCGAACACCCACGTAATATTCACAACCCTGTGCAGCAAATACAATACCTCTATTTTACATGTAAAGAAAGAGATTCAGAAGCATTAAAAGTAACCTGCCTAGGATCACAGCTCTGAAGTTAGGGCAGAATTTCAAGGCCGGTCTGGTTGGTTTCTGGACTTCCACTCCCTCCACCACTACAGACGAGGTTGCAAAGCCAGTGGGCTGCGTGTAATCCTCCCTCTTCCTCAGCCCCGAAACGCGCTCAGGAAAGTGTTTTCAGTGTCGTGGTTATCCGCCCTCAGCCCTCCAGTGGGCCGGGTGCCTCTGCAGAGGTGCTCGGGGCTGGGGAGGTTTTCTGTTGGTTTGTGGAGACGACCTTCCCCTAAACCCAGGGCTGACACTGATTTTCACAACTGAACCGCTTTTCCTTTTGCTTCTTATCGTACAGTGTGCGTTCGCAATGAATCCAACCTTGCCGTTTACTCCTCCACTGTTTTTTTCTTTCCCTGATTGAGACACCAGGTGTGCCGGGCGCGGTGCCCCCCCCCCTTCCTCCCCCACGTCCCCCGGCCCTTTATCCCAGCACTTTGGGAGGCCAAGGCGGGCGGATCACGAGGTTAAGAGATCGAGACCACCCTAACACGGCAAAAAACCCGTCTCTACTAAAAATATAAAAAATTAGCCAGGCGCGGTGGCGGGCGCCTGTAGTCCCAGCTACTCGGGAGGCTGACAGAATGGCGTGAACCCATGAAGCGGAGCTTGCAGTGAGCCGAGATCCCGCCACTGCACTCCAGTCTGGGTGACAGAGCGAGACTCCATCTCAAAAAAAAAAAAAAAAGGACACAAATCCTCTGAACGCACAGGCATAAAGGGTTGTGGGGGCTCGGTCACTTCCTAGAACACAAAAAACCCTTTCGGAAGTTTGGTTGGGTTGGTCAGGGGACAAGGCTGGAGAGAGGGTGAGGGCACACATTTGGATGAGTTTGGGAAGAGTTTAAGATGTAGTCCTATTAATATTGTTTGAGATAAGTTAAAATTGTTTCCTGGCAATTCATCAGAAGCAGTGTGGGGTGTTGGCAAGAGGCCTCCTCTGGGGAAAGAACACTGGGTTCTGTCTCTTCTGGCCTATGACCTTAAGCAACTTATTAACTTCCCCAAGCCTCAATCTTCTCAGTGGTAAAATGGGGATGATAATTATCTGCAAAGCAAGGCTAATATCAGCCTTGGGTTTCCCACAGGGTGGTTCTAAAGATAAAATGCAATAAATGTGTGTGAGGGCAACTGACTAGCCAGGAAGCCTTGGCTTCCAGAGTTGTTACTGGGATGTCATGGGAAATGAGGGTATGGGAACAGAGTATTCATGCATTTATTCAAACTCATCTCTTTAACAACCGTGCTTTGAAGGCTGGCTGCATCCCAGGCCCTACAGGTGAACCGTGACTCTCAGCTCTCAGCTTCAGCCTCTGCTGTAGTGGCAGCAGCAGAGGCTCACGTAGCCTCGAGTAATAGGGGTTTTGTTTAAGGACTTGGGTGCCCCATGGTTTGGGGGTTTTGTATTTGTTTTGCTCCATGATTTGGATTCAAGAAGAAGGATCTGTAGGAGAGTGGGCTCCCAGGTCTGCCTTTGCCCTCAGAGCCTGCAGCAGAGCAGGACGTTCGCTTTCCCTTCTCCACCCTGTGTTCTTTCTGCACTTCCTAACTGCTGCTTGCTCATTTGTACTTCCGTGTCACCCCTCCTCAGCACTCTGAACTCTGCACTTGGACTTGGTGTGACTTCCCTTCCCCGCCTGTTCTCTAGAGAGGCAGTCTCTTGGTGACTGCTGGTTTGGGTCAGGGCACACCTTAGGTTTCTGGATGGCTACCAACCCCAGGTTCCCTCAGCTCTAGCCCCATCAGAGAGGAGGCCTCAGGAGTGCCTAGGGCAGCCCTTTCAGCCTGGGCTGTGGGAGGGGAAGGTGGGCAGAGAGGAGACCCCAGGCCTTTGTTCCCTGTTCATGCAGAAGCATTCTGGGCTCTGTCCCTTATTCCTGCTGTCGGCTGAAGGACTTCAGGCAAGGTGCTCTACAAACTTCAATTACCTCATCTATCAAATAGTAATACCTAACATTCCGGAGACAGAAATTGATCTTTGGGACTTTTTTTGATTTTTAGATCTAGGCTGGCTGGGGCGGTGGCTCATGCCTGTAATCCCAGCACTTTGAGAGGCTGAGATGGGCGGATCACGAAGTCAGGAGATGA
>NW_026652281.1:624927-630446 GCF_009828535.3 Hylobates moloch
GGGATTACACGCTTGAGCCACCGTGCCCGGCTGCAGGTGGTCATTTCTACATAAAATCTCAACCCCGGCTGGCCCACTTCAGACCTCCTCACGTTGCAGACCCGTGGACAAACAGAACCACATGAGTGGACTCGGGCTGGTGCTGGGATTTTCCTGGGGTGCTCTCAGCAGCATTCCGGAGCTATTCAGCTTAAGTTCAAGATTATCTGGAGATGGACGGGTAGTTTGGGTTTATACCCACCTTGAAACCTTGAACCAAAGCATGCAGTTTGGGTTTACCATCCCCATCCCTGCTGTGTATTTTTTTTTTTTTTTGGAGATAGAATCTTGCTCTGTCGCCCAGGCTGGAGTGCAGTGGTGCGATCTTGGCTCACTGCAACCTCCGCCTCACGGGTTCAAGCGATGCTCCAACCTCAGTCTCCCGAGTAGCTGGGACTGCAGGCACGCGCCACCACATCCGGCTAATGTTCTGTATTTTCAGTAAAGACGGGTTTTCACCACGTTAGTGAGGATGGTCTTGATCTCCTGACCTCATGATCTGCCCACCTCGGTGTCCCAGAGTGCTGGGAGCCACCGTATCCGGCCTGTCCCTGCTGTTTGATGTTTTATTTAGCTTAACAATTTATTTACTTTGGCCCTAAGGCAGTCCTATATGAAGTTACAGTTTCATAAACAGAACAGATGAAATAGAACAAACTCGGCCGGGCACAGTGGCTCACGCCTGTAATCCCAGCACTTTGGGAGACTGAGGTGGGTGGATCACGAGGTCAGGAGATCGAGACCATCCTGGCTAACACGGTGAAACCCCGTCTCCACTAAAAGATACAAAAAATTAGCCGGGCATGTGGCAGGCGCCTGTAGTCCCAGCTACTCGGGAGGCTGAGACAGGAGAATGGTGTGAACTTGGGAGGCGGAGCTTGCAGTGAGCCGATATCGTGCCACTGCACTCCAGCCTGGGCAACAGAGCGAGACTCCGTCTCAAAAAAAAAAAAAAACAGAAATAGAACAAACTTGATAGACTACGTTTGCCACACTTTACCGGTAAAGGGAAGAACCGAAGCACTTGTCCAGGAGGATATGGGCTAAGCAACACCGTTACTCCACGGGGCCCAGAGGAGCTGGCCTCCCTGCAGCATGGACACTGTGCACGGGACCACTGAGGAATGATTGACAGTAATTTAAAACTACAACTCAGGAACAGCCAGTAGCATGTCTATATTTAACTCTTACAAAATATATTCTTTAATGTTTCTGAAAAAAATTTAAAGTTGCAAAGTAAAACTGGGTTTCAGTAACAGAATGTGTTAATTCCTACAACACTGAGCACCTGTGCTCTCTCCGTGTTGTGTTATTTTGTTTTGCCAGTACGGAGTCTTGCTCTGTTCCTAGGCTGGAGGACAGTGGCATGAGCATGGCTCACTGCAGCGTTGGCCTCCTGGGCTCAAGCAAGCCTCACACCCAGCTAAGTTTGTACTTTTGGTAGCGTTGAGGTCTTGCTATGTTGCCCGGGCTGGTCTCAATTTCTGGCCTCAAACAATCCTCCCACCTCAGCCTCCCACAGTAACTCCTGCTCATTAACGTATGAAACATTACCTGTTAAATTTCCTGGAAATGTTATTAATATCTTCTGGCTGAGCGCAGTGGCTCATGCCTGCTAACCCAGCAATTTGAGAGGCAAAGGCAGAAGGATTGCTTGAGCCCAGGAGTTCGAGACCAGCCTGGGCAACATGGTGAGACCCAGTCTGTACAAAAAAAGAAAAAATATAGCTGGGGGTGGTGGCGTGTACCTGTAGTCCCAGCTACTCTGGAGGCTGAGGTGGGAGGATTGCTTTAGCCTGGGAGGTCAACGCTGTAGTGAGCCTTGATTTTGCCACTGTACCCCAGCCTAGGTGATAGAGACCTTCTTTAAAAAAAAACAACCAAAAAACCAAAAAAAGAAAAACAAAAACAAAAAAACTATTTTTCCAGACAAAGGTATCTGTGAGTTTTATGCATTTTAAAGGGAACTTGTCATATGAGACTCATGGCTCACGCCTATAATCCCAGCACTTTGGGAGGCTGAGGTAGGTGGATCACTCGAGGTCAGGAGTTTGAGACCAACCTGGCCAACATGGTGAAACCCCCGTCTCTACTAAAAATAGGAAAAGTAGCCAGGCATGGTGGCGGATGCCTGTAATCCCAGCTACTCGGGAGGCTCAGGCAAGAGAATTGCTTCAACACAGGAGGCGGAAGTTGTAGAGAGCCGACATCACACCACTGCACTCCAGCCTGGGCGACAGAGCGAGACTCTGTCTCAGAAAAAAAAAAAAAAAAAAAAAATCCCTTGCAAGCTCTCTCTAGCTGAGACGTCCTAAAGTACTGTTGAGGATTTGAGGAATGTGTTACTAAACTTTTACTGAATTCAGCACTAGTAAGAAGTTCTGAATTGGCCGTCCTGTAGTATAAGCATTGTAGTTATTCCCAGAACTGGCCCAGCCAGGGGATGGCTGTCATGACGGCTATAACCACATAACTCAGCTGAATTCCCAAGGGCCGATTTCCAGGGATGGACGGAGCCTCCATGGCCCGTAAATCTTTGGCTGCTTCCCAAATCCAAGGAGCAGCTGGAAAGAGTATTGTGTCACGCACCGCATACAACGACACACAGGAGTTTCTGGCACATCACGCGCCAGTTACGCATCCACAAGGCAGAGACTGGAGTCCTTGCTGGGACAGCGTTTGAGATCCGTTCTGTTTCCTCCCTGCTATTGCAGCAGTGCTTGGAACCGTGTCTCCACACAGCAGGCACTGGAACCTTTGCTGAATGAGTGCACGATTAATTTTCTCAGCTAAGTCCCTGCTTTCTGCAGTCTGCAATTCTTACATAAAATACATCAGGCAGTATTATGACAGCCTTACTACGAAAAAGTCCTGAGAAGTTTTCTTTCTTTTTTGAGATGGAGTCTTGCTCAGCAGCGGCGTGATCTAGGCTCACTGCAACCACCGTCTCCCGAGTTTCACCATGTTGACCAGGCTGGTCTTGAACTCCTGACCTCAGGTGATCCGCCCACCTCGGCCTCCCAAAGCGCTAAGATTACAGGCATGAGCCACCGCGCCTGGTGACTTTTTCTTTTTTTTTTTTTTTTTTAACTCCCAACCTTCCCAGTTGGATTATAAGTATGTAATTTGTGATATATTGAGAAAAAAACACATCGTATATTTAGACTTTAAAATGACACCAAAACGGAAAGGGCTATAATTAGGCAATGAAAAGAAATAAAAGGTATAGGCTGGGCGTGGTAGCTTATGTCTGTGATCTTAATACTTTGGGAGGCTGAGGTGGGAGGGTTGAGTGAGCCCAAGAGTTTGAGGCTGCAGTGAGCTCCAGCCTGGGTGACAGAGCAAGACCCCGTCTCTAAAAAAAATTAAAAAAAAAATTAAAATAAAGGAAATAAAAAGTGCAGGTTGTGGAGGTGCTTGCCTATAGTCTCAGCTACTTGGGAGGCTAAGGTAGAAGGCTCCTTCGAGCCTAGGAGTTTAAGACCAGCCTGGGCAACATAGTGACAACTAATCTCTGAAAAACAAAAAAAGAAAAGCAATAAAAGACATGTAAATTGGAAAGGAAGAATTAAAAGTATCTCTGCAGGTAATATGACTTTTTAAAAGTCTAGCTGTTTATTTATTTATTTATTTTGAGACAGTGTCTTTCTCTGTCACCCAGGCTGGAGTGCAATGGCGTGATCTACGCTCACTTTAACATCCGCCTTCAGGGCTCAAGGGATTCTCCCACCTCAGCCTCCCAAGTAGCTGGGATTACAGGCGCCTGCCATCACGCCCGGCTAATTTTTTATATTTCGTAGAGATGGGGTTTCGCCATGTTGGTCAGGCTGGTCTAACTCCTGACCTCAGGTGATCCACCTGCCACAGCCTCCCAGAGTGCTGGGATTACAGGTGTGAGCCACTGTGCCCGGCTAAAAGCTGGACTTTTAATTTAATTTAATTTAATTATTTATTCATTTTTTGAGACAGAGTTTCATTCTTGTCGCCCAGGCTGCAGTGCAATGGCACGATCTCGGCTCACAGCAACCTCCGCCTCCCGGGTTCAAGCCATTCTCCTGCCTTAGCCTCCAGAGTAGCTGGGATTATAGGCATGCACCACCATGCCCGGCTAATTTTGTATTTTTAGTAGAGACGGGGTTTCTCCATGTTGGTCAGTCTGGTCTCAAACTCCTGACCTCAGGTGATCCGCCTGCCTCCGCCTCCCAAAGTGCTGGGATTACACAAGTGAGCCACCACGCCCGGCCACAATTTAATTTCATTTATTTAGAGACAAGGTCTCGCTCTTGTCCCCCAGGCTGGAGTGCGACGGCTCGATCTCAGCTCACTGCAACCTCCGCCTCCTGGGTTCAAGCAATTCTCTCACCTCAGCCTCCCAAGTAGCTGAGATTACAGGCATGTGCAACGGTGCCCAGCTAATTTTTGTATTTTGAGTAGAGATGGGGGGTTTCACCACGTCGGTCAGGCTGGTCTCGAACTCCCGAACTCAGGTGATCTGCCCGCCCAGCCCTCCCAAAGTGCTGGGATTACAGGCATGAGCCACTGCACCCTGCCCTAGTATGACTTTTTAAAAGTCAGCTGGCCGCGGTGGCTCATGCTTGTAATCCCAGCACTTTGGGAGGCCAAGGCGGGCAGATCACCGGAGGTCAGGAGTTTGAGACCAGCCAGACTAACCTGGAGAAACCCAGTCTCTACTCAAAATACAAAAATTAGCTGGGCAAGGTGGTGGGCGCCTGTAATCCCAGTAACTCGGGCAGCTGAGGCGGGAGAATCACTTGACCCCAGGAGGCGGAGGTTGTGGTGAGCTGAGATCAAGCCACTGCACACCAGCCTGGGTGACAAAGCGAGACTCTGTCTCAAATTAAAAAAAAAAAAAAAAAAGCCAGGCGCAGTGGCTCACACCTGTAATCCTAGCACTTTGGGAGGCCGAGGCAGGCGGATCACGAGGTCAGGAGTTGGAGACCATCCTGGCCAACATGGTGAAACCACGTCTCTACTAAAAAACATGGGCCGGGCGCGGTGGCTCACGCTTGTAATCCCAGCACTTTGGGAGGCCGAGGCGGGCGGATCACGAGGTCAGGAGATCGAGACCACGGTGAAACCCCGTCTCTACTAAAAATACAAAAAATTAGCCGGGCGTGGTGGTGGGCGCCTGTAGTCCCAGCTACTCAGAGAGGCTGAGGCAGGAGAATGGCGTGAACCCGAGAGGCGGAGATAGCAGTGAGCCGAGATCGCGCCATTGCACTCCAGCCTGGGCGACAAAGTGAGACTCCGTCTCAAAAACAAAAAACAAAAAAAAAACACGAAAAATGAGCCGGGCGTGGTGGTGCATGCCTATATTGCCAGCTACTCAGGAGGCCGAGGCAGGGGAATTGCTTGAACCCGGGAGGCAGAGATTGCAGTGAGCCAAGATCGTGCCACTGCACTGCAGCCTGGGCGACAGAGGGAGACTCTATCTCAAAAAAAAAAAAAAAAAAAAAAAG
>NW_026652281.1:630546-637354 GCF_009828535.3 Hylobates moloch
ACAGTGGCTCAGGCCTGTAATCCCAGTACTTTGGGAGGCTGAGGCAGATGGATCACTCAAGGTCAGGAGTTTGAGACCAGCCCAGCCAACATGGTGAAACTGCGTCTCTACAAAAATACAAAAATTAGCCAGGCATGGTAGCTCAACGTCTGTAATCCCAGCCACTCGAGAGGCTGAGGCAGGAGAATTGTTTGAACCCGGGAGGCAGAGGCAGAGGTTGCAGTGAGCAGAGATCGCGCGACTGCACTCCAGCCTGGGTGCGACAGAGGGAGACTCTATCTCAAAAAAAAAAAAAAAAAAAAAAAAGGCTAGTTTTTTACCTTTTTTCAATACATTTTATATATATTAGAGGTTTACAACATGATGTTATGAGGCTGGGCACGGTGACTCACGCCTGTGAGCCCAGCACTTTGGGAGGCCAAGGTTGGGGGACTGCTTGAGGCCAGGAGTTCGAGACCAGCCTCACAACACAGTGAGCCTCTAGTCTCTAGAAAAAAAAAATTTTAAATTAGCTAGGTGTGGTGACTCACACCTGTGGTCCCAGCTACTCAGGAGGCTGAGCTGGGAGGATCCCTTGAGCCCAGGAATTTAAGGTTACAGTGAGTCTTGGTCATACTATTGCACTCCAGCCTGGGGGACAGAGTGAGACCCTGTCTCTAAAAAAAAAAGGAAAAACAAAAACAACAACAACAAAAAAGAAAGATGGTACATTTCATGTTACGTGTATTTTACCACAATAAAAATTGGGGATAAAATAGAACAGAAAATAGTATTTGCCAATACACACTGCAATTGATAGGGCTACCGACAAAGTACGGAATTTAGAGTTTTAAAAATTGGCTGGGCATGGTGGCTCGCGCCTGTAATCCCAGCACTTTTGGATGCCGATGTGGGTGGATCACCTGAGGTCAGGAGTTCGAGACCAGCCTGACCCATATGGTGAAACCTCGTCACTACTAAAAATACAAAAATTAGGCAGGCGTGGTGGCGGGCGCCTGTAATCCCAGCTACTCGGGCAGCTGAGGCAGGAGGATTGCTTGAACCCAGGAGGTGGAGGTTGCAGTGAGCCGAGATTGCGCCACTGCACTCCAGCCCAGGCAACAGAGCTAGACTCTGTCTCAAAAAACAAAAACAAAAACTGGGGTGTAGCTTAATGGACCTGAGGTCAGGGGCTCCAAGAATATCTGAATATTGTTTCATCCCACAGCTCCTCCTGCCTTTGAGATCTGGAAGGTGATATGCCACAGTTATGGTAACTGGGAAGCAGGACACATCGCAATTTATTGTGAAATGAGCTTGGGTTCCAAATCCTAAAGCTAGGAATGCCGGTAAGCTGGGGCTGACCACAGGGCTGAGGCCAGGCCTGCTGGACTCAGACTGAGCTGTCAGTTCTCACCACAGGGCCAGGGGGAGGAGGCAGAAGGGAAAGGCCAGAGGTGGGCCTGCTCCGCCCATTTCTGCCGCTTTTGGAGAAGAGGAAGCAGAAAGAATGCAGGGAGCTGGGCTGCCTCCCTTTACCGTGACCTCTGGCCCATCTGTAAGGAAGAGGCAGAGGGTCCCACTGTGCAGGCAGTTGCTGGTGGGTCCACTGCAGAGAGTGGGGTGTCATGAGGGAACAGGACTGTGGAGTAGCTTTGCAAGCCTTTACTTAGGGGCAAAATGAGATCTGCATATCCCTTCCCAGAAGGGTGGCTGTCCAACACTGCCTGGCGCTGGGCTCTTCCCCATGGGCATACCAGATCTGGGAGAGCATCGTCAGAAGCAGTGCCTGAGTGTTTGGCTACACAAAACAGCACTGGGTCTTTCCTGGAGCGACATGTGGCTGATGTTCAATGAACAATTAGCTTGTTTCAGGGAAGAGAGACAGAATTTAAGAGCTTTTGTCAGGGACTTAGTTGGGTTCACAGCTCAATCCACAGCTCCTGGGTCGGTAAGTGCTAAGTGGTAGGCCCCGAATCAATGTTTGCTGAATGAATTCAAGAGCTCTGGATGGGGCGGGGTGAGTTATAGTAAACACAGTTGCAGAGCAGCAATGGACGCATCCCGGGATGGGCACGGTACGGACCAGGCCTTGCTGAGGAGGCTGGGATGCGCTGGAGACAGAAGATGACTCCAGGAGTGTTGTTCATAGATGGCACCTGGACCACCTTGCGTGCACACTTTTTTCTTGAGACGGAATTTTGCTCTTGTCGCCCAGGCCTCAGCCTCTCGGGTTCAAACGATTCTCCTGCCTCAGCCTCCCGAATAGCTGGGATTACAGGCGCCCGCCACCACACTCAGCTAATTTTTGTATTTTTAGTAGAAACACCGTTTCACCATGTCGGCCAGGCTGGCCTCGAACTGCTGACCTCAGGTGATCCACCCGCCTCGGCCTCCCAAAGTGCTGGGATTACCGGCTGGGTGCACACTTCTGAATCTCACTCCAGATCTACTGAATCAGAATCTCTAGAGTGTGGCCCAGGGAACCGCATCAAAGGACACAAGCATCCCGGCTGACTATTTGAGCACACCCCCCACAGGGGCTCCAGATCAGGGTTTCGTAGATCTGAGGTTTTCTTTGGCCCACAGAATGTTTTACAAATTAATTGCCCTTAATGAAATGTCCCATAAAAATTTAATTTCCAGTTTGGAGGATGTGGCAACAGTGGCTCTCCAGCAGCTGTCACCATGGCCCCTCGGGGCTGTGCTGGCCACCTGGCCCTCCCCGGCCTCTCTGCATCCTCCCTTGCTCTGTTTCTACTCAAACTACTGTGACAGTTTCCCACCTGGCCTCACTTCCTTCACGCTGTTTCCAGGGTTATGTTGTAAAATAGGAATCTGATCTTCAGGCCTCGTGTTGGAAACCTTCAGTGGTGCCCTGGTGCTATTAGGCCAAGGAGCACTGCTGCACCCCGATGGCCTCCCTGCTCCTGCTTCCGTCTGGCTGTGTCTCCGGTTTCTGTTGCTGCGCCCCTTGTGTCCTTTACCCATCACCCACGCAGGAGCTCCAAAGAACATCTCAGACTTTAAGCGCACAAAACTAAACTGTTTTTTCACCCAGACCAGCCTCTTCCTTAAAGCTCTCTTCCAGGCAATGCTAACCTCACCCTGGACCCTTCTTTTACAGCCCACAAAACCTTGCCGACTGTCTTCAGTCCAACCGTGTCTCTCTACTCCATCTGCACCACTGTCTCTGTGCGTTCATTATCTCACAGCCATCCTTTCATGCAAGTTGGACCATCCCCCACCTTCCCACAACCCTCCAATGGCTTACCTTTTCCCTCAGGATAAAATCCCAACTCCTTTTTTTCTGGGAGTTGCTCTGTCGCCCAGGCTGGAGTGCAACGGTGTGATCTCGGCTCACTGCAGCCTCTGCCTCCCGGGTTCAAGTGATTCTCCTGCCTCAGACTCCCGAGTAGCTGGGATTACAGGTGCACGCCACCACACCTGGCTAATTTTTTATTTTTACGAGAGATGGGGTTTCACCATGTTGGTCAGGCTGGTCTCAAACTCCTGACCTCAAGTGATCTGCCCGCCTCGGCCTCCCAAAGTACTGGGATTACAGGCGTGAGCCACTGCACCTCACCTCAAAGATTTTCTCTTTTTCTTGAGATGAAGTCTCATTCTGTCGCCCAGGCTGGAGTGCAGTGGCACGATCTCGGCTCACTGCAACCTCCGCCTCCCGAGTTCAAGAGATTGTCCTGCCTCAGCCTCCTGAGCAGCTGGGACTACAGGTGCCCGCCACCACCACGCCCAGCTCATTTTTGCATATTTTTAGTAGAGACGGGGTTTCACCATATTGGCCAGACTGGTCTCGAACTCCTGACCTCATGATTCACCTGCCTTGGCTTCCCAAAGTGCTGGGATTACAGGCATGAGACACCGCGCCCGGCCAAGATTTTCTAATTAGTGCATTTCCTGGCTTCCTTCCCTTTACTCTGCATTTCTTTTCTCTACCATACAGGTTCTACTTCTGTCGAAATTCAGTTTGCTTTTACCTTAGTTTATTCTCAGATTCTGTTTCCAAGGCCAACTGCCTGCTTACTCATATTAATATTTTGCACTTTAAATTCCCCTGATGAGCATGGTGGTGCAGGCCTGTAATGTCAGCTCCTCAGGCGGGAGGAGCACTTGATCCCCGGGAGACTGAAGCTGGACTGCGCTGACTGCACCTGTGAATACCACTGCCCGTCAGCCTAGGGGAAACATTCTGGAGGGCGAGCTTGACGGCTTAGGTTGATGTTTTTCAAATTTTCCCAATGATGAGTATTGTAAGGGACCAAAATAAAAAAATGCCAATGCCTAGCTCTCATCTAGAATAATTCCATAGGTGATGATGGGGTCCAGGACTCTGAATTTCGTCAATTTTACCAAATACTTCTTCCAGTGAGGCAAATATGGAAACCCTTCGATCACCTTTTCAGGAACGCAGATCAGCGCATACACTGTTTTTATCAGGCGCTGACCCCTCATCCAATGGCGTGACTAGTTGTGGGTGGAGCCCGAAATCTGGCTGCCTAGAAAAGGCTGAAGGTCCAGTTATAGCGTAACTAATGTTTCCACAGAGCTCCCATACGTGCCAAGCACCGTGCTACAGCCTCCACAGCCCCTTCATTTAATCTTCCCGATGGGCCTATGAAATAGGTGCTCTTGGCCGGCACCGTGGCTCATGCCTCTAATCCCAGCACTTTGGGAAGCTGAGGAGGAAGGGGCGCTTGAGTCCAGGATTTCAAGACCAGCCTGGGCAACACAGAGAGATCCTGTCTCTACGAAAATTTAAAAAATTAGCCAGGTGTGGTGATGCCTGATTGTGTTCCCACCTACTTAGTAGGCTGAGGTGGGAGGATCCTCTGAGCCCGGGAAGCTGAGGCTGCGGTTAGCACTGCACTCCAGCATGGGCGACAGAGTGAGACCCTGACTCAAAAAAAAAAAAAAAAAAAAAAAAAAAAATAGATGCCACTTGTAGTTCCCATTTTACCCATCAAGAAACTGAAGATCTGAGAGACAAAGCCTACAGGGTGACTGCTACTCACTGGTAGGGCTGGGATTTGAATATGGGCGGTTTAACAACTGATCTCTCGAACATACTGCGTGTTGCCCAAGTAAAAAGGCCGTCCTCACGGTCCTATCCACTCCAGACTTTGCAATTCCGTTATTTCGTAAATTGAGGCCTGTAAATAGTTTGCTTACCCGTTGTCTTAGTCCCCAGTAACATGCAGAATTAAAAAAGAAACTGAAAGGAGTACCAATTTTTCACCTTGCTTTTTTGGTTTAGTTCTGGAGGAGAACACAGGTGCACTTAGAACAGGATCCACACGGCGGGGCGCGGTGGCTCACGCTTGTAATCCCAGCACTTTGGGAGGCCGAGGCGGGCGGATCACGAGGTCAGGAGATCGAGACCATGGTGAAACCCCGTCTCTAGTAAAAATACAAAAAATTAGCTGGGCGTGGTGGCGGGCGCCTGTAGTCCCAGCTACTCGGAGAGACTGAGGCAGGAGAATGGCGTGAACCCGGGAGGCGGACCTTGCAGTGAGCGAAGATCGCGCCACTGCACTCCAGCCTGGGCGACAGAGCGAGACTCCGTCTCAAACAAAACAAAACAAAAACAAAAACAAAAACAAAAAAAACAGGATCCACACCTACCAGAGTGTAAAGAAAACCAGTCCTCATCTACCTTTTTCGAGTGTTGGAGAACTAACTAGCAAGGCAGGGGATGCGGCTCGCGGGCGCCTGGCCTCCTCACGCGGCTCAGGCTCTTAAGAGCGCGAGGCCCAGGGGCTCTGGAGCCGCGGCCGCGACGCGCCCGAAGGCCGTTCTCTTCGATGGCAAAGCGAGTCACCGCGCAGGAGCCCCGAGCGACCGCCTCGATGCCCCGGTCCCCTCCCCTCGCCGCCGCCCAGGGCTCTTCATGCCCCGTGACGCCCGCTACGGCAGCGCGGTAGGAGGGCGGGCCGGACGTGGCCCGAGATGCCCGGGGGCAGGCAGAAGACCACGGGTACGCGACAGGCAACCGCCGCTCCAGCCCTCGAGGCGGACGTTTTGTCTCCCAGCGCTTCAATACCAGATTTTGTTCCCAAACCACATCCCAGTTGCTTCCGGCACTTGGAAAGACCAATCGTCAGGCCCGAGAATGCAAGACCCACCCTCCTTTGCGACGCAGGCAGCCAATCCAGTTGCTCGCTACTTCCAGTGTCGCGTGCGCCCTTGCGCAGGACCCTGCCCAATCGTTACCGGGACGTCCTCCTAGTCCCGCCTCCGGGCCGCCACAGAGGCTGTCAATCCCGCCTCTCCCCTTCATTCCATTAGCGCACTAACTCCCGTCGCTGTGACGTGCGCAGCCCCTGCGGCCGGCCGGGGCGGGCCAATGGCGGTGGCGGATACGGCGGGCCAATGGGCGGGAGCGTCTCATGCGGCCGGCGCCCGCCGCAGCCGCCGCTGGGTCCTGGAGCCAGAGGCCGCCCTGAGACGGTGCGCGATGGACCGAGGGCCCCAGCCGGGGAGGCGCCGCCGCCGAGCCCGCGGCCAGACGCCCCTTCAGTAGCGTCCGCACCGGGAGTCGCGGCGCTCGTCCCAGCCGTGGGCGCGCCCGAGGGGCGGGCTCGCGTCCCGCCGTCCCTCGCAGCTCTGCCGGGCCCGAGCCCGCGCCGCCGCCGCCGCCTTGCCGCTCGGGCCGCGCGGCCCGGGAAACGCGGCCGCGGGCTGCATGGGCAGCGCCCGCGCCCCGCCGCTGAGCCGTCGCGGAGCCGCGCAGCCCTCGGAGCCCGGTGAGAGGCGCCGCTGACCTGGGGGCGGTGGTCGGGGCGGGCACGGGGCATTCGCGCGGCCTTGC